>NW_011495030.1:7495890-7541630 GCF_000754665.1 Bison bison bison
CAAACATTCAAACGACATCTTTGGTGAAAAAAAAATCTTCTGACAAGAGGGAAGGGTATGAAAATATTTTCAGAGAACTTGTTTAATCGCCCAGCAATGTCTTCTGTTCCATTTAGCCCCCAAATCTGAATAATCATGACAGATGGCTTTAAAAAAAAGTTAGCTAAATTTTCAGATAACGCAGCCTTCTGTCATGTTCTACTCTGAGGTTTATGCAGTTTGTTTAGCAGACTCTGAACTGCAGGCTGCTCATGGGTGATCAGCTTTCACTTAGTATCTGCAGAATTCACACCACTTGATACCGTATGCTCAGGACTCCAAGGGGTAGAAATATTGTCAGTTCAGATGACAAAAGATCTTCATAGGCCACCCCTCCTCAGCTCAGATATTAGATCCACATTTTACGCACAAAGCAATGTTGGAAGTGTAAAGGGCCAAGAGACCAGCTCTTGGCTCTATCAGCTAGGCCATCTCTTTGTAGCAGAATAAACTCATGTCTGATGCTATAATTACAAGCCTAATGGACACACTTAATTTATTTTAGAGAACTGAAGTTGATACCCACTAGTGCTATTATTAAAAAGACTAATGAGAGCTGCTCAGTAAGAAAAGAAAAGATTTATTGAATTCCTTTTGGCACCCGGCACAGCTTAGCAATTTTGAGAGCCCATCAAAACAGCAGATATATACCCTACTCAGATGTGCTGTACGGGATGTGAGCTGGGTTTCAGATTTTCAATAACAAATCTGTCACTCCGATTTTAATTAGATGGCTTAAAGCAGCTACATCAATAATGGCAGAATGACGGCTTAGTTCAAAGATCATAGAGATGTTACCCTACTTTAATAGTTCTTTTATACAAGTACATATTTCAGAAGTTTGCGAGGCATTCATCTTGACTACCCCTTTCACCAAAGAAAAGACAAAAAAATATTCCTAATTGAATTGAACCATGAACACTAGTAGTCATCACCATTTCTACGCCAGGCTGTTGCATCCAGCTGGTTAGGAGGTCTAATTTCACACCATGCAGCAATGAAATGCTGCTAACTTTTATTTGTGAGTATAAAATAGCAATATTTCATGACCACAAAATGCCAGTTGACACCGCTGGGTACACCCTCCGCTGGTCTGAACCTTAAAGACAAATAGCTGTCTTGGTTGAGTACTAAAAACTGGACCTTCCTTGTGAAAAGCTCCCAGGAGGGGAGGACCTGGGAGGGGGGGCAGAAGCCCTCCAGAGAAGTTCACACACAGCTGGGAATACTTCTCATCCCAAGAGAAGGTGGGGGTGATGACCTCAGAGAGAAAAACTGTTGCCAAAGGTCCAGCCATTTCTTAAAGGGGTTCTTGCGAGTGTGTGTGCTAAGTCGCTTCAGTCGTGTCCGACTCTGTGTGACCCTATGGACTGTAGCCTGCCAGGCTCCTCTGTCCATGAATTTTCTAGGCAAGAATACTGGAATGGGTAGCCATGCTCTCCTCCAGGGGATCTTCCTGACCCAGGGATCAAACCCACATCTATTGTCGCCTGCACTGGCAGGCAGATGCTGCTAAGTCACTTCAGTCATGTCCGACTCTGTGCGACCCCATAGACTGCAGCCCACCATGCTCCCCTGTCCCTGGGATTCTCCTGGCAAGAACACTGGAGTGGGTTGCCATTTCCTTCTCCAATGCATGAAAGTAAAAATCAAAGTGAAGTCGCTCAGCTTAGCAACCTCATAGACTGCAGCCTACCAGGCTCCTCCAACCATGGGATTTTCCAGGCAAGAGTACTGGAGTGGGGTGCCAGATGAGGCATATGTAATTATCGTTGTATTTCTTTATACTAATTCTTATTATAAGAATAAAAATGTACTGATTGCATAAACAAACACTGTTAATATATACATAAACACTATTAATACAGTGATGTATATCCTTCTGAACTTTACCCCACGGAAATAAATATTTTATACATACACACACACACACACACACTTCCCTTAAAAAAGGAAGTCATGCTATATATATACTGTAAGTTTTTTTGCTTAATAACAATTATTTTTCCATATAAATATATCTCAAAATTATCATTTTAAGAACCATGTAATATTCTGTTATGAATTACCCATATTATTTAATCAGTGCCCTCTTGGGCACTTAGATAGTCCCCAATTATTTTGCAACTGTGTATATACATATATAGTATGAATAATGATACAGAGTACATAAACATGTTCTCTCCATACATGAACATGTACTATGTGTATACATATACAACTGGATTATGATGTTATTATAAATTATCTTAGGATAAATCCTGAGAACTGGAACTCCTAGGTCAAAGTATCTTTATTTTGTTTTGAATACATGCTAGCCATTGTTTTAATGCCTAGACATGGAATATTTGTTTTAGAAGCAACTTCTCCTGAATCAGATTCTGACAAAGCCCCAGACTTCCTACTATCATTTTTTTCAGAGTCATACAAATCCACAATTTCATCTCTGCCTCCCCAACAATGCTGTTTATCACTCTCCAGAATAATATGAACTTTCCCTGGCCCCAATCCCTATAAGGAATCTTGCTCTGATCAATCTTCAATGATGTACGCATGGCTGTATTGACTCCCACTGGCGTGACTAAAGTCCTGAACCTGACTTTCTGCAGCTTCTAAATCTGACATGTTCAGAATGGATACCGACACTTTTTTTTACCAGTGCTATCTCACTACTCCGAATCAGCTCTGCCACTTTTCAGCTTATCTGACCTTGGGACAGTGACTTATTATCTATGAGTCTCAGTTTCTTATGTGGTCAGGTTTCCTCCTCCAGGAAGCCTTCCTAGACCTCCCATGTCTGGGTCAGAGGCCTTTCTTTGTGTCCCCACAATACTTCACACTTCACCCAGCATAATATTTAACCACACAGTCAATGGTTGCCTGATGACCTGTTTTTCCCCAACACTAGACTATCAGAGCAGGAACCATATGTGTCAATATTGACCACGACTTTTGCACCATTCACTGAAGAATGTAATTGTTGAGTGCTTACCTTGTTCCAGGTACCAGGGATACCTCTTTGCTAGAGATATAGCAGAGAACACAACACACATATTCCAGCGGGGGAAGAGCAAGCCAATAGCTCAACAGATCAATATGCTCTATGGCAGATTTGGTAACTGCTATGGAGAAAAATAGGACTTACGTAAGGGGAAAGGAATGCCAGAGGTTAGGGGTGGACTGGGGAAGGCTTGGCAGTTAGGCAGAATGGGGTCTGCGGAGGCCCCCTGAAAGGCGACATGTGAACAAAGGTGTCCAGAGCTGGGAGAGGTCATTCTCCCTGGTTTGAGCAGCCAGCTCCTTCTGTTGGTTTCAGACACAAATGCCCTGCATAATATTTTGCTTAACAAAAAGTATCTGCTGCTTTAAAAAGAATTGGTTTTTCTAAATATATCCCCCAGTATAATCAGCCCTGTGCTAGGTATTACAGAAAGTAACTTTTAGGCTAGCACTGAAACAACGAAAGCTTCTGACGGAAGCTTTAAGTGTTTTTGGATTTAAGTGTTGAGGGAACTGACAACATACACACAAACCCAAATTCATGCTGTAAGTGGCAAGGCTGGGATTAAAATCCTTCTCTGCTACCTCCAGAGCCCACATCTCTCTATTCCACCAGAGATGAGTAAGACCAGCAGGCTGCCAAGTCATTTTAGTTCAAATTTGACAGGACTCCCACAGCACTGGCATTGCTTTGTTTGAATGCCTTTCCCACATGACCTTGCTGTGTTTAGACACCTTTGACAGCCCACACTGAACATAACCTAAAATGATCTTCACTTTAAGAGTTCATTGATTGTGCCTCTGTAAGTTCCAAGTGGTGATTTCCTAAAAATCGTAAGGGATCTTAACTGAGATTTCTTCTCAAAATGTAGATAATTCTAACAGTTGACACACAGTGAGTGTTGTTTAAGGATGTGCTTAGAAAGTATTGCTCCTGGCCAACTATCTACATCAGATCACTGTCCAGTTTTGCCTTCTGCTCCTCACTGCCTTTCTTCTTTTTTCCTGCTTGCTTCCTACTTCCAGCTGCCAGCAACTCAGATAATTAAATGCCAAAGTAGTGACACTTGGCATTTCAATGAGCACTCTCTATTTACTACACAGTCTCTCTCAACAGCCCTCCTGCTCAGCATGCGTGCAAGCTCGATGCTGCTCTGCTGAACTGAAGCACTCCTTTGTTGCAGAGCTGGATGAACAGAAGAAAGATGAACTCGGGCAGCAGCCCAGAACTGAGAGGAGGGAGGCAGAAGATTCCCCAATTTCTCTCCTTGCCACCTCTCAGAGTTTATGTCCTCAATTCAATTAAACAAGCATTTGTTAAGACCTTAGCCCTCTGGGTTCAGTCCTCTGCTGGGATACTTTTTAATGAATTTTGTATTAAACAGGACAGAACTTTAGGTCTTTTCATTTCAACCAGGTATTGGCAAGATATTGTAGTGTACATGATTGCAAAGTGATTTCACCTTGATGGCTCACCTGATTTTATTTGAAACCTATTAGTGAGGACAGAAGTAGACAGTGGATATAAAAGTGTGACTCTAGCTTCTAAAGCTGTAGTTTATGTCTTGGAATAACTGAATTCATTAAAAAGTTTCCTCTTCACCAAAGGTATCATTTGTTTAGACTGCAGCTTAGCCTGGACACCTCCCCTGACTCAGTGAGTCTGGGATAAATATACACCTAGGTACTGTGACACAGCCAGTGCTTCATACAATTCCAGACCATAAGCTCGGAGGACAAGAACCAAGTCTACTCACTGCCATGGCCCCAGTGTCAACCACACGGACAGAAGTAAATCAATGGTGCAATACATAATTTCAATTAAACTGCTTTGCAAGTGAGATGGAAAATTATCTTCAAATCCCTTCAAGCCATACTGAGCTAAATATGGTCTTAAAATCATCAATATGATTATTACATTCACAGATAACTTTTATTCATTCAAATAATACATTTTTTGGGTTGCCTGTTGGGTTGCCAAAAAGTTCATTTTGGTTTTTCCATAATCTGTTATGGAAAAACTTGAACAAACTTATTTTGGCCAACATTGTCCAAACGTTGTTCATAAGACTTGCTAGTCAAATGTCATCTTCCTTTCTTTTTAAAAGCCTTTGTTTTTCTCATTCAAAATGGCAACTCACAGGCTATATGCAAAAAAATTGGCTCATGAGTGTTTTAGGGGCAAATTTTCAACCAATGACCACATTATGGTTAGTCTGAGGCTAGAACCATCATATCACTCTTTATATCACGGGTGTCTTGCAGTACATATGGTATCCAGTAGATGCTGAATTAGTGTTTGTGAAAAGTGAATAACTGAGGAACCCTAAACATGCTAGCCACTACTGCATTTAAAAAGGGAGGAAGGAAGGGAGGAAGGAAAGATGGAAAAATAAAGGGAAGGAAGGAAGGTGTACCAATCCATGTGAAAATAATTTACTATGGGAATTTTATTTTTGAGTGAAATCAGTAACTAATATGCAAGGAGACTATAAAATCCTTGAGTGGTACCCTCTTCATATATGCCACACTTTTCATTAATTTACAGTCAAGATGGACTAAAAGGGACAGGTTTACTCTCTGACCTGAAATACAGACACACACACACACACACACACACACACACACGTACCCCAGACAAAACATATACAACAACAGACACTTTTCCAGACACTGGACACCAGGCAAGGAAAAGTAGGGATTCCTAAGATAAAGAAGAAATGAAGTGAGGCCTCCTACTGCCCCAGCTGACTGCTTCAAGAAAATTTCTGGGTTGCAGCACCGGGAAGAAGGTCCCAGGCAGAAGGCAGTAGACCCTCTAAGTTGAGGAAACAGAGCAAGTAGATATGAAGCAGCTAGAGTTTATAGGACAGAAGAGAGAAATTTACAGAGAAGAGGACGGTCCAGAAAGAGATTTGTACAGGGTCCCCTCAAGTGTTCAGCCGAGAACTGATAAGTAAACGCATGCATGTTAACACACTGAGTGCGAGGGTAACACTGAAGGATTAGAGGAAGCAGTGCTGGGAACTCTTAGAGGGACCCTAGTATGCCTGCCACTCAGACGGAAAGCTTAGAGTTCACAGGATGCTGGGTGGTGGACTCGGGACAGTCATCCTCAGCAGTGAGGAAGAGTTAGCCCGAGACTGAGCACTGCTGCAGGGCTACCTAACAAAACAAGACTGGAAAGGATCAAACTATTTGCAAGCGATTTAACTATTCCCCGGAGCAGAGCTCAGGAATATTTACAGGAATGAAAAAATATCAAGCACCCAACGAGATAAATTCACATTGTCTGGCATCTGATCAAAAACTATAAGGAATGCAAAGAATTAGGAAAATGTGACTCATAATGTGGAAAAAAATCAATCTGGCTTTGATGTATTGATAGATGGCACAGATGTTAGTGTCATCAGGCAAAACCATTAAAATAGTCATTACAACTATATTCTTTATATTAAAAAAGTTAAGAAGAGACATGGAAGATATGTAAAAAGGTAAACTTCTAGAGATGAAAATTGCAATGTCTCATAAGAAAATTACACTGTAAGGGATTAACAGCAGACTTGACATTGAAGAAGCAAAGACTAGCGAGGCTGAAGACACAGCAATAGAGAATATCCAAAATGAAACATAGAGGAAAAAGAGAATTTCTTAAAAATGAACAGAGTTTTTGATTGGGTGTCAGATATGCCTGGCCTCAGAGCCTGTGTTCTTCCCACCCCATCATGCAACTTCTAGCTGCACAGGATCAACGATGCCCTAACTGCAGCAATTTGACTGCTTATTGAGGGGCCTATTCCGGGTGTGAAGTGCCAAAAGTGGGGGTGAAAGTGTGCGGGAGTGTGCATGTGTGGGGAGCAGTCTATATTCATGACCTTCCCTGTAAAAATATCAAATCTGGATGCAAATACATGAATAGATGTTGTGAAGTGTGCGGAATAACCCTGTGTACGAGACAGCAAAAGAGACACTGATGTATAGAACAGTCTTATGGACTCTGTGGGAGAGAGAGAGGGTGGGAAGCTTTGGGAGAATGGCATTGAAACATGTATAATATCATGTATGAAACGAGTTGCCAGTCCAGGTTCGATGCACGATACTGGATGCTTGGGGCTAGTGCACTGGGACGACCCAGAGGGATGGTATGGGGAGGGAGGAGGGAGGAGGATTCAGGATGGGGAACATATGTATACCTGTGGTGGATTCATTTTGATATTTGGCAAAACTAATACAATTTGTAAAGTTTAAAAAAAAAAAAAAAAAGCTCAGCCCCACATGTATTGCTTATGGCTAAAGTGACTGGGTACTCAGAAAAACTACAGTGGAGCAAAGAGCTGCTTTTACACAATAAATCCTTGTAAAAACCCAACAAGTTCCGAATTTACTCTTCACATATTAGTATGGCCCAAGGGCATCTGAAAAACCAGCATTTAATTAAAAATAAAATAAAGTTTTTACTATGGCCCATTGCCCCGCACATAAAATTCTTTTCCCATGAAAATAGTTTATATTAATATGGTGGTTAGCTCAACTACCTTTTTTATTTTTTAAGGAAAACAGGCTTGGCTTCCTGTATCCTTTCATGTGGTGGGCTCTCTGGACCCAGGGTGTGGACTCAGCCCCAGTTCCAGCTGCTGGCGCTGGACATTTGGCATGGACTCAATCACATTAACTCATTCCATCACTCAACCAAGGGATGGCACAGAATCATCATGTAACAAAATCCCATGGTTGGAAGGGATAATAACAGATCATCACTCTATTTATCATTTTTAGCTGCCCAATATTCGTTTTCCCTTTGTAATTCACCCCAACTTATTTTAGGAGAATTAGTTCTTCATCATGAAGTAGTATGAGTCCAAGGAGAAATCCAGGAGCTAGCCACTCTCTAGAGAAACCACAGGGACCAGTTCAGCCAGGGGTTGGGCATGTTATCTATTAACATTTGGGACAATATTGGGTAGTCTCCCCCCAGGCAATGCACTTGAGTAAGCGATTCAGTTGTTAAAGAATTTGTTGGAGATTGTCCGTCATAGAGAAAGTGTACTGACCAAAATTAAGACTGATTCACAAACTCTGAAGATTTTTCCTTTTTTTTTTTTTTTTTTTGGCCATGCCACATGGCACGTGGGATCTTAGTTCCCTGACCAGGGATTGAACCTGTGCCCCATGCAGTGGAAGTGCAGAGCCTTAACCACTGGATCACCAGGGAAATCCCTGGAAGATGTTTTAGATTCTACTCAGTCCCATCCATGGTCCTGAAGCTCTATTTATCCTGTGAGCACCCTACTATCCTGCTTTAGTTTGAAGGCCTTTGCAATACGGTTAATAGTAGTTCCTACCTCCAAAGGACATTAGAAAGGGGAGTCAGTGCATGTAAAGAGCTTAGAGGAGTAGCTGGCACACAGCAAATAATAAATGTTAGCAATAAACAACAATAATAGTGTTATCATTGCTATTATTTTACGTCTATTAAATGGGACAAATAAACCTACCACATGAGTATATTTCAGATCAAATGCTATAATAGATGTCAAAGGTATCATTAACCATACAGTGCTAAATGAATTTACATAAGACTCATCAGAAATTTGAACTCTCTAGGTTAGGGAAACTGATTTTTATACTCCATGGATGGAATTCAGAGAATCCATAGATCTCTTGAAATAGCATGCAAAGCTGTGTGATTTTATGTGTGTGTTCATTTGGATCTCTGTATTTGGGGATAGGGTAGGAGGAGTATCCATAGATTTCATTAGTCCCAAAGCCATCTGTATCCCCAAAGGAGGCAACATCACTGTTTTAGAGCTTCTGGTAAAAGATGTAAGGTCCCTTTTGACCTTAACTAGTGCTTTTCCAAATTTTTGAGACAAGGTTTTCAGTGGAAAGAGCCTCCAGGGTGGCAGTTGTTCACAGCCAATTCCTTGAGCTTGCCCAGGAAATTCAAAAACTTGCAAAATCCAAGGTCAACTTGGGAGCCAATTTTAAGGGGTTGGTGGCTCAGCTAAGGGCTTGCTGGCAGAAGAAGGTAGCCAGCTCTGGCTCCAGGACGTGCCATCAGCTGTGAAGGAAGGGGACCACATAGCCTTCTTTTCTTTTTCATTCTGCCAGAAGTGGCCACTTCGGGGTTGTCTTTGAAGAAAAGCAGTGTGAGGAGATGCATTTCTAGTATAATGATGGCTCCAATGTTATTTCTAGACTGACTGAAGTCCTGTTGGCATATAAGGATATAGAGATAACTTCACTGTTAGAGTAATATGAGATGAGGTGGGGTCAGAAGACAGTGGATAAGAAAGCCTTGCTTGCTTCAGTATAGGGTTCAAAGAGAGAACTACTTTGGAATTTTTTTTAAGGTTTTTGTTTTTACATGTTCTCTTGAGAATCTGAAGATAGAAGATCAAGGCTTTGTTACTTTCAAATGTTCTTTCACCCTCTGTGACTTGGTTTCCTCATCTGTCAAGTAAGGTATCTATGACAAGCTCTCATGGTTCCTTCAGCTCTAACATTTTGAAAATTAGTGGAAAAAGGACAATTTTATACATAAAAGGCCAGACATTTTACTCAATGTCAGTTACATTTTCCAGGCCTAAATTACCACAAATCTAAGGCAACAGAATCCAAATTAATGAAGTTTTACAGAATGAAATATAGCATAGACCCATATTTTGACCACGATTCTAATGGTTGAGCAGAACACTGAACCATGCCAGTGGATACTAACATAGACATTTTCAAACATGACAGGCAAGGCAGAAATGGGGATCATGTGATGACAGATTTAAAACAATCATTAGATACAGGAGAGAAAAGTTGAGAAGACTAAAATTTCACTTTTAAATAAAATGGGGTTATTTCATTATGAAAATAACATCTGCAAATTTTAAAGTAACAATATGAAATTCACTTCCCTTCTTAATTAAAAACCCAGACTATGACACATGTAATTTTAAAATGTAAGGTGAATGAAGAATATGAGAGAAAAAAGAGAACAGATCCTCTTCTGGGGACAGTCTGATAATACAACTTATGTCCCCTTAAGTTGGCAAGTGTAACTGACATTGAGTAAAGACACGGAGGAGAGAGCTGCTTGGCTTTGGAACTCTGTAGCACTTCATACACCATACTGGATCTTGAAACTGCCTACCACTTGAGTCACAGACGAAGTCCAAATGTTTTTCCTACAGAAATCTGCCCTTTTGTAAACCAGTCCTCCTCGGTCTAATCCACTGTTCTCTAGTTAGAGGTGGCTATTCTGCAGCGCACACACTGCCAACTATACTCGCAATTTAGGTTAACACAAAAATAAACAAATAGTTAAGCACAATTAAAGCTTCATTATATAGTTACAGGCTCTCTTGACTAAATCAATTAGTAAATGGATTATACACTTCTACTACTGCTAAGATACAGTGAATGTTAGAAGACAAAAAGGCATGAAAAAATGCATACAACGTAGTCCCTACCTGTAAGGAGTTTACAATCCAATGGAGAAGGTAAGAGTGACAGGAATTCACAGACTGCAAAGCACTTATAAGGAATAGATGGTTTGAGAGGCAAGGCTGGTTTTTCTCCCATATAGAAGGAGAAACTGTTTGGGGGTGATGACCAACTGGTATGGACAAGAGGGAGACAGAAAAGGCAGAGTTTCAGTAAAACTAGAAAAATCAGTAAAAGAAAAGAGTGTTGTCATTAATAAGGTAAAAAAAAAAACATAGAGGAGAATGGAGAGATGCAATCAGGAGACAGGAGGTTCTATTTGGAAGTTTGGGAAACCAAGAAATCTATTAGGCAGGGAGTACGGTGGGGGCGGGGTAGAAAACGGACTCTTGCTTTCAAGAAAGACTGAAGGCGGGAGGAGAAGGGGACAACAGAGGATGAGATGGTTGGATGGCATCACTGACTCAATGGACATGAGTTTGAGCAAGCTCCGGGAGTTAGTGATGGACAGGGAAGCATGGTGTGCTGCAGTCCTTGGGGTTGCAGAGAGTCAGACACTGCTGAGCAACTGAACTGAACTGAGCTGAGACAATGGACTCTAGGGTCTGAACCCAGGGTTGAAGCCCTGGGAAAACTATGTAGCTTTGGGGGCCTCAATTTCTTCATCTATACAATGGAGATAACATTAATATTTACACAGTAGCTCTGCAATAAAGACATATTTACATAGCACCAGTGGGATTCTTAGCATAGTGCCAACTGCACAAAAAACCTCAAATAAATTGTCAGTCTTCAGCTGAAGGGGAAAATTCAGATTCCAAGTCCCAAGGACTAAAAGGGGCTGCAAGTCATAGCTGACTACAGCTCCTGCAACCATTCTAAGTATCTGACCTCCTACAGTGAACCCAGTGTATCTTCCCAGATAAAGGTTCTGACCCAGCTTTTCCTAAGTTCCTCTTCACCTTGTTCCCACCTGCATTCCCCACTGCCACATAACACTTTGGTTTTTCAGCATCTCCTACACTGGCTGCATGGTATCTCTTACTGTCTTTGGTTTCTTGCTCGCCATCACAATTCCCTGAAAAATAAATGTGATTCCATCATTTGACTACTTTAAAAGGCTCCGTTTATCTTCATTTCTTTTTTTTTTTTTTTTTTAAATGGTAAATTTTATATTTATTTTACCACAATAAAATAAAAAAAAATAATTCTGGGACATACTGCTGCATCGATTTTTTAATCTATTGGATGAAACTCTCAATTAGAAAAACACTGGCCTGTGTGATGGAATTGGATGACATCTTACCCAAGGGAGAGCAGAGTGAAAGATGGCGATGGGCAGGGGCACAGAGGAGAGTCCTGAGGGCTTGCCTGCACAGAGGGGCTGGAGAGAGGAGAGCTGGCGTGGGAGCTGAGGCTGCAGAGAGGTGGGGGTGGAGGAGAGTGAGGAGACGGAGGTGCGAGAGGAAACTAGGCAAAGTGATCCCTGGCTGGGAGTGGGCAACTGTGACGCGCACTGCGGAGGGATCCGTGCGAAAGGGCCTGCAGTTTTGGCAATGGAGCAAGGGCGGTTTGGGTGTGAACACTGGGAACATTATGTATTCATAGGATCTACTGATCTATAAATTCATAAAGTTTACCCATATTCTAGAATGTGCTATGCTGTGCTTAGTCGCTGAGTTGTGTCCAACTCTTTGAGACCCAATGGACTGTAGCCCGCCAGGCTCCTGGGGGTGTGGAAAGCATCTCTACCTTTAAACTCTCTGCTGCTCCAAATCCCCTTTGTTAGTGCAAAAATCTTAACATAAACTCACATCACTGGAGTGTTCAGTTCAGTTCAGTTCAGTTCAGTCACCCAGTCATGTCTGACTCTTTGCAACCCCATGAACCGCAGCATGCCAGGCCTCCCTGTCCATCACCAACTCCCGGAGTCCACCCAAACTCATGTCCATCCAGTTGGTGATGCCATCCAGCCATCTCATCCTCTGTCGTCCCCTTCTCCTCCTGCCCCCAATCCCTCCCAGCATCAGAGTCTTTTCCAATGAGTCAACTCTTTGCATGAGGTGGCCGAAGTATTGAAGTTTCAGCTTTAGCATAAGTCCTTCCAATGAACACCCAGGACTGATCTCTTTTAGGATGGACTGGTTGGATCTCCTTGCAGTCCAAGGCACTCTCAAGAGTCTTCTCCAACACCACAGTTCAAAAGCATCAATTCTTCAGCACTCAGCTTTCTTCACAGTCCAACTCTCACATCCATACATGACCATTGGAAAAACCATAGCCTTGACTAGACGGACCTTTGATGACAAAGTAATGTCTCCTTGGAAGGAAAGTTATGACCAACCTATCTTCATTTCTTTCAGGAGAAAGTCTTGAGGCAAGCACACGAAGCTGGCACATCCCCCTCACCCACCCCCTTGCTGCCATGATCTTCTCTTTTAGGTGCCCCTAACAGAGATATTGCATCTCTGTGCTTTACCACATACTGCTCCCTCTTACAGAGAAAATTCTTCTTGTCCACCTCTGTGCTCTGAGCGTAACTTGCATGTCCTCAAAGATAAAGCACAAATGTCACTTCCTCAACAAAGCCCTTCCTGACACATTGAACCAGCCACTCCCCCCAACTCCAAATCTCACATGGGTTATGACTTGGAGTGCTAGTCCATTTAGAAGGAAGGCAATGGCACCCCACTCCAGTACTCTTGCCTGGAAACTCCCATGGACGGAGGAGCCTGGTAGGCTGCAGTCCATGGGGTCGCTAGAGTCAGACACGACTGAGCGACTTCACTTTCACTTTTCACTTTCATGCATTGGAGAAGGAAATGGCAACCCACTGCAGTGTTCTTGCCTGGAGAATCCCAGGGACGGCAGAGCCTGGTGTGCTGCCGTCTATGGGGTCACACAGAGTCAGACACGACTCAAGCGACTTAGCAGCAGCATGCTTGACAGAGGTTTCAGAAACTCATCAAGGAAAGCCAAAAAAAAAGGCCCTATTCCTCAGAACAAAAAATCTGAGGTGACTAAAATACTGCCACATGAACACAGTTCCCTCTCTGCACAGAGAAGACTGACATTGAGCTTACAGATGTGCTATGGGCTATTATGATTTTTCATAATGAACATGATATAATTTCTTATCCCGAGCTTTTCTATGTGCAATTGTACACTAAATCAAATCACCTTGATTGTTACTGGGAGCTAATTCAAGTAAGGCTTGTCCAAACAAGTTGGAAACTTGTTTGGCTGAATTCCTAAGTCCAGTTAGCTATATAACCAAGGCTCACCTTCTCTTTATCACTTCTTCATAGCCTTCATTTTAATATTCTGTTTGAGCTTTCATTTGTGAATAACATCATTCTTCTGCAGCATAATATATCCTATCTCTCTCTTTTTTTTTTTTTTGGCACACATTTCTGTAACATGCAGCATCTCAATAACAAGCACCATCACACTCCTGCTGATTAGACCTGATATGCTATTATTTGACAAAAATTCTAACAATTTATCCTTGGAAGTGTATTAAGAGTCTAAAAAAATTGTATGTCGTCATCACTATTTAAAAAATACAAGGAGACCATAGAATTAAGCCTCTCAATCAGTTACCAACAACCAGTTCCAAGGTTAGAGGTTTACATATGAGGCCAGTTGGCCAGAGAAGTACCTCCAAAATCCAGGGAATCAGAGCTGCTGTTGTCTTTCGGCTCACTCGAGACACTTGTGCTAACAGCATGCTCTGGGTGGACTGACTCCCAGCATCCCCTGCTGTACTGAAACAGAGACCACAGAGTGTTTGGCTTCAGTGCCGCCACAGCCTGCAATGAGTGTGAGATGTTTCTGAGGAGCAGGCTGTGTTAAAGATGCTGCTTGACAAGTTGACGTCAAAGAGGCTATAAATATGCCATTGGTTCCTGGGGCTGGAAAATTCTTCCTGACATGAATATGGTGTTTCTCACTGATGCTGAGAAAAAAGCACTTCAGATTAGTTTAAGGCCGGTCGAATCTTGATGAATCTCTCAGCGCAGCTCTTCAGTAGAATCCCCCCACTCTTAAAATACTCTCAAAGCACCGTTTTACTTTTCTTTTGTGACTCTTAACTCATTTTAAGTAAATAAATCTGTATTATATTAGTCTCTCTCAGAGGGCTGCAAGCTCCATGAAAGCAGAGATCTTGTGTATGTTGATTATAGTTGTTCTACTCCTAGTTACTAGCAGAGGTCCTGACACATAGGAGACATTCACTATCTATCTATGGGATGAAAAGTCCTGCAAAATACCCTTGCTTTTCTTACCCCAAACTCCTTCCACTTCCTCTGTCCTATCTCCTCTCTGTCCTGTTCCTTAAAGTGAAAGTGTTAGTTGCTCAGTCATGTCTGAGTCTTTGTGACTCCATGGATAGTAGCCTGCCAGGCTCCTCTCTCCATGGGGTTCTCCAGGCAGGAATACTGGAATGGGTTGCCACTTCCATCCTGATGAGCTCCAGGCATCTATTGCTGGTTCCAAAATTGAAAAACGCGACTTGAAACTCATCTTGATGGCATATTGAACATAAAATCAGCAGAGTTAGTGACAGTAAGAGACAGCATACTCTAAACATTTCTGCATTCACAAGAGCAGTGAGTACTGTCAGGGACAATGTACAATAAAAAGTCAGGGTCATTACTCTCACAGAATTTACAATTTAGTAGAAAAAGGTTAATCTCAAAATAGTATACTCAGTAAATATGGCCACATATAAAAAGTACTTAAATAATGCATAAAGAAGGAATATCTCAAGAATATGAAGATATGAGATGTAAAAATTATTGGTCCAGGTGTATCTTATTAAAAGTTGCCTTGTGTAAGGTTATTTTACATGAGGAATCTTCACACTTCAAAGTGATCAAAATTAATTCTGATGAGTGAGGTACAATTCAATTCTAACCTTAGATCTCTTGAATTTCCAGGCAGGTCCAAGAATTTATCTCTCATTACTATTACTTCATTTCTTTCCAGGGCCTCCAGAGAGATTAGGGACATGGGGTCAAATTTACACATTGGTTCCTTTTCTTCATCAATACAGAGGCTCTTTGGAGGCATGAATTGGGAGTAGACAGCAGATCATAAGGATCAAACCAGTCAATCCTAAAGGAAATCAACCCTGAATATTCATTGGAAGGAGTGATGCTGAAAAGCTGAAGCTCCAATACTTTGGCCAATACTATGAGTGAAGAGCCGACTCATTGGAAAAGACTCTGATGCTGGGAAAGATTGAAGGCAGGAGGAGAGGGGCACGACAGAGGATGAGATGGTTGGATGGCATCACCAACTCAATGGACATGAGTTTGAGCAAACTTCAGAAGATGGTGAGGGACAGAGAAGCCTGGTGTGCTGCAGTTCATGGGGTTTCAAAGAGTTGTACACAATTGAGCAACTAAACAACAACAGAAGGATCATGGAGCAGTTAGGACTAAGGAGGCCTTGAACAATTTGTTAGGGCAGGGAATAAAAGAGAAAGTTCACCAGCCTGGGCAAAGGCAGGGCTGAGCAGGTACTTATAGTGTGCACGGGGTGAGGGGAGGCTGAGAAGTGGCCTCGTTGCAGTGGAGGAACAGGGGACACAAGTTGACCTTACAGAGTAGGAAGTCATAGGAAACCTTAGGATCCTCAACAGCGAGAGTTGGCCCACTGCGGAATCATTTCTGGGAAGAAACACCTCCTAGTGTCCCTGGGGCCTTGACTTTCATTTCCACTTGAAAGAAAAAGATTAAAATGCAAGTAGTAGGAGGCAACACATGGAAACTATGCAGAATAAATGCTTGTCAGTGGAGAAGGCAAATGGGCTGGTGTCAGAGTCGTTTTGGAAAGAGGCAAATAAAACAAATGGCACTGGATAACTAGAGACCAGAAAGGGCAGCAGGCAATGGATCAAAATGCAGAGATAAAATGCAAAGAAGAGGAGGGACAAACAATTAAAAGTCAAACTCCAAAGACCTGCTGTTTTGCCCAGGCTCATCTACAAGTGGCCAAGACAAAGCAGTGAAGCCAAGGAGATTTCTGTCCTGTTTGCCTGGGTACAATTCTGCTTCCCTGGATGTGTGAAGAGCTGTTTTTCCATTTTAGGGATGGTTTGGAGTCATATACTTATCACTTCGTCAGTTTATCAGGATATTTATCATTCTGGAAATCAAAAAAGTATGTAGAGACTAACCTTACATGCTCTTTTGAAAATGTGTCTCACTGACAGTTAATGGGTGTAGTACTTTTGGTGGGGGAGAGCTAGAACTCTTTCTTTGGTCACTAACAGAGCACTGCAACAGAGGTGACCTAAGAGTAAAATCTCAAGCTGTCTGTGGCTTCTGATTGACTTTAATACAATTAGTACAAAGATCTTCCCAACACTCTGAATGAATAAGGAATTAAAAATTCATTGGATGGAGGATTGGGTAGATGGGCAGATGGATAGAAGCTAATATATTCAGGCCTTTGGCTAGCATATTCATATTTCTTGGAGGTTTTCTAACAAGATACTCTGTAAGAGAACCTGGCTATCCATAGTTTACAACAAACCTAGGTCCACCCCAGGAACCCTGGCTAGGGACTGTGACTTGGCTGTCTGGTTTTCTGGGCCTGTGGGAGGCATCACATAGGCTAATCCTTGTCATGAGATGTCTTCTATCATATCCCCTAACCAGGCAGGGCCAGAAGACATAGCCTTCTCAGGTGGAGGCCCAGGCACTTGCTGGCAAATTTTTTCACAGAAGGACATTCAAAACTCTGAGAGATATGTCAAAAGTTTCTAGAGGTTTCCAGTAGGCTCTGAGCTCTGCATTTTTGTCACAGAGGGAGGGAGGAAATCATGGAACAACTTTAATCTTATTCTACATACAAAGTAATTGCTTGTACTTAAAAAAAAAAAAAAATCCTGGATTGGTCTGTCTGATTTTATTAAGGCTTTCAGAGTGGCACGTTTTAATTCCTTTGCTGTTTCCATGTACTGCTATTGTATTTACTTGCTAAAGCAGAGAACAGAAAAGAACATGACATTCCAAAATATACTCTTTCCCATGATATGCCCTTCCTCTGTCAGCATGGGGTACCTTTACTTCACTTTTTTCCCCTACACAGCTGCATAAATTAAGACAGGAATCAGCTGACTACACTGCCTCTTTTTGTCTCTTTTCTCCCTCCTTCATATTAAATATGGCTCCTATCCAGGGTGCTCTTGGCATGGAGACTTCATCTCTCCCCCAGGTCCCCTACCCTAGTAAAGTCACGGTTACTCTGCCAGGCTCCACACCGCTTGTTACTGCTCTAGTCATTCTGACTTGTAAAGATCAAATGTTCTGCTACATATTACAATGTTTATATGTCTGACTGCATTCCTCTTTAACAAGTGGCCCATGACGGAAAACAAAGGAGAAGTTTCTTGTGTTTTTTTTTTCTTGCTGATAAAGCGGGGTCCTTTACGAATGCAGGAAAAGATGCTTTATAAATTTAATGTCTAAATAGGCACAAACTAATAAATATATAAGATTCTTTCATGTTTTGGTTAGACAGAAAGGCTAAACCTGTCAAAAATAATCTATATCCACTGACATATTTAACCAATGGATAGTTTCAAACTCTTTTCTTTATCAAGACTTCTCTTAGAAACAGAAAAGAAATTGGCTTTCATCCTAACTTTCCTTATTTTTCCTGTTATCTATAGAAGCCTTCAGGTAGCCAGCCAGAAAGAAGGTATGACAATCAAGGCCTGGGTCACTATAGGGTCACTGGCTCTTAAATATCATCAGGAATGAAACAAGAGCCAAACTTTCCTAAACTAGAAAAAATCAGAGTCAAAATTAAGGTGAAGAGCCATGATTAAGGCTCTCTTAGGCAATAAAAAACATTCTCTTGTACTTGGTACACTCCCTATACATACAGCTTAATCCACTCAGAAAATTCTTTCTCAACATTTTAATCAAAATTAAATATAATTCTTGTGTCAGAAAAAGAATTTCACAATTTTAGGGATCATTAATTGCAAGGGACTAATTTCTGGTACATGGATGTTTGAGGCCAGAAGGCAAATGTATGTTCTTCTCTAGAATATCATCTTCTACCACAGATTTTATGGATACACATCAGCTACCAGCAGGTTCACTATTCTTTTTAATAAATTATGTCAACTAGTAATAGCAAGAGATTTTTCAACTAATAAACATTTTAGCAAAGAAAGAAAGATTTGCTTTCCTGTAAGAAATCCCAACAAAGTTTGTGTGGAGTTTGTGTGGATCACACCAAACTGTGGGGAAATTCTTAAAGAGATGGGAATATCAGACCACTTTACTTTCCTCCCGTGAAACCTATTTTCAGGTCTAACGGATGTTAGAACCTGGACATAGAACAATGGACTGGTTCCAAATTGGGAAAGGAGTACATCAGGTTGTATATTGTCCATGCTTATTTAACTTATATGCAGAATACATCATGTGAAATGCCTGGTTGGATGAAGCACAAGCTGGAATCAAGATTGCTGGGAGAAATATCAATAACACATATCAATAATGCAGATTACACCACTCAGGCAGGAAACAAAGAGGAACTAAAGAGCATCTTTTTTTTTTTTTAAAGAGCATCTTGATGAAAGTGAAATAGAAGAGTGAAAAAGCTGGCTAAAACTCAACATTCAAAAAAACAAAGATCATGGTATCTGGTCCCATCACTTCATGGCCAATAGATGGGGAAACAATGGAAACAGTGACAGACTTCCTTTTCTTGGGCTCCAAAATCACTGCAGATGGTGACTGTAGCCATGAAATTAAAAGATGCTTGCTTCTTGGAAGAAAGCTACGACCAACCTAGATAGCATATTAAAAAGCAGAGACATTACTTTGCCAACAAAGGTCTCTATAGTCAAAGCTATGGTTTTCCAAGTAGTCAGGTATGGTTGTGAGAGTTGGACCATAAAGAAAGCTGAGTGCCAAAGAACTGATTTATTTGATCTGTGGTGTTGGAGAAGACTCATGAGATTCCCTTGGAATACAAGGAGATAAAACCAGTCAATCCTAAAGAAAATCAGTCTTGAGTGTTCATTGGAAGGACTGATGTTGAAGCTGAAAGTCCAATATTTTGGCCACCTGATGTGAAGAGCTGACTCATTTGAAAAGACGCTGATGCTGGGAAAGATTGAAGGTGGGAGAAGAAGGGGACGACAGAAGATGAGATGGTTGGATGACATCACGAACTCAATGGACATGAGTTTGGGTATACTCCGGGAGCTGGTGATGGACAGGGAGGCCTGGTGTGCTACAGTCCATGGGATCGCAAAGAGTCGGATACGACTGAGTGACTGAACTAAACCAAACTGAACTGATTGGACTAGATGCCATATCTTAGTTTTCTGAATGTTGAGTTTTAAGCCAACTTTTTCACTCTCCTCTTTCACTTTCATCTTGAGGTTCTTTATTTCTTCTTTGCTTTCTGCTATAAGGGTGGTGTCATCTGCATATCTGAGGTTATTGATATTTCTCCCAGCAATCTTGATTCCAGTTTGTGCTTCATTCAGCCTGGCATTTCTCATGCATGATGTGCTCTGCATATAAGTTAAATAAGCAGGGTAAGAATATGCAGCCTTGATGTACTCCTTTCCCAATTCGGAACCAGTCTGTTGTTCCATGTCCAGTTCTAACTGTTGCTTCTTAACTTGTATACAGATTTCTCAGGTGGCAGGTCAGGTGGTCTGGTATTCCCATCTCTTGAAGAGTTTTCCACAGTTCGTTGTGATCCACACAGTCAAAGGCTTCAGCATAGTCAATGAAGCAAAAGAAAGTCAAATTGAAGTTGTTCTGTTGTGTCCGACTCTTTGTGACCCCATGGACTGTAGCCTACCAGGTTCCTCTGTCCATGGGATTTTCCAGGCAAGAATACTGGAGTGGGTTGCCATTTCCTTCTCCAGGAGATCTTCCTGACCTAGGGATTGAACCCAGGTCTCCTGCATTGTAGGCAGATGCTTTACCGTTTGAGCCACCAGGGAAGTGTATATTAATAAAGCAAAACTAGATGCTTTTCTAGGGAGAAGGAAATGGCAACCCACTCCAGTATTCTTGCCTGGAGGATCCTGTGGACAGAGGAGCCTGGTGCGCTGCTGTCCATGGGGGCGCATAAGGTCAGACATGACTGAAGTGACTTAGCAGCAGAAGCAGATGCTTTTCTGGAACTCTCTTGCTTTTTCTATGATCCAATGGATGTTGGCAATTTGATCTTTTGTTCCTTTGCCTTTTCTAAATACAGCTTGAACATCTGGAAGTTCACGGTTCATGTACTGTTGAAGCCTGACTTGGAGAATTTTGAGCATTACTTTGCTAGCATGTGAAATGAGTGCAATCGTGCAGTAGTTTGAACATTCTTTGGCATTGCCTTTCTTTGGGACTGGAATGAAAACTGACCTTTTCCAGTCCTGTGGCCACTGTTGAGTTTTCCAAATTTGCTGACATACTGAGTGCAGCACTTTCAAAGTATCATCTTTTAGGATTTGAAATAGCTCAAATGGAATTCCATCACCTCCCCTAGCTTTGTTCGTAGTGATATTTCCTAAGGCCCACCTGACTTTGCATTTCAGGATATATGGCTCTAGGTGAGTGATCTCACCATTAATTCACAATGTGACCTTTCACCTCCAATACTGTATGTACCATTGAGTTCCCAATTAACATAAGCTATTTCTCACAGCTAGCCATATTTTGAGGCACAAGATGGCACATTTGAGGCACAATGAAATATAAAGTAAATCTTGAGATCAGGCTCAGTGTTCAATAAAATGTGATAACTCGTCAACAAGGTAATGCCTCTTGCATAGACCAGGAAGGGACAACTAATGCACCTCACTCAGGCTGCACTATGGCCTGGGGGAGAGTTGCTGGTGAGCAAACAGGACCAGATTCAATAGCACACACACAACCAAAGGCAGAGTAGGCTGAGTTAGCAGATTATTACACATCAACCTGGGTAAAGTCCTGTAGGCCTAATGCTACTTACTTAACCCAACACACAACTAATTTCAATGGAACTTTTGTCCCAGTAAGGAAAGGTGAAATGAGGCCCAGAAATGCATTAAGAACTGTGATATCAGCACTTATAATAAAGAGACAAAAAAGGGAAAATCTTTAAGAAAGAAACTATTTATATGCTTTTAAATTGGATACTCAAGTAGGCAAGTGGAACCAGTAAGAGGGACCCAGATACAGCAAGTGATCCAATCTGGAAATCCTCTTTGTCCCCACGAGGCTGATACTCTCCTCTTCTACTTGGAAACACTCATAGGGGAAACCTACCACACACTTCCCCCAGTGAGAGACATCTGGTGATGAAAGTTTTTCTGCCCCTTAGACAGAACTGACAGGGACCAGTGGGAGCCTCTGTGGCACCAGGTAATCTGAGCCAAACAAAATAGCTCCACAAAGGCTCAAAATATTAAACTTTGCCTATTAAAGTAGGCAAACACCACATGCTAAACCTAAAGAGGGTGACTGCTAAAATAAAAGACTGAAATAGAATCCAGAGTTCCCAAACACCATAGACAAAATGTCCCTGATTTAATAAAAAAAATCACCTATCAATCCAGAAACAAGAAAATCACAACTTGAGTAAAAAAAGATAAGCAACTGTTGCTAATACCAAAATAAATCAGATGGATCAGATGCTGGAATCATCTAAAAAGGATTTTAAAGCAGTTGTCATTAATATGCTTTAATCAACTATAAATTTTATCACAAGTGAAAAATTAGAAAATATCAGGAAATAAATAGAAGCTATAAAAAAGAATTAAGTGGAAATTATAGAAAATGCTATATAAAAAACAAAGTAACTGGAATTTAAAAACTGGGTAGACTCAATAATAGAGACGATAGAGGACAGAATCAGTGAACTTGAAGACAGAATAAGAGAAGTTACCCAATCTCAACAAAAAGAGAAAACATACTGAAAAAAATAACCAACAGAGTCACAGGGATGTGTGGAACAGTAACGAAAGATCCAGCATTTGTAGCATCAAAGTTTCAGAAGGAGAATGTGGCTGAAAGGATATGATGAAATAATGGCTGAAAACTTCCCAAATGTAGAAAAATACACAAACCCACAGATCCAAGAAGCAGAGTGACAGTAAAGAGAACGGACCGACAAACATCCCACACTGAAATACATCATAATTAAAAATTTGGAAACTAGAGATAAAGAAAAACATATTGAAAGCAGCCAGAGAGAAAGGATACACTACTTACACATGAATATCAGTTTAACTGACAGTAGATTTTTCATCTGTAACCATGGAGAACAGAACAAAGTGGTTTCTAGTGTGAAATGAAAGAACTGTTGACTAAGAATTCTATATCCAGAGAAACTATCCTTTAGCAATAAAGGGAAAATAAAAACCATTTTCAGATAAAGAATAATGAAAAATTTGATGCTAGCAGACTTTACCCTTTAATGACCGATTGAAGACATTTCTTCAAACAGAAAGGAAATAATAAAAGAAGGAAGATTTGGGAGAATGACATTGAAACATGTAAAATATCATGTAAGAAACGAGTTGCCAGTCCAGGTTCGATGCACGATACTGGATGCTTGGGGCCGGTGCACTCGGATGACCCAGAGGGATGGTATGGGGAGGGAGGAGGGAGGAGGGTTCAGGATGGGGAACACATGTATACCTGTGGTGGATTCATTTTGATATTTGGCAAAACTAATACAATTATGTAAAGTTTTAAAATAAAATAAAATTTAAAAAATAAATAAAAAGTCATCATCATAAAAAAAAAATAAAAGAAGGAATTCTAGGGCATTAAGAAGGAAGAAGATACAGTGGAAAAGGAGCAATATTGCCATATACAGTAGATTATAATTTATTGATGGGTTTTACAATTCACACTTGATGATTAAAACAAAAATTATAATTCTGATCCTAAGGCAATGATATTTGAAAGTGGGGAAAGTAACAAGACTTAAACGGAAGTGAAATTTCCATACCTCACTCAAATTTTACAGGAAAGGCACAGGCCCTAGAAAAGTTAAAACAGTCTTAACAAAGAAAAATAAAAGGAGAAGAATCACTCTATATTAGGCCTTACTCCATAGCTGCAATAATCAAGATGATGTGATATTGATGAAAAGATAGATACATTGATCAATGGTATACAATGGAAAACCCATAAACTGGACCATACAAAATGTGTTCAACTGATATTTGACAAAGGTAAAAAAGCAATTCAATGAAGGAAGGGTGGCCTTTTCAACAAATGGTGCTGGAACACCATAGACAAATGGGTATCCACATGAAAAAATGAATTTTGACCTAAACCTCATACCTTTTACAAAATTAACTCAAAATGGATCATAAGCCTAAGTGTAAAACAAAAACCTACATAACTTTTAGAAAAAATCCATGGAAAAAGAATGGAAAGACAAGCTATGTTGAAAGAAAATATCTGCAAATGTATATTCAATGAGAAGTTAATAAAAGCTTATATAAATATTTTTAAAACTCAAAATTAACATAATAAATAATCCAATTAGAAAATGGGATGAGATGTACAGATATTTCACAGAAGATGGCAAAAAAGCATGTGAAAAGATTTCAACACCATTAGGACCAGGAAAATGCAAATCAAAACTACTAGATATCACTACTTGCCTATCAGAAATGTTAAAATTAAAACAGCGGTAACAAGTGCTGACACAACTATGGGGAAATTGGATCACTCATATATTACTGGTAGAATATATATAACATGTAAAATGTTATAGCGATGGTAAAAAACACTTTAGTAGTTTCATATGAAACCAAACATAGAGTTATTATATGATCCAGAAATTGTACAGTTGTTTATCCAGAGAAATGAAAACTTATATCCATACATAAACCTGTATACACATGTTCATGGCAGTTTTGTAAAGCCCCCAACTGGAATCAGTCTAATTGTCCTTCACCAGGTAAATGGTTATAGAAAGTGTAGACTATTATACAGTATTATTCAGAAATAAAAAAGAATAAGTTATCGATGCACGTGCATGTGTACATGCTCAGTCATGCCCAATTCTTTGAGACCCTATGGACTATGGCGCCTATGGGTGTCCCCGGTGGCTCAGATGGTAAAGAATCTGCCTGCAATGTGGGAAACCCAGGTTCAATCCCTGGGTCGGGAAGATCCTCTGGAGAAGGGAGCAGCAATCCACTCCAGTATTCTTTAGGGCTTTCCTGGTGGCTCAGATGGTAAAGCGTCTGCCTGCAATGCAGGAGACCATGGTTTGATCCCTGGGTTAGGAAGATCCCCTGGAGAAGGAAACGGCAACCCATTGCCTGGAAACTTCCATGGATTGAGGAGCCTGGTAGGCTACAGTCCATGGGGTCGCAAAGAGTCGGACACAACTGAGCAACTTCACTTCACTTTCACTATGGACTATAACCCGCCAGGCTATATAGTCCTCTGTCCATGGGTTTCTCCAGGCAAGAATACTGAAGTGGGTTGCCATTTCCTCCTCCAGGGGATCTTCCTGACCCAGGGATCAAACCTGCGTCTCCTACATTGGCAAGCGGATTCTTTACTCCTGAGCCACCTAGGAGGCCCTTTCACGCACACAAAAAATTAAATGAATTTTCAGTGAATTACACTGAGTTAAAAAAGCCAACCCAAAGAGGTGATATGCTGCATAATTGCATTTATGTAACATTTTTAACTGAAAAAATTTCTAGTAATACACATTAGACTTCCCTGGTGATCCAAGTGGTTAAGAATCCTCCTTGTCAATGCAGGTGATAAGAGTTCAGTCCCTAGTCTGTGAAGATTCCACATGCCTCAGGGCAACTAAGCCTATGCACAGCTACTGACGTCTGCACGCTCTAAAGCCCGTGGTCTGCAACAGAAGAAGCCCCACAAATGAGAAGCCCGCACACCTCAAGTAGAGAATGAGAGAAAGTCCACACACAGCAGCAAACACCCAGCATATTCAAAGAAAGAATGAAACAAAGCAAGAAAAAAAGAAATGGAAAAAAAAACAAGAAGACAGATTAATGCCAAAAAGGTTAAGGATAGAGGGATGGGAGGCAAGAGTATATAACTACAAAGAGGAAACAGCCTGAATATTGTCACAATTTGAATGATGAAAGCAGGAAATATTTCTACCATGTAGTTAATTTTCAAACTAGGCATGTGGCAACCAAGGCCAGGTGTACAGCATGGAAAGGGCCTTGGGCAAACTGCCTTCACGCATAGTTTTCCATCAGTCAGTTAATCATCACTGAAAAGCCACTGCTTTGTAAGAGAAAGAGGGAGGGAACGTTACATTCACACAATATTAGAATCAGTCAGGAGGAAGATAGATGCTAGTAAACATCCTATCAGTCAATTGCCAATTACTGATAGCAGTTAAATCTTAGATTCCAGAAGGTAATGACACATCTGTTTTATTTGCCAAAGATTGATCAGCACCAGGCAGAGCCTCTGACTCCTGGTAGGCACTCAGTAGGGTTGACTGCTGAATGAAAAACAAATACACACCCAACACAGTAAGACTAAAATAGAAATTCCTGCTAACTAGGAGTTCACAATGGAGAAGGCAATGGCACCCCACTCCAGTACTCTTGCCTGGAAAATCCCATGGATGGAAGAGCCTGGTAGGCTGCAGTCCATGGAGTCGCTAAGAGTCGGACACGACTGAGCAACTTCACTTTCACTTTTCACTTTCATGCATTGGAGAAGGAAATGGCAACCCACTCCAGTGTTCTGGCCTGGAGAATCCCAGGGACGGGGGAGCCTAGTGGGCTTCCGTCTCTGGGGTTGCACAGTCGGACACGACTGAAGCGACTTAGCAGCAGCAGCATCAGGAGTTCACAATATTCTGGCTCTGTAGGTCCAGTAGGAATTTCCTGGCACTCCTAACAATTGCCTAAGCCTGTGCCTTCAGAAGACTGAAGGATATACCCTGAAGCTGTCCAGCCTGAAAGTCAAAATTAGTTTTCACATATCCATCCTTATCCATGTTTATTTTAATTTGTTATTGAAGTATAGTTGATTTAAAATGTTGGGCTCCATATTTATTTTAATATTTAAAAATACATTAAATTTTATACAAGTTAAATGACAGAGTAAGCTTACCCTCATCCCTTCCAAATAAAAAAGGTTCATCCTTAACACTGAACCCCCAAAGTTAAAAAAATAGGTCCAAAGAACAATGGAGTTCTTTGAAGTATGAAATGTCAAAATGAAACAGGTTTGTTTAGTAGAGAATCAGAATGATGTTTCTGATGTAGAAAATGAGGGCTATGGAACCTGACAAGAGTCTCCTATTATTTTTATTCTAACTTGTTCTTAAACAGAAGTAGCTCCTACCATAACAGCAGAAACACCCAGTTCCTACAACAATTTGGATAAAGAGGCTAGTGCAAAGAAATAGCATATCACACATCTTGCAATAGCAAATTGTGTCAGTTTTTAAAAATGCAAAGTATTTTATTGAGATGCCTTGAAGACTAGTATACAAACTGGTACATCAGCAGCTTTCATTACATCAAGTGTCCATTTTGATTGTTACTTTTACCTCCCCCAATGAAAGCGTCCTTAATGAAAATGCCAAAGAGTTTCAATGTATGGCACTGGGCTCAAATCTGGAGGAAGATTATTATATGCAAGGGTTAGCAGAAGTAAAACTAATGAACCATATAGTTTGAAAACTCTGGATATAATTGAAATTTGGCTTTGCCTGAAGCTTTAATATGCTGGAAACACAAAATTACACAAGTCCTGGAGTCTGTTCACTCTATTCATGATATCCTCATTTGCCATACTTCACAGAGTAATAAATGGAATTATTAATACTTTCATTTTTGTGCTAATTTAATTACATTTTTGCATTTTAACTGTAGCTTACCTTGGGAGTTAGCAATATTTTATTATTATATAGTCTGTCATGACTTCATGTGGGGTGAATTTTTAATTGAAGCTTTATTGTAACTTAAAGGCCAATTACTTCGAGAGGAACTGAAGTCTGATTTTACAGTATAAAGTCTACGAGAAAATAGAACACCCCCTTGAAAATGTTGCTTTCGGGCAGCTTTGTCTGTTCATGTCACAACCACAACAAATGATGTTAGAATGTGGACATTCTGAAGACAAATACAGAGCATTCGCGTTAATCTTATATGCTGCCTACACTAATGCTTAGCATTAAAAACAAAGCAAAACATGTTTTCCAGCAGTTATTTTAGGGAGAAAATGTGATTTTGTTTTCAGCTACTGAAAATGTTAAAGTTCAAAACTGTTTCTTAATGTTACTTGCTTCTTTGAGAAAGTGGGCAACAAAGAAATCTTTTTCTCTATTAAAGTTTCTGCTGAGAAGTGTTCAAAGAAACTGCATTGCACCCTTTCCCCACAGGTAAATGATGAATGTATAAAGATTCCAATCCAAACCCCTCTCAAAATAAAAGAAAAAATGCTCATTTGTGGGATAGAGTTGATAAGACTAATAACTCAGAAGCTCAATATATATTTTTCCATTCAGTTCAGTTCAGTTCAGTTGCTCAGTCGTGTCTGATTCTTTGCGACCCCATGAATCACAGCACGCCAGGCCTCCCTGTCCATCACCAACTCCCGGAGTTCACTCAGACTCACATCCATCGAGTCAGTGATGGCATTATTGGGGAGTAAATATGATTTTAAAGCAAGGTGATAGGCATTTTCATTATAACTATTCTTTGTACTTTTAACAATTTTTGTGAATTTCCATAATAAAAGTTAAAAAAGAGGACAACAACGAATTTGCTGTGTTTGTAAAGGTATTCCTAATCTCTGAACATCATTTCAGATTTAATTTGGTCAGTGTAAAACAAAAACCCAAACAGTGTGATATCCAATAATCTTTCCTCTGACCAATTCTGATAAGGTCACTTTTATCCCCTAGGAGGTGGTAGACAAAATTGTCCTCATTTAGTTTGACGTGTATGAAGATTTTCTTTGGGAATAAAATCCTTAGCAAAGATTTCCCTGTGTGACATGAAGCCAACTAGCTAAAGCTCAAAATAAGGCTGGCTGCCAGTGTAAATCGTATCTTTCTTGGCTTCACACGTGAGCCAGATGTTGGGGATTTTCTGAGCAACAGGATCATGGGGAAGAAAGTTTTTGTATTTCCTGTGTTCTTACTCCAGTTATCAACTTTCAGGATTTATGGGCAGTCAACAATGTCATGAATGGACCTGAAAATATCTCCACAGTAAAATCCACTGACAATGCACCTCACTCTGCCATGGCCTCATACATACCATCTGTCAGATCAAGCTCTCTATACTGGTTCTTCCCCTAACTGTTTCACAGAAGGGCAGTGAGGCAAGCATAATCTTTAGTCTTCTGAAGCCTGAATTGCAAGCATACAGTATATGTAAAAATATGGGTATATGTAAAAATATCACATATTCTCATTATCTATGAATACCAACATCATTTTCATGTATTTCCAAGTAAGGAATTCCCTGGGGTCCTGATGAATATCTACCTATGCCATTATAAGCAAGTATGTCTGTGTGCACAAGCAAACATGTATTTAAGCATTCTATAATCAGGATTTTCCTCATTATTAAATATTCTTAAATAACTTTAATAACTGCATAATTTTATCAAGTGTTTACACCTAATTTATTCTACTAGTACTATATTGCAAGATAATGAGTTTACTTGCAAATTTTTTGTCTGTTATAAATAATTTGTTCAGTCACATTTTGAAAGCATTTTGAAATTGGAAAAATCCAATGTAAATGGATAGCTTTCTGAATCACTTCCTTTCTGTTTCAACCCCAGCCTTCCTAGGAACAGTAGTTTTCAAACTCTAGTATGCATCAGAGTCATCTGGAAGGCTTGTTAAAACACAAATTTCTGGGCCCCACTTTCAGAGTCTCTGATCAAGAAGGTCTCGGGGGGACCTGAGAATTTGCATTTCTGATAAGTTCCATGCTCTGGGCCACACTTCGAGAAATATTGTGCAGAGATGCACCGCTGGATTTATGAAACTGACAGAGCAAGAGTCTTATCATTGGGGTGTCCTCTCTTTTCACCCTCCCACTGAGAAATAAAAAGGTGTTTCAGTTGCACTATCTCACAACATAGTCCATGGCCTGACATGTGCTCAGGTATCCTCTTTATGTGGAAAATGTTTGGCAAATAAGCAATACTGGCAGGAGAGAGCTGCAAATTTGACACCTGTTCCTCGATTTGGGATTCATTTTTCTCACTCAAAATTTGGCAAGTATATGTCTTCCTTAAGGTTAGGCTGTGAAAATACACTCTGACTCACAAACCTAGTTTAAAATACCACAAGTGGTAAATAACTATATCCACAACTGAGTATTAAATATCTTCATTTTGAGTTGTTTAACATGCTTTGCTTGTATAATGAGATCTAAGTATTTACACAGAATTTGTGCATTATTGTGTGAATAAATCAGAACCAGAAACTTTCTCCCTGTGTATCACCTCTCCCTGCTGTCAGCCTGTGCTCAACCCTACCACCTACATATCTTTCTAAAAATCAAAACTGACTCCCTATTTACTTCTGGCCCTAGCAATATGGCAAATGAGATGTTCAAAGAAATCATTTCTGAGGCAGCACATCTAAAAACACTGGTGAAAATTTTTTAAAGAACAACTTAGAAAATAATTTATTTTATATTGGAGTATAGTTGGAATAAAAACTGGAGGTCAGTTTTCCATCCCAACTCCAAAGAAAGGTAGTGCTAAGAAATGTTCAAACTACCAGACAATTGTGTTCACTTCCCATGCTAGTAAGGTTATGCTCAAAAACCTTCAAGCTAGACTTCAGCAGTACTTGAATTGAGAATTTCCAGATGTATGAGCTGGGTTTAGAAAAGGCAGAGGAACCAGACATCAAATATCCAACATTCCCTGGATCATAGAGAATGCAAGAGAATTCCAAAAAACCCTCTATTTTTGTTTCACTGGCTACTCAAAAGTCTTTGACTGTGTCGACCATATCAAACTGTGGACAATTCTTAAAGAGATGGGAATATGAGACAATCTTACCTCCCTCTTGAGAAACCTGTATGCAGATCAAGAAGCAACAGTTAGAACCTCACATGGAACAACTGACTGGTTCAAAATTGGGAAAGGAGTACATCAAGACTGTATATTGTCACCCTGCTTATTTAACTCATATGCAGAGTACATCATGTGAAATGCCAGGCTGAATGAAGCACAAGAAGGAATCAAGAGTGTGATTGCCGGGAGAAATACAAATAGCCTCAGATATGAAGATGACACTACCCTAATGGCAGAAAGTGATGAGGAACTTAAGAGCCTCTTGATAAAGGTGAAAGAAGAGAATGAAAAATGTGGCTTAAAACTCAACATTCAAAAAATGAAGATCATGGTGTCCGGTCCCATCACTTTATGGCAAATAAAAGGGAGTAAAAAATGGAAACAGTGACAGACTTTATTTTCTTGGGCTCCAAAATCACTGCAGATGGCAACCGCAACCATGAAATTAAAAGACACTTGCTCCTGGGAAGAAAGACTATGATAAACCTAGACAGCATACTAAAAAGTAGACATCGCCTTGCTGACAAAGGTCTGTATAGTCAAAGTTATGGTTTATCCAGTAGTCATGTAGGGATGTGAGAGTTGGACCATAAAGAACACTGACTGCTGAAGAACTGATACTTTCAAACTGTGGTGCTGGAGAAGACTCTTGAAATTCCTTTGGACAGTAAGGAGATCAAATTAGTCAATCCTAAAGGAAATCACTTGTGAATATTCATTGGAAGGACTGATGTTGAAGCTGAAGCACCAATACTTTGGCCACCTGATAGGAAGAGCCAACTCATTGGAAAAAACCCAATGAGAATGAAGAGATGGTTGGATGGCATCTTTGACTCAATAGACATGAGTTTGAGCAAACTCTGGGAGATAGTGAAGGACAGGGAAGGCTGGCATGCTGTAGTCCACGGGGTCGCAGAGTCAGACACAGCTGAATGACTGAACAACAAATATCATGAAATTTCCCATCATGGAGGCTGTAATCATTTTGCATTCTCATTAGCAATGAATAAGAGGGTTTTTTCCTAGACTCCCTAACAAAGTGCATTTTTTAAAGAAAGGTTGCATTTCTAAACACAAGCAATCAATAATTAAAATGTAAATTTTTAAAGTTATAAACATCCTAGAAATAAACCTAAAAATCTATGGTTAATTCATATAAAACTAAGGTGGCAGGATTATAAAATGGAGGAAATACAGTCTCTTCAATAAATGGTTCTGGGAAAACCAGATTGCTACATGTAAAAAAAAAAAAGAAGAAGAAGAAAGAAACTAGAACATTCTTTAACAACATGCACAAAAATAAACTCAAAATGGATTAAAATCCTAAATTCAATACCAGATACTAAGATACTATAAAACACTTAGAGGAAAATATAGGCAGAGCACTCTTTGATGTAAATTGCAGCACTATCTTTTACAATCAATGGAAATGGAAATAAAAATGAACAAATGGGACCTAATCAAACTCAAAACTTTTTTCACAGGAAAGGACACCGTAATCAAAACAAAAAGACAATCCACAAAATGGGAGAAAATATTTGCAAACAGTGAGGCTAACAAGGCATTAATCTAGAAAATTTACAAACAGCTCATGTGACTTCATAGGAAAAAAACAAACAATCCAATCAAAAAGTGGAAAGGATACTTAAGTTTCTCCAAAGAAGACTTATAGTTGACCAAGGGGCACTTGAAACGATGCTTAGCATAGCTAATTATTTGAGAAATGCAAATTAAAACTACAATGAGATATCACTTCATAAAGTTATAATTTGCAAAATCAACAACAAAAATATACAATATATGATAGAAGAAAAAATAAGAATTGTATGAGATTTTTAGGTAAATGAAGTATAAAACTTAACTGGAAGACCTTAAAGAAGATATAAATAAATAGAGAGACAAGACATATTCATGGATGAAAGACCCACTATTATAAATATACCAGTGACCTTATAACTTAACTACAGATTCAGTATGACTTTTAAAAAAATCTCAACAGGAGTTTTCAAGAACCTTGATGAGCTTACTCTAAAATGTATACAGAAGAGCAAGCAGTCAAGAAGGAGAAGACAAGACAGGCTTAAAGAAGAAGCAGGTTTGAGTACTTGCTCTATCAAAACACCACTCAGTCATTAGGTAATTCAATGTTTAAACATGGAGATAGAAAAATATACCAACTGAAAGAATAGAGATCTCATAAATAGAGACCTATACATATTTGGAAACCTGATACATGACAGAGCTGGCATTGCAGATCTATAAGAAAAGTATGGATTAGTTGAAAAGGTTCCCAGAACAAATGATCATAAAGAGGAAAATAATGAAAGTAGACTCCACCATTTAAAAAGCTCTCAAATAAATCAAGAACTTAAAAGTGAAAGACATTAAGCTAACATATTTAGTCAAAAAGTAATAGGATAATACTTTGAAGATCATAAGGTAAGAAAGGTATCTTCAGTCAGTTCAGTTCAGTTGCTCAGTCATGTCTGACTCTTTGCGACCCCATGAATCGCAGCACGCCAGGCCTCCCTGTCCATCACCAACTCCCAGAGTTCACCCAAACTCATGTGCATGGAGTCGGTGATGCCATCCAGCCATCTCATCCTCTGTCATCCCCTTCTCCTCCTGCCCCCAATCCCTCCCAGCATCAGATTCTTTTCCAATGAGTCAACTCTTTGCATGAGGTGGCCAAAGTATTGGAGTTTCAGCCTCAGCATCAGCCCTTCCAATGAACACCCAGGACTGATCTTTAGGATGGACTGGTTGGATCTCCTTGCAGTCCAAGGGACTCTCAAGAGTCTTCTCCAACACCACAGTTCAAAAGCATCAATACTTCAGTGCTCAGTTTTCTTCACAGTCCAGCTCTCACATCCACACATGACCACTGGAAAAACCATAGCCTTGACTAGATGGACATTTGCTGGCAAAGTAATGTCTCTGCTTTTGAATATGCTATCTAGGTTGGTCATAACTTTCCTTCCCAAGGAGTAAGCATCTTTTAATTTCATGGCAGCAATCACCAACTGCAGCAATTTTGGAGCCCAAAACATAAAGTCTGACACTGTTTCCACTGTTTCCCCATCTATTTCCCATGAAGTGATGGGATCAGATGCCATGATCTTTGTTTTCTGAATGTTGAGCTTTAAGTCAACTTTTTCACTCTCCTCTTTCACTTTCTTCAGGAGGCTTTTTAGTTCCTCTTTACTTTGTGCCATAAGGGTGGTGTCATCTGCATATCTGAGGTTATTGATATTTCTCCCGGGAATCTTGATTCCAGCTTGTGCATCTTCCAACCCAGCGTTTCTCATGATGTACTCTACATAGAAGTTAAATAAGCAGGGTGACAATATACAGCCTTGATGTATCTTAGATGAAACATAAAACACAAACCATAATGAAAAAAATAATATTGGACTTAAAATCAAGAATGCTAATCAAAAGATCTTAAAGGGAATAAAGAGCCAAGTCACAAACTGGAAGATGATAATCACCAAAGGATATTACCTAGAATAAATGGAAAGTGAAAGTGAAAGTGAAGTCGCTCAGTCGTGTCCTACTCTTTGCGACCTGTTGACTGTAGCCCACAAAGCTCCTCTGTCCATGGGATTCTCCAGGCAAGAATACTGGAGTGGATTGCCATTTCCTTCTCCAGGGCAATAAATGAAAGAATAAATGGAAGACTCCTACACATCATTAAGTTGAAAAGAAACAACCTTATTTAACATAGGCAGAAAAATTTGTATTTCACAGAAGAAATACAACTAATGAACATATGAAAAGAGGTTCAATCTCTAGTATATAGGAAAATGCAAATTCAAATTCTAGTGAGAGAATATTTTATATACAACAAACGGGCAAAGATTAAAAAGTCTGACATTATCAAGTAAGGATCTGAGGAAAGAAATCATACTGGTGGGAGTATAAATTGATAGATTCATTGGGAAAAAGGTCATAACTGAACATGTACATATATGATGTTCCCATGATTTCTCTCCCAGAGAAAATCTCTTATACATGCCTCCAGTATAAGAATAATTTAAATACTATTATTTATAATAATAAAAAAATTTAATGACTTAAATATCCATGATGGTAAAATGGATAATTAAATTTTGTATAATCATTTAATAACTATTAGATATCTGTGCAAATCAATGATCCATAGGTCTACAAATCAACATGTATATCAAAAGCAATGTGGAAAGAAAATCCTAGAAGAAATTCACTCAATATGATTCTATTATACACATTATATAAAAACAAGCAAAACCAAACAACATATTTTTAGGGATATTTATATTTGTGGTAAAACTTTAAGTAAAAGCAAGAAAATTATTAATACAATATTAAAATGGTAATTTCCCCTGATGGGGAGAGACAGGATGTGATTGGTAAAGGGAATACAGAAAGATTCTAAGAGGAAAATGATCCATCTCTTATTAGAATCATCAATGTTATTTTATTTGTTACTGTTTTCATTTAAAATATACATATATTTATATTCACTCTCTGGTAGATAAGATTCATTTCACAATTTCAAAAAGTTTAATAGAAAGGAAGAAAAGATAATTTCCTTAGTTCTTTACCTAAAAGCTTCTAGTGGTTTCCTGTTGGCTACAGGATAACATCCAACTTCCTAGCAAGAAAGACTATAGGCTCTTCCTCATCAGTCCTCCAACTAATTTTGCAGCTTCACCTCCTACCATCTTCCCCCTCACCACCCCCATGACTCACCTGTATTCTAGTGACACCTGAATTATCAGATCCACAAAGCACACACCTCAGCTACGCACCTGCAGTTCCCTTTCCTGACATTCACCCCTGCTGTCTCACTCTAGCCAATTTCTGTTTCAAACTAGGTAAATGCCAGATAGTTAGTAGAGTCTTCCCTAAAAATTTTGATGGATATTTTCTTCTGTGCTTTCATAAAGGTATAGTTCAATTTATCTGTTTATATGTCCCTCATTGCTTGCCTGTGAGATCTCTTATGCAGGGACTATATTTTCAATTCAGTTCAACCAACATTTCCTGTGTGTTAATTTTATGCTGTGGCTACACTAGACACTAAATTTATCAGCAACAGGCCTTATTTCCCACTGCAAAGAATTTGAAATTTAGTTACACTCATGTCAATATTCTTTATGTTGATTGCAGTGCCTGGCATATTGCAGATTATTCAATTATCTCTGATGAATCAATGAATGAATCACTCAGTGAATACACAAACTAAGGGACAGAACTTTTCCTATTTAAATAAACAAACAATCTTCTGGCAATGAGTCATGCTTTCAATGGGTTTACAAATCCATGACTTTTAAAGGCTGATATTTAAAGGCCATGATATTTAAAGTTTATCTAAAAGGAGAAAAATATCAGAAGTGTATCCTAAAGGAGATTATTAATTATTAATTATTCTGATTGGAATTTCCAGAACCAACCAATTAAAACTCGGATTCTCTATACAATACAATACCAGGCAACAACACAAGTTGTGTGTGGAACTGGAAAATATTAATGAAAGTATTCCTTTTGGGCTCTCCCAAGGGAAGTTCTGTTTGTACACGTTAACTTGCTGTTTACTTTCTTTAAAAGGAAAAAAATTCCCAAGAAAGAGTCCAAATCAAGCATTCTTTCACTGTTTTAAAATTTCTAAGTATAGCTTTAGGCATCTAAGTAAGCAGTCAGTCTTCAGATCTGTCACTTATGAATATTACATGCCAAGGAATATTGAAAATGATGCATTTCACAGATCCTAGGTTTCAAAAAACCAAATACAAAGAAGCAAAGATAATCTGTATGATATGGCTATGCCATCTGAATGCTTCCTTCTCCCTTCCTTGGTTTCTGTTCTTTGGTAGACAGATGTATTAGTCTCAAAAGACATCGGCCCTCCTGAGTAGTTCTCACTAGTTTCACTGTGGAAGGCAGAATAATGGTTCCTCGCAGACCTGGCAAAGTCCATATCCAACCTTCAGAACCTGTGATATGTTATGAAAATGAAAGTGTTACTCGCTTAGTTTGTCCAACTCTTCGTGACTCCATGGACTGTAGCCCACCAGGGTCCTCTGTCCATGGAATTCTCCAGGTAAGAACTCCAGTGGACTGCCATTTCTTTCTCCAGGGGATCTTCCTGATCCAAGGATTGAACTTGGGTCTCCTGCATTGCAGGCAGATTCCTTTCCATCTGAGCCACCAGGGAAGCCATGATAAGTTATATCATGTGGTAAAGGGATCTGGCAGATTGATTAAACTAAGGGTCTTAATCCAAGAGATTATCATAATGTAATCACAGAGTCCTTATAAGAAAAAGGCAGGAGCAGCTGAGTTAATAGTAGTAGATGTGACAAAAGCAAGATAAGATGTCATGAGCAATGAAAAAGATATGGAAACAGATTCTCTCTTCAGATTCTCTAGGAGGAACTAGCCCTTCTGACTTTTACCCAGTAAGCCCACTAAGACCCATTCCCTTCCCCTAACATTATTCTGGGCCCCACGTAATACTCAATTGTCTCATTTCTGAAACTGTCATCATGTTTTACTGCTTTTCCCTTTGTGATCTAGTATGATTTGTATTAACCTGATACTTGTTTGTTGCCTCTAGCAGACATTGTTGATTAATTACCCTGAAACCACTTCCAACTCCTCCTTGCTGACTTATACTGCAGTGGCTAGAAAGTCAAATACTCTTTCTCAGTCTTTCTTGCAAAGAAGAATGCAAGATAACTCAGTTCTGAGAAATGAAGCATATATTGATGTCTGCTTGGAGAAAGAGGAAATTTAAGGAAAACTTTTGCTTTCTTGATGAAAAGGGAAAGTGTGACCAGTGTGATCATTTTCCTTTCTTCCTACCTGGAATATACATGTGATGTTTAGAGCAATGATGGCTGTCTTGCTACCATGAGCAAAAAGCAAAGAGAACCACAAAGACATGGGCTCTGATATTGCTGAGTCATGGAGCTAATAGTTGCCTACCTCTGGAAAATTCTGGTTTTATGAAAACAATAGCTCCCTTTTGTTTAAGCCACTGTAGTATGGTTGGTATTATACACAGCTTGAAAGCATGCCTAATACATTACCTTTCCCTGGTAGCCCCCATTGTACCATAAGCAGCCAGATCATTGAGAGTTTGGAAAGCATACAGAATCCTCCTTAGCACACAGTTTTATACATTGGTATGTATAGGGGAAAAAGAAGGAAAAAGAAGAGGGAGGCGGGGAGGAAAAGGAAAGGGAGAAAGGGAGGAAGGAAAAAAAATGGAGATGGGAACAGAGAAAGAAGAGGGAGGAAGGGAAGGAAGAAAGGAATTCAAAAGCAAACTTAAGTCATTACTATGAAACTACAAATTGAAAAAAGAAATGCTCAAGAATAGATGCATCCACCTTCATTGGCCCAACCTTGCAGAATACATGCTATAAATACACATTGAAGAACTTGAGATGACAGTCAAGTTGAGACTTCCAAGCCCCCAATCACTCTTTCTAACATCAATGTACTTAATGTTAGTTCCTAACATTACCATTCTGCAAACTCAAAACCAAATTAACTCAAAATATTACTATGCCAAAAATATATGCCATTTCCAAATAAAGTACTCCAATGTGCTGGAGACAATACATAAAACTCCCAGAGCACTAATAAAAATTATAGTGAGCTGTCTAGAGGAAATCAATGCTGAACAAGATAGAAGCTTATTCTGGGAATGAAACTATACCAATTTCATAAAATTTTCACATTGGTGCTCATATCATTAATTGCCTTATAAAATTTGAGGTTTGTTAAAATTCGGTAAATCTTTGTGGCAAAGGCAGAGATCTAAAACAGGCTTTTTCATTAGAACATTCCATTTTTAATGACTAATACTGTGGAGTCCCAGGGTACAAAAACATTCAGAGGCTGAAGTCAACAACCTATGTGGACAACCTACTCAATGGCAGGCCCAAAGCTAGAAATAGAGACAAAGAGATATTACAAGTCTTACCCTTGTGAAGCTTAGATTCTGGATAAGTAATAGACATTAACAAGTAAATATATGTTGGTGGTGGTTTAGTCACTAAGTCTTGTCTGACTCCTGTGAGCCCATGGACTGTAGCCTGCCATGCTCCTCGTCCATGGGATTTCCCAGGTAAGAATATTGGAGAGGGTCGTCATTTTCTTCTCCAGGGGATCTTTCCAACCCAGGGATCGAATCAGAGTCTCTTGCATCTCATATGTTTGGCAGGCAGATTCTTTACCAACTGAGCTACCAGGGAAGCCCAAATATATGAGTTGCAAAATCAGAATTATAAATTCTTTAAGAGGAATGAGGGAATAGATTAAAAACCCTCTGTTTTATTGATTGGAGAACAGAGCAAGGGGGGTAAATAAGAAAAAAGACTCCTTGATATTTGATAGGTCAACAGAACAGGGCTGTTTCAAGTTAAAAAAAAAGACTAGATGGAAATTACGAAGCAATGGGAGGACTTTAAGACCCAAATTACACAAATCCCTTCACAAATACCAAAAAATGTCTTTGGAAACATGATTGGAGAAGGAGTTAACAGCTAGTAACAAAGTCATTCAAATGATGAAGGACTAAAAGAGAATCCAGACAGACATGGTTGTGTGAAATGCTACCTGGAATATTTGGAAGACCTTAGAAGGTTGGTCTGGAGAAGGCAATGGCACCCCACTCCAGTACTCTTGCCTGGAAAATCCCATGGACGGAGGAGCCTGGTAGGCTGCAGTCCATGGGGTTGCTAGGAGTCGGACACGACTGAGCGACTTCACTTTCACTTTTCACTTTCATGCACTGGAGAAGGAAATGGCAACCCACTCCAGTGTTCTTGCCTGGAGAATTCCAGGGACGGGGGAGCCTGGTGGGCTGCCATCTATGGGGTTGCACAGAGTCGGACACGACTGAAGCGACTTAGCAGCAGCAGCAGCAGAAGGTTGGTCAGGTCAAAAACAGTTTGGGCAAGTTCAATATCACTGAGCATGTCTTTGGAACCTCCAGGGGCTGCTGTTCATTGCACGGGGTCTACTTGTTTGTGGGAATACTGGAAAGGGGAACATGTAATTAGTTATTTGGTTTCACAGAACACCAAAAGGGATGGAGACCAAAACATCTGCTGAAAAAATACTATGTTGTTCTTACACATTAACTTAATCCTTGCAACAACCCCATGAGATACCAGTTAGTAATTCCATTCTACAAGACTTAGAATATGGATTTTACACACACTTACATTTTACTCCTGGCTCTAATATGTATCATTTATTAATATCTGTGATGACATAAATTTAAAATGTGATTGAAGAAACGAAGTAAAGTAACTTTCCCAAGGTAATCAAGATTGCCGGGAGATAAATCAATAACCTCAGATACGCAGATGATACCACCCTTATGGCAGAAAGCAAAGAAGGACTAAAGAGCCTCTTGATGAAAGTAAAAGAGGAGAGTGAAAAAGCTTATTTAAAGCTCAACATTCAGAAAACTAAGATCATGACATCTGGTCCTATCACTTCATGGCAAATAGATGGGGAAACAGTGAGAGACTTTATTTTTGGGGGGCTCCAAAATCACTGCAGATGGTGACTGCAGCCATGAAATTAAAAGACACTTGCTCCTTGGAAGAAGAGTTATGACCAACCTAGACAGCATAGTTAAAAGTAGAGATATTACTTTGCCAACAAAGGTCCACTGGTCAAAGCTACAGTTTTTCCAATAGTCATGTATGGATGTGAGAGCACTGAAGAATTGATGCTTTCCAACTGTGGTGTTGGGGAAGACTCTTTGAGAGTCCCTTGGACAGAAAGGAGATCCAAACAGTCCATCCTAAAGGAGATCAGTCCAGAGTGTTCATTGGAAGGACTGATGATGAAGCTGAAACTCCAATACTTTACCTGACTCACTAGAAAAGACCCTGATGCTGGGAAAGATTGAAGGCAGGAGAAGGGGATGACAGAGGATGAGATGGTTGGATGGCATCACCAACTCAATGGACATGAGTTTGAGTAAACTCTGGGAGTTGGTGATGGACAGGGAAGCCTAGTGTGCTTCAGTCCATGGGGTTGCAAAGAGTCTGACATGACTGAGCGACTGAACTGAACTGAACCTTCCCAAAGCAAAATCAAAGTAGGATTAAAATTTGCAGCTCCTCAGTTTACAAGCAGTGACCTAACCCCTTGGATTACAATGCCCTCAGTGGTGAACTCTCTAGTCTATTCTGAACTGTCATCAGAAACATTCAAACTTCAGTTCCTACCTTCATATTTTTTTTGGTGTCATTCTCTATTCAGTATTTTCTGTGGCATCTAGCAGTGGAAAACACGTCTTGAAATAACTGTTGTAAGAGAGTAAATTGGTGTATTCTATTTTGGGGGGTGGGAGTGGAGCAGGCATTTTGGCAATTCTTATCCAAATTTCAAATGCACATACCCTTTACATAACAATCCTACTGCAAAGAATTTAACTTGCTGCTCTACAATAAAAGTATTTCCTGTCATTTAAGCATGGATGTATATAACATACATCCATAAATACACACATACACACACAAAAGGCTAATAGGAGACAGAGTAATGTAATGAATAAGCATACGGCCTCAGGAGCTAAACCTCATGAATTCAAATCCTGCTTCTTTCTGCTCCTACTATTTTCTAATTGTGACCTTAGGCCTCTTGGATCTCTGTATCTCAGTTTGTTCATCTATGAAGGTGGGATAAAAATAGTATCTATTTTGTTGAAATGATTAAATCAAATATATGGGCTTAGGCTAATGAGTATAAGGTACTGTACAAATGTTAGCTGCTTTATTATGATTTTTACTCAAATACTATGATAGCAAAAGAATCCAAAAATAACCTAAACATCTGCCAAGAATAGGATGGTTGAATTCAAAGAAAATGATACTAGCACTGAAGATATTGAAATATATCTGTATCAGCAGCTTGTCCAGAAGAGAAAAAAAAACACGTGTCAGGCAAATAATTCTATCCAGAGCTCTGTGGGATTTTCCCCTCTCAGTTGTCTCCTAGCCATGTGCTGAATTAGTAGAGGATTGGTGGCTCAGAGGGTAAAGCATCTGCCTGCAATGTGGGAGAGCCGGGTTCGATCCCTGGGTTGGGAAGATCCCCTGGAGAAGGAAAGGGGAACCCATTCCAGTACTCTTGCCTGGAGAATCCCATAGACGGAGGAGCCTTGTAGGCTACAGCCCATGGGGTCGCAGAGAGTTGGACAAAACTGAGCGACTTCACTCTCTTTTCTTTTCTTTCACTATGGCCTGAAGTGCTTCAGGATGAGGGGAAACATGAGACAATACAAAGATTAAATCTTTACGGTCCTTCCTACCTGTTGATTCACTTCTTCAAGTTGCAGCTCTCACGGGAAGAAAACACATGAGCTACTTTCCTGTTGTCTCTGCTTTCAACAGACTTTCCACAAGAGCTGCCAAAATAATTGGGGAGAATACACGTTCTCCTGCCTGTATCTACAGTATTAGGCTCTTTGCCGTAAATTCTCTTTCACACTCCTTGCCTGACAGGTAAATAGCATGAAAGCTCCCTTAACAGATTATTCTGAGCACTGGTTTTAACTAAAGTTACTCATATGATTCAAAAACACTGGAGTATTTCTAAATCACATTTAACCATCCATATGGAAATTTTGAAAATAGAGTGAGGGGGAAAACCAGCAGATGAGAATGTAACTTAGCTGCAGGCCTGGTTATAAAAAATGTGTCATCACTGAATTCAAGTTATGCCTTCAGCATTTAGAGACAAGGAACATTTGAAGACCTAGGATGGGACTGTGGGTGAGACTCGGGGAAAGGAAGAGAAACCAGGCAGTTTCCTGACTAACAAGTCCCTGGTACTTTAAATGCCTTAAGTAGTCAGAACAATCCTGTGAATTACGAGTCATCATCTCCACACTGTAACTGAAAACACTGAGGCTTAGAGAGCTTAAAAGACTAGCCCAAGGTTATTTTAGCAGGAAAGTGATAGAACTTAGATTTAAAAACCAGGTTGACTGGTTCTAAAACTGTACTTATTCTTCTAAGGCCCAACATTTTGGGATAGGACAATATATTTCGTATATAGAGGCTAAAGGGAAAATGTAGGAATAGACAGAAGGTCTATCAGAAACTCCTAATGGTGCTCTTTGACTCAGACAAGCCCTGGGTGGTGACAGATGTTTCAAAAAGTCCTGGATCCAAGCTGCCCAGGAAAGAGGCAAATGCTAGCAACCAAGGCTCAATCTTATTAATGTACTTCTTCGTGAGCCAAAATGAAATGATACTACACTGGTAATCCACAGCAGTTCTGGGAGTCACTTGGAGGTTCTCGTTTATGGGGTAGAAGCCTTGAGACCAAGAATCTGACTCATCTTCCTAGAGGAACAGACTACTGGGAGAAAAGCACAAGAAACCAGCTGCAAATCCATATACTCAGCAGGATCTCACAATGCTTGGTTCAGCCCTGCTTGAGCCTGGTAGGTATTGTCCTGCCTCCGGGGCCCCTAAAAGAGAGGGGATATCCAACATTTAAGGTGAGCAGTAACAAAAATCCCTGGCTGTCTTCTGTATGACTGGACAGCAAAAGAGTCAAGCTCAAAGCTTTAGACGGTGTGACCCTACCTTCCACCACTTAAGCTAATCTGAGCCATAAAGTCCAACACTCTCTATGACCCTCTCCCTCTTCCTGCCTCATGAGCTCCTTCCTCATTCCACTGTTGTCTGCACTCCTCACCTGTATTGCAAACCCTACTAAATGCCCATTTATAAAAGAAATATGATGCTAATAGTCCCAGGGATAGTTGGAATTTCAGTAGGGATTTATTAACAATTTAAGGAAAAATTCTAAAGAAACTAAAGGAAATGACAATCTAGTGACAGAATTTCAGAAACTATGAAAAACTGATATTCAAAAATTCTTACATGCATACATGGGCACATGTACACACATAATAAATATAATAAATATATAAAAGAAAGATCACACACATACATAAATTTTAAAAGTATATCCATAAGCTATAAATCAAGAAGTACCTATGTGTACTCTTGATTTGGAGAGATAAAGACTTGGGTGGCAATCAGAAACATTCCTAAGGCTATTGTGTGCTCAGTAGCTCAGTTGTGTTTGACTATTAGTGACCCTTTGGACTGTATAGCCCACCAGGCTCCTCTGTCCATGGGATTTTTCAGGCAAGTATTGCCTAGCTTCAAATGTTTTTATGTACCCAATGTACCCAATGTCCAGTACTCTTGCCTGGAAAATCCCATGGATGGAGGAGCCTGGTGGGCTGCAGTCCATGGGGTCGCTAAGAGTCGGACGCAACTGAGCAACTTCACTTTCCCTTTTCACTTTCACACATTGGAGAAGGAAATGGCAACCCACTCCAGTGTTCTTGCCTGGAGAATCCCAGGGACGGGGGAGCCTGGTGGGCTGCCATCTATGGGGTTGCACAAAGTCAGACATGACTGAAGAGACCTAGCAGCAATGTCCCTTGCCTCTGTAAGGCAGCTTAGGCTCTGGGACCAAAGGCCAGTCTGTCATCAGTGTGTGTCTCTTGTGTATACCAGGGCTGCGTGTGCCAGCTCCCTCTATACCTAATCTCTCACTTGCCCGAAAAGAGCACAGTTTCCAAATTCTATCTAAAAACCCTCCCAGTCTTTGGAACGTCTGTTGACTATAACGGGCCTGGGAGTGGCTCAGAGAAGGCTTGGCCTCGTTTTTACATGGCTCAGAAGGGTATGCTCTGAGATTCCTCAGGATCATTGCCAGAAGCCCAACCCAGGGCACAGTGCTTGGCTCACCTTGGGTCCTACAATTACATTTGTCCACTGGCTCTGAACAGCTTGGCCAGGACAAGTCCAGCCTTTCATGTGGGCTCAGAAGTTGCCATCGGCTTTCAGCATGAGCACCGATCCCACCTGCAGTGGCCAGTGCCTTTCCCTGCTCTCATTCCATTCCCGGGTGAAGAGGCAGAGAGATGCTGTCTAGATGCTCCCAGTGTATTTCAAAACCTAGCCCCCATAATACCTCCCTGGATGAAAGAACCAGGGCCTGCAAAATTCTATGTGGCTTACACTATCTTCTTTTATCCTTAACCTAATGTCTTTCCACACAGGTGTAAGGACTGATGTGGCCAGGGGTGACTCCAAGAGAACTCCACATTCATGTCTCCATCTAGAGCAACTCACAGAGGACTGCCTCCACAGGTTTGAACTCTAGAGCTGGAAGAAACTTTAAAAAAAGTGATAATGTTCCAATATCTACATTTTATAGGGAAGGAAATTATGAGGAAGAGAAATGAGGTGATATAAAACCATGGTCATGAACTTGACCCAGTTGAGTCATAACTCACAGCCCAGTACCACAGCATCAGAGTTCTTCATGGGTTTGTATTCTGCCACACAGAAGAGGTGTTCCTATTACTCACAAGAAAATGGACACAGCTATAGATGAAGCTCATAAAATCTAAGTTAAAACACTGAGTCAGTCTCTCTCCCTCTCTCTCCTTCCAGAGCTGTTCCAGAACACCATGTGTGAGAGAAAACAACAGAATGGAAATTGCTCATATGGAGCATGAGGAGGCTGCCCACCTCCCTCGCACAGCCCGTGTGCAAAGACAGCCCCTCAGCTGTGCTGCAGACACAAGGTGGCTCATGCGCATTGTTTACTGTGACAGCTGACAAGCCAGCTGGCATGGATCACTCCTCACTTTCAACAGATACATGCCACCAGGACATGTATGACAGGTGCCAGCTGCTGCTCAAGAAGATGGGCAGTGTCCTTGAGGGCCAGCAAGTGCCACCCATGGCCCAAGCCCTGGGTCCTGCAGCCCTCCGCAGACTTCTGGGCAGACAGCAGAAGTCGGACCGGTTTTGTGCTGGCCATTTGTGGGGCAGGGCAGTGGCACACTCATGCAGGCCGGGTGGCTGGGACCATGACTGGAGCCTAAGTTTATGCTAAGGCTCCCCATGGGTCTGTGCTATATTTGGCAGCAGAATAACAATCCTGGAACAAGAGGAGCAAGGAGGAAAAGGAAGAGGCAAAGTGTTCTATATGAGAAATAAAGCTCTAGGCACCACCAAAGATGTGGACCAAACACTAGGCAATCTGACAGTTTCTAGAACAGGAGGATCTCAGGATCTCCTATCCTCTGATCTCAGCCAGGTCCACGTGCCAAGAGAGAAGTAGTCCCTTGCAGAGCTGGGGAAGGGGGAG
>NW_011495030.1:7541730-7585370 GCF_000754665.1 Bison bison bison
GGAAGGGGGAGAGTCTGGACACCCCAACCCAGGGCATTAGATGCCAAAGAGCCTCTCAAGTGGTAGATGTCAAAGAAGAGGAAAAGCCCTTCTGCTCCCTCTCAACATGTTGTAGAAAAGGGGTTCTCAACCTCACACTGCTGACATTTTGGGACAGCTAACCCTTCACTGTAGGAAGCCACCCTATTCATCGTAGGATGTTCAGTAGCATCCCTGGTTTCTTCTACCTAAACACCCTCTCCCCAGTTGTGGCAATCAAAAAGATTTCTAGACATGTCCCCTGTCCCCTAGAACAGCTCCAAATTGAGAACCACTAGGATCAAGGTCAAGAGGACAGACTCAAGACCCAGACTGCCTGGGCTCTTAGCCCATTTCTGCCACTGACAAAATGGGTAACTTTGGCTATGTGATTTGATCTTTGTGCTTCAGAGTCCTCAGCTATAAAATGGAAAAAATAATAATAGAATCCACCTTATAAGATGGCTCCAATATTAACTTAGTTCATATATGGAAAACACTCAGAATGGTGTCTGGCCCATAGTAAGCACTTCTCCGCCAGAGGAGCCCAGGAAATAGTCTGTTCTTCTAGGATCCCAACCAGCAGGGTTCCAGCTTTAGAGCCTACCAGTGAGAGGCACTTTGTGCAATTTTGGAGACAGAAGAGCAGGAGGAGCCATGTTCCCCTCTAGGAATGGCAAACAGAGCCATGTGCAAGAATAGACTTGAAATTTGCCTCAGATTCCAGACCTTCACCTGCAAAGTCCCTGCTTTGCTACTGTAAATGACTGAGGTCATCTGTGACTCTTTCTTTTGATTTCTGCATCCTCTTGATCTTTGGGAAGCCAGATGCAGTTCCCCAAGCCTTTCTCCACTCGCCTGTTCAATGGTTCTATAAGACATAATTTCCTATATTAAATCCTTTCCTTCTTAAAATATCTAGGGTGAGAGGGTTATGTTTTGCAGGCCAAACTCTAACTTATGGACCCATTAACTTGATCAAGATACTAAAAACCTACTATCAGGAAACTGTTCTTGGGAGTAATGACTTGGTATGGAAGTATGGATATATTATACATTTATCGATGTATCTATACTAGAATCTTTATTTGCAGAGAAATCCCAAAGTAAAAAAAACAGGCAAAAGTGGAGCTTCTCAAGACAGATATGTGTTGAGGGAATGTGGTACCCAGTTGACTTACCACTTGCTCATACTTCTTTCCCACACCTGCAGAATTCTAAGGCTCTGAAACACTCTACTTGCAAATACCTGTAGTCAGAGAAGAATCCTAAAATGCACACCAACTGTTGTTTGATTGTTCTAGAGAATGTGATTTGTAAGGTGCCACTATGCCTGGCCCTGGAGAGAGAAAGCACTCAGAAAGAAGTAGAGTCTCAATTCTCAAGATTTTCATAGTCAAATGGCAGTTGAAAACAGAAGCAAGGTCCAGAAGATGCAGAAAATAAGGTGACATATCTTAGTGAGAGGCACATGGCATTTGGTGGCCTGTAAGTGTCTTTGGGTGTTCACTGGAAGGACTGATGTTGAAGCTGAAACTCCAAAACTTTGGCCACCTGATGCAAAGAGCTGACTCATTGGAAAAGACCCTGATGCTGGGAAGGATTGAGGGCAGGAGGAGAAGGAAATGACAGAGGATAAGATGGTTGGATGGCATCACCAACTCGATGGACAAGAATCTGGGTGAACTCCGGGAGTTGGTGATGGAAAGGGCAGCCTGGCGTGCTGCAATTCATGGGGTAGCAAAGAGTCGGACATGACCAAGTGACTGAATTGAAGTGAACTGAAGTGACTTTGGTGATATGAGCAAGGACTCAGTGAGCAGATACTGGGCTGTGCAGCACAAAGTGCTCTCCCAGAACACAGGTCTGAGAAGTAATCATTCACAAAGGGTCTAGAACATAAAGCTGCCCAAGCAGGGGAGGGGGCCAAAGACCTGGCATTCTATCTATCTGGTGAAAACACACTGAACGGCTCCCTTTCTGCATCTCTGGTCCAGCTGCCCTCACCATTTAGGAGGGAGTCGCTGTACAATCATTATTTTTCCAATGGATTTTGGATAGATTGCTTTCATCTGGTGAGTTTGGTTTAGGTGGGACAGGTACTTTGTCCCCATACTTCAGCTTTTAATTTGCTATGACTTTCACAAAACTCTAGCTATTAGGAAACTTGGCAGATCTGCTTTTAATGTTTTTTAAAAATTGTTTTGATGTACCCACCAATATATTGGTCTCTCTTTCTAGCACTGATTTCAAAAGCCATATTTTTATGGTTGAGAATTAGCATTAAAAATGATTATTTTTGGCAGCAAAAGTCAGAGAGGTGACAGGAGAGAGAGAAGTACTAGAGGCGCTGTGCATTTTTTTCTTTCCCTTGCAGAAAGGCTGCCTATAAAACAAACATCATGAGGAGAATTCAAAAAGCTTGAAAATATAACAGAACCCCTTCTAATGTTTATTTATTTTATCTCATAGCAATTTCATAAGTATAGGGGCCAAACCACTTCCCCCTTACCTGTTCATACCTGAGGCAGTAAACCCCTTAAGCATGAGCAGTGTTTTCTGCAACTCTGATCCTCCGCAGCAGTCACTGCAATGCCTGGCATGTAGCAGCATTGATAAACACCCATAAATAAAAGAAGCAGTGAGTTACTAATAACTGTCAGAAGAGTGTAGATTAAAGCAGTCAAAAGCAGGGGGTGGGGCTAGAAATCTAGGTAAAATAGACCCTTTGATAATTATTTTATTTATTCTTTCACCTGTGTCATGAACAAAAAGAAGAAAAGGTTCATGATCATTCCCAATTCTCCTCAAATAATGCTCCAAAAGAACTGAACTTTTAAACCCTTCTTGATGCTATTATTTAGAAGATATTTATACAATTTCTTGAGGACATCAAGATTTCCGTTTCTCTAAATACCATGTGAGACACATTCTTCCTTATATTTCTGTGGAACCTACTATGTACCTTTATGATCTGTCAGGAAATGGGGGCACCTGGTGAACCCCATCCACCATTTCTCTTAAACTTTGCTTTCTTCTAATCCTTTTCACATGTTGGATCTTCATCTGTCCCATTTCTTGGACAGGAATAGAGCAAAATTGTGACTATCCTTTGGGAATCTTTAGCTCTCTGTGGCAATTGGGATCACAGTATGGTGATGCCTGTGAACTGAGTTACATCCTCTGGTAGCCCATGATGTTCCATGTCCCAATTCTCCAAACACCAGAGCACACACTTCTCAGAGGATGAGCCAGTACAAACTTTAAGATAGCCTGTGAGTTTAAAAATCACTTCCCTAGCAGATTGCATTTCTTCTTTGTATATTTTCTGTTTTGATGGTTGCTGTGATATTTATTCTCAATATCAAAGGAAGTAGTAACAATTCTGTAAAGATTCAAAGTAGAATTTCTCATGCTATAATAAATTTTCTGTCCTTAGAGATTGTTTATTTTTATGATTTCTTCATTTAAATATGTTAATAGGAATAAGATGCATACTCTGTATACACATTTGGACATTTATAACAGGTATATAGAGCTTGGCATATAGCAAGTCCTCAATAAATGTTCATTTGGCTTCTCTATTAAATAGAGAACACAGGAAGGCTTGAGATCTACTTTAATAGCTTATTATTTTGTGGGAATGAAGTATTAGGCCACCTTTACCTTCAGTTTTTAGTCAGTGCTTGAGCTCTTGGTGGCAAATGTTTTGTGTTAGGATAAAGGAGACTCTGAGGATTAAAATAATGACAAGCAGGACAGACAGAGAGATGCAAACCTGGATGACTCGAGTGTGAAGGGGTAAGGCAAGGCAGAGGAACAAAAGTCCAGGTAGGCATTTGTCAAACATTTGGAGAGGCCAAGGCCTCAACACATGGTTGGCCAGTTGTATTCAGCACAAATATGCCCGGCGAAAGGGTGATGGGAGCTGAAATCCCAAACATAGGGGACACCTTTTACTCTTTCATGCAAAAGTACCATATGGGTATAATATAATTCTGAGAGAGCCAAGGGCAATGAAAGGTAGACAAATTTAAAGAGAGAAGCAACATGTGGCCTAAGAATCAAGAAATATTGACTTTATTTGGACTGAATATTTCCTATCAGCCAGTAAGCTCTGATTGCCCTGCTGGTGGCAATACCAGCTCCTGGATTTTGTCTCAAATCAGCCTAAAACATTTCTAAGACTAGCATGAGGAGAGTAAAGCTGTGAATATGAGAGAATGGACTCACAGAAGGCTAAGTCACAGAATCAAAAAACTGAGCAGGGGCTTTAGAAGATATACTGGGTTACACAGTGTCTCCACAAAGTTCATGTCCACCCAGGGCCTCAGAATGTGACCTTATTTGGAAATGGGGTCTTTGCATATGTAAATAATTAAGATGAGGTAACACTGGAGTAGGGTAGGCTTTAACTCCAAGATGATCCGTATCCTAATAAAAAGGTGAGAGACACAGCCACACAGAGGGAAGAAGGCCATGTGAAAACAAGGGCAGACATCAGAGTGATGTAGCTACAAGCCAAGGGACACCAAAGACTGCCAGCAATCCCTTGAAGTTAGAAAGAGGCAAGGAAGAACTTTTCTCTAGGGCCATCAAGGGGGCATGGTTCTGCTAACGCCTTGATTTCAGACTTTCAGCCTCCAGAACTGTGAGAGAATAAGTTTCTGTCATTTTAAGCCACCTAGTTTATGTTCCTTCATTATTGCAGCCACAGGAAACTAATAAAATCATGCAGTCCAGCGCCTTTGAAGGACAGATGTGCACACTGAGACCGAGAGACACTTAGGTCACTGACCCAGTATGACAAGGCTGAATCCTAGCAGAGCTGGGACAATCCAATCATTCACTCACTGTTCATTCACTCCTTCAGTAAATATTCATGGACTGCTTTTATACTTAGAAGAGGTCATTGTACATTAGAGAACACATTGATAGACCTCTCCTTCATGGAACTTCCATCCTAGTATATTTGATAGATAATAAACAACTATTTACACAATCAACTGTTAAGTTACAAGCGGGATGAAAGTTCCTCTACAGAGAGAAAAACAGTATCTGATGATGAGACAACATGATGGGGGAGTCTGAGCTACATTGGAAATTAGGCAAAGGCTTCCTAAAAGTGGTATCTGACAGGAAATATAAAGAATAAATTAAAGCTAGTTTACCGTGTCATGGAAGGGTGACGTGGGGAGTCGCATGATATAAGGGGTTTTTGAGGGAATAAGGAGGTAGAGTTGGAGGAGAATATTCCAGATAAAAATTCTGGCCTTTTCATCAATCTTCTTTCCACCATACTTCCTTTCCTGGAAACTCATACAAAAGCAAGATAATGTCATTGTCCTATCAACCTATGTTAACCACAAAATACTTACAGCCTAAAAAAGACAAAGGGAATTCTCATTTGCAGTGTGCACTAAACTATACATACCTACCCTATAAGTATTTTAATATTCTATCTAAATTTTTTCACTTTTTGTGAAGTCAAGAATAGCCCCTCTTCAATCTCTATCATCTAATATATTGTTACATTTTTCCTGTCTACAAAGAAGTTCAACAGCAGAAACAAAGACTCTTCTCTGTAATAACTGGCATATTCAATCTGGCCCTGATAAATAAGAATTTGGTAAATACTATACAGCTGACAAATTCTGTATCAATTACACATGCTTATCAAATTCAGTTATGTTCTGGTAGGCTATTAAATGCATGGTTCAGTTACAATCTTCCCACACGTGACATTTCTTCTGTGGTTAAGGCACCAAAAGCTAATTCAAAAATGGGCCATATTTTCTACTAGAAGTTCACTGCATTCAAAGTAACTGAATACAGTGAATGACTGGCTGACCCTAATCACTACTCACCTAAAAAGTCAATGGCCATGCAGCACTGTCATCCAATTAAAAAGCTTCACATATCTGAAGCTATTTACATGGAGTCAACCATGAAGTCAGGATGTATCAGAAACTATTGAAATTACCAATGTTATTGAAAAAGAGCTCCTGGTCAAACTCGTTTTCTTTCTACAGTGGGAACTTAAGTTCTGTGATTCCTTTATTCTCTTATTTCCACTTTACACTAAATAAATATGAAGAATCATATATTCCTAAACAGAACAAAGGGACTGAATGAGCTCACCAAAATACATCAGGCCAGAAACTCCAAAGAGGCATTTTAGAAGACTTCATGTGAAGTGACAGTGAGAGTCCCTAATGCGGAAAAAACAATGCAACTCCTCTGCCTTGAGATTTCTGAACTTATTTGCAAATAGTGCCTTTGCCCATCCCTACCATCTCATTAGGGGAAGGCTCTGATGTTTTTCTGAAATTGCTCTGCTCTGATGTTGACTTGAAAAAACTCCTCCACATGGATGCACTCAATCACCCAGCATTAAATGAGACATCTAAGGTTCCTGCCACTCACCATATCTGTCATGTTTTCTCAGCCTTTTGAGGACTCCATTGTTGAGTAAAGCCACTGCAATCCCATTACAAGCTGGCATATGATCAGATGATAACTAAAGTGAACACAAACACTTAAACTGCACAAGGAGCTGCTGAGATCTTACTCTTGGGCAATGCAGCCCAAGAGATTTTCTGACACCGATCTGAAGGCTGAACAATCACAATGCTCAATGCTTTCAATGTCAAGGAACAACCATTCAATTGGCCATCATGTGCCTGTCGTCTGGTCCTGAGTGTTTCTGCAAAAGACAGCTTGGCCTTTATTACCCTCTGAAAATCTTTTATCTTTCAGAAACCACTAACTTGTTCCAGTCTTCTTCCCAACACACCATCACTTCAACGTTTGCCAAAACCAGTTCTTATTACAGGCTAGCCTTATGCTTGTCACTGAATAGTGGCAGTCATTTGCTTGGAAAAATAAAAAGAGATGCTGGTTTAGTTCTAGGTTAGTAACTATATCCAGTTCAAGAACTTGTTTACTCCTTGACTAATCTTCACTCTGCAGCAGGGAGTATCAGGTGAGATATACTTCTGCACCCAACAGATGATGGAATTTGGGTGCTGGATGCCATAAAAAAAAATAAGATATGCTATCTCTACTTTCAAGAAGTCAGCAATCTATCTGTGGAGACATGCACACATGCACACATATACACACACAAACTAGTAACACCAGGAGTATACAAATATCACATGAGGGACAGAAAGAGTGAGGACAACAGTCTGGAGAAGGCATAAATCTCTGCCTTCAGACAGTCCCAGAAGTCTTTCCAGAGTAAAGATGATCTGAAGGAGGCTGTGAAAGGTGGCTAGGGTTCAGAAGCAAAGATTTGAAGTTTGTAGGGATTCCCAATAGGGGAAGTATAACAAGACAGAACTCTGAGAATGAATAGCCTGGTGACGAAATGAGCCAGGGGAGAAGTCTGAAAATTACAAAAGGAATATACATATACTTCTCAAACTATATGGCAGCAACAATATTTAAGGATGGGTGCTACAACTGATGAAAAAAATTCAGCAGAAATTGGGATTGCAAAGGTCAGTCAGTTCAATATGCCGTTGGAACATTAGCAGTAAGACCATGATGTATTGACCAAACTGGCTGAAAGCAACATTATTTTTTAACAACAATGGGGCAAGCCTTGTCCCCTGAGCCCAGCCCCACTCCCAGAAAACCTACTTCTAAAACAAAAATATGGCTACATATCAAGGCTGTGGGTATCTTCATAAAAGCATGATTTTTGAATGCTTGGACTGATAAAGAAGCAAAACTCTTCCTATAAAGTAATCAAAAATTATAACTATATCTTGACAGGAAGGAAGGAAGAGAGGGAAGGAGGAAGGGATCAAACTGAAATAAACTTGGCTACTTGTTAGTGGCCTTTGTCCTCTCTTGATAGGAGGAATGTTGAGTATGAGACAGGACAATTACGTTGAGGTTTAGAGGTAAGTTCTTGGCTGTGCTTCCTCATCTTCCCTCCCCAGTTACACAAGAGCTGGCTCGGGAAGCCCTGGGGATGATGCACTGACCTATGCCCAGAACCCACAGTTGAAAAAGAAGTCACTAAGGAAGGAAATAAGATGAATCGCTTCTCTTTCCTGGTTGCTTTTTCATAAATGAACACTTGGGATGTTCTTCCTAAGTCATAGTTTATTATCTTTGAATTAAATTAAGCCTGCAAAACATTAGACTAAAATATAAGGGACTTCACAGATTCTTAGATATAATTGACTGGAGTTAGTGGGCTCAAAGAAGGGAGAAGTGAGAAGGATGACTTAGTGAGTAACTTTCAAACCAAAAGTGCAATAGCTCTCAAACTATCTTTAACCTACACCCATAGTCTCCTAGTCAATAGCTGTTGTCGACAAGGCCCAATCCCCAGGGAGGCAGGTGTACGCACTATGGAAAACACGTGTTCCCAGTGACACTGGTACATGCCCTTCAGGAATCACTATGACAGGGGACAGAATATAAATGACTCTAAGCTAACAAGGGGCTTCCCTGGTGGCTCAGTGGTAAAGAATCTGCTGGCCAAGGCAGGAGACACAGGTTCGATCCCTAGGTCAGGAAGATCCTCAGGAGAAGAAAATAGCAACCCACACTAGTATTCTTGCCTGGGAAATCCAATGGACAGAGGAGCCTGGCAGGCTCGCAAAGAGTCAGACATGACTTAGCGACTGAAACCACCCCACCACAACAAGCTAATGAGAACAATTTTCCCTGACTAGAAAAGAAAAACCATATATTCTTGCTTAGAGGAAAGAGCATGAAGAATCTGTGAATGACACAGGCTGAAATTCAAATTCCAGCCATCCTACTTACACCCTTCTGGGCCCTTAATCCGTACGACAGATGAGGGAACAGCAGTCACTTCATGCAGTGGTAGAGAGGAGCAATGAGGTGACTTGAGGAAGGCACCCAGCACGGTGTCACCTAACAGGCAGTCAATAAATGCTAGTTTCATTCCATTCAAAGCAACACGAAGGATGATGGTTAAGAATTTGGTGAAAATAGAAAAAATCTTGGCTCTTTGGAACATTAAGACTCAATAATATACAATCAAAGTTTATACAGGATGTTTAAACAGTGCTTTCATATTTGTGACTTCTTTGTCCCTCACAAGCATTTTCAGGGATGATTAGGAAGTAATGGTTGCCCAGAAAGTTAAGCCATTTGCCTGATATCATGCATCTGGCAAAAAATTCAATAGTAGGAACAGACCCTATCTGCACATCTCTGGGACTACATCAGACAGCCTCAGGACCTGGCAACCTTACCACCCAAGATATTTTTTTTTCCAGTATGGTAAGCTCATACCATAAATTCATTCATTTAGCAAATATTTACTGAGTGTCTATTATGTGGTATTTGGACTCACCCATGAACAATGAACAATACAGCAAAGAACTCTGCCTTCAGGGAGAGGGATAGGAAGAAAAGGCCAACAATAAGCTGGAAACAGAGTAAGTAAATTCTACAGCATGCTGAAAGTTGGTAAATGCTATAATAAAAAAGAAAACTTAGAGCAGGGAAAGTGTGGGCTTCCATTTTAGATCAGATGCTAAGGTATTAATAGATCTCATGAGGAAGGTGGCATTTAAGCAAAGCCTTGAAAGGGGTGAGAGTTAGTAGATGAGGACAGAGGGCAGTTCCTGAGAGAGGGAACAGCCAGTGCAAGGACACTGAGTCAGGAGCGAGTCTTGTGTGCAAGAGAAACAGGGGCCCTTGTGGCCAGCGTGGGGTGAGATGGGTGGGCAGCAGATGAGAAGGTCCATTTGTTTGTTTTTAGAACTGGCACAAAAGAAGCTTTGTTTGTGAGTATACTACAGATCTTCCTGGCAAGGACTTGAGTTGTCAAGACCCCTCTCAAACCAAGCATTGTCTATTTACATATATATCACGCCCAAACATCTGGTCAAGTTAAGGTAAATTTCACCAATCCTTTTCTGAGTATTAGAGAAACCTGATTTTTTTTAAAAGTCTTTGGGGCTGTATTTCTCAGCCTTTCAACCAATCAGATCCATGTGCAGACTAAGATCTTTAGGAAGAGTCACACACAAAAACACTTATTTAGTAACATGGATTCTGCCACCAGGCTTTTCACCTTGGTTTTAATCATGAGATTTAAAAGCTTTTCCAATAAGCCTGAGCTTCCAGCTATGAGACAGTTTTTAGATATCTCCCCACTCATTTACACAGCATCAGATTATAAATGTCTGATACTGTGAGAATTAGTGCCGAGCTGCATCAAAAAAAAGTAAACAATTAGCAGAAGCACACATGGCGGACTCGTTTCAAATTCTTTATTGCTATCACCCTGATACAAGCAAATGATACTGGTCACACATCTCCTGATCACAACCGCAGTAACACTCAACACAAATCAACTTCCACCTGCTCGCAGAGCCAAAAATAGAGCAGCTCAGAGATTTCTGTGCACTAGAGAAAGTAGTGGGTCTGAAACATTAAAAAAGACACAGATCTGATGCAAAGCTTTTTCAAGAGTAACAGGAACTGAGCATTTGCAATTCTTGGACAAGTCCCTGAAAGGACTTGAAGGTCTCTGAGGCTGCTACCTATCATGTGTGGTAGGTACCATACCATAATTTCTATACTAGAGTATATATCCTATAGTATACTATGTTAAGAAAAAAATCAAGTTTGGAGGATGGTTCAAACTGGATAATGTAGACTATCAAAGATTAAACCTGAATTACTAATTCATATTCACTTTAAAATAATTTCTATTATTTTTCTTGTAGTTTTGATGCAATTGAATAAGAAATTTATCTCTGATCTTCGCAAAACCCCTCATGACCAAACTTATCTGACTGATGCTTAGTTTAATGAGTTAATGTCACCAGCAGACAGAGACACGATTTTATCCTCTACACAGCAAATGTCACAGAAGACAACATCTATAGTGGATTCTGATCTGCCTCACAGGAGATAACTTCAGCCTTGGATAACTTTCCATTATTCATTTCTGCTTTAAAACACAACTTCTGTTGTGTCCCAGTCAACTCTCCTGTTTCACAATGTAATACAGTTAGAATCTCATTTTTAATTGATATAATGTAACATTGCATTTAACCTAAAGAGGTTCTTTTCATATTTCTAACAAAAATACACCTGAGGGCCTAGAGGTTTTCCCTGAGCTCTAGGCAGGTTACAGTTTTCTGTCAGAAGCAAGCTGAAGAAGCACTTGCCAATCTGCCTGCCTACGCGAGCAATGCAAAGAAATAGAGGAAAACAATAGAATGGGAAAGACTAGAAATCACTTCAAAAAAATCAGAGATACCAAGGGAACATTTCAGGCAAAGATGAGCTCAATAAAGGCCAAAAACGGTAAGGATCTAACAAAAACAGAAGATATTAAGAAGAGGTGGGAAAAATACACAGAAGAACTATCCAAAAAAGATCTTACTGATCCACATAGCCACTATGGTGTGATCACTCACCTAGAGCCAGACTTCCTAGAGTGCAAAGTCAAGTGGGCCTTAGGAAGCAATACTACGAACAAAGCTAGTGGAGGTGATGGAATTCCAGCCAAGCTATTTCAAATCCTGAAAGATAATCTTGTTGAAGTGCTGCACTCAATATGCCCACAAATTTGGAAAACTCAGTAGTGGCCACAGGACTGGAAAAGGTCAGTTTTCCTTCCAATCCCAAAGAAAGGCAATGCCAAAGAATGCTCAAACTACCGCACAATTGCATTCATCTCACACACTAGCAAAGTAATGCTCAAAATTTTCCAATCTAGGCTTCAACAGTACGTGAATCAGGAATTTCCAGATGTTCAAGCTGGATTTAGAAAAGGCAGAGAAACCAGACATCAAATTGCCAGCATCTACTGGATCACAGAAAAAGCAAGAGAATTCCAGAAAAACATCTACTTCTGCTTCATTGACTATGCTAAAGTCTTAGACTGTGTAGATCACAAAAAACTGTGGAAAATTCTTAGAGATGGGAATACCAGACAACCTTACCTGCCTCCCATCAAACCTGTATGCAGGCCAGGAAGCAACAGTTAGAACTGGACATGGAAGAACGGACTGGTTCAAAATTGGGAAAGGAGTACATCAAGGCTGTATATTGTTACCCTGCTTATTTAACTCATATGCATAGTACATCATGTGAAATTCCAGGCTGGATGAAGCACAAGATGGAATCAAGATTGCCAGGAGAAATATCAACAACCTCAGATATACAGATGATACCACCCTTATGGCAGAAAGCAAAGAGGAACTAAAGAACCCCTTGATGAAGGTGAAAGAGGAGAGAGAAAATGCTCGCTTAAAATTCAACATTCAAAAAAACTAAGATCATGGCATCCGATCCCATCTCTTCATGGCAAATAGATGGGGGAAACAGTGGAAACAGTGACAGACTTTATTTTGGGGGGATCCAAAATCTTATGGATGGTGACTGCAGCCATGAAATTAAAATATGCTAGCTCCTTGGGGAAAAAAGCTGTGACAAACTTAGACAGCACATATAAAGCAGAGACATTACTTTGCCAACAAAGGTTCATATAGCCAAAGCTATGGTTTTTCTAGTAGTCATGTATGGATGTGAGAGTTGAACCATAAAGAAGGCTGAGTATTGAAGAATTGATGCTTCTGAACTGTGGTGTTGGAGAAGACTCTTGAGAGTCCCTTGGACTATAAGAAGATCAAACTAGTCTATCCTAAAGGAAATCAATCCTGAATATTCACTGGAAGAACTGATGGTGAAGCTAAAGCTCCAATATTTGACCACCTGATATGAAGAGCTGATTCATTTGAAAAGATCCTGATGCTTGGAAAGATTGAATACAGGAGGAGAAGGGGATGATAGAGGATGAGATGGTTGGATGGCATCACCAACTCTATGGACATGGGTTTGAGCAAGCTCCGGGAGATGGTGAAGGACAGGGAAGTCTGGAATGCTGCAGTCCACAGAGTTGCAAAGAGTAGGACATGACTAAGTGACTAAGTGTTCAGCAAACAACTGTACTTTTTCCTGAACTCAACATGTGACCAGCTGGGCATCACTTGAATAATTCACAAAGCACCTCTTAAGTCTTTCCAGTTTATCTGGAGCAACATGTCTCTATAATTTGAAACTCCTAAAGTAGTAATTTTTGTGCTTTGCTAAGTCAAAGAGCAGAAACGAGATACATACAATCACCAGTGAAACATGTTGAATTGCAGTTGAATTTGTTTTTGTCCCCAATGCAACTGATACACTTCTCAGATGGTTTCATTCAGATACCATCTTACATACAACTTAGATGTCAACAACTTAATATCCAAAGACTTGCTATGCCTAGACATTATGCTAAGAAGACCACTAGAATTCCTCATTTAATTCTTATGGCAACTTTCTAAACTCTCATTCCACACCTGTCATCCCCATTTCACAAAGAAGCAGATAGAGAGGCTGAGCAACTGGTGAGTGTTCCACAACTAGGAGATGGAGGTTCAAGCTCCAGGTTCTACGCTTGGTTTGATAACTACGTGATTAGAATTCACTCTATTGATAGCTCAGTTTTCCCTGTTCTGAAAGTCCTTTTTTTTTTTTTTGAAAAGCCCACCATGCTTTTCTTTTTTTTTTTTTTTTGAGGATGGCATATATTTTTTTACTAGCTTAAAATATGTAACATTATTTATATATATATATATATATTTTAAACTTTACAATATCACATGTATACCTGTGGCAGATTCATTTTGATATTTAAATTAAAACCAATTGTATTAAAACCAATACAATGAAAGTCCTTTTTTTAAGAGTATATTTTGGCATGCATTTTTACAGAAAATCCTTACTTTCCCACAACTCGGTTCTATCCATTCATGTATAAAAATTAAACTTTCTATGTTTAATGTCTATGCATTGCTTGGTGGATGAACTTAGCAAAAAAAAATGCTCTATCCTGATTTCTTAAAAAGTTAAATGTATACCTACCATATGACCCAGACATTTTACTCCTAGGTACTTGCCCAAGAGAAATGCAAATATATGTCCACGGTAAGACTTGTACATAAATATTCATGGCTATTTTATTCACAATAGCCAATAACTGGTACCAATTCAGTAGGAAAATAGATAAACAAAATATGTTATAACCATAAAGTGAAATACTACTCAGCATTGTAAAGGAATGAACTACTGAGACACAACATGGTTGAATCTCAAGACAGGTACAGGGGTGAAAGAAGCCAGACACAGAAGAGTACACACTGTAAGACACCCTTCGTCTAAAATTCCAGAAAATGTAAATTAATCTATAAGACAAAACCCAGAGCAATGGTTGCCCAGAATTGCAGGCTGAGAGAAGATCAGATTGCAAAGCAAAATGAAGAAACTTCTGAAGGTGATGAAAATGATCTATGTCTTCTGTTTGGAGCAATGATTTCATGGGCTTATACAGGTGTGAAACAATGTGCATTCTCTCTCTAACAGGATATAATTTATTGTACATAGATTGTAGCTCAATAAATTTGAAATAAATTAATCTGGTTTCTAAAGAAAACCATGTATATACTGAATTCCAGTTGTCAAAATTTTTTTAAAACATACTCAAAATTTTATGAAACTGCCCAGTCCTTATCTGACATAACATATAGTTTGAGCTTTCCACACTGTTTAGATTCTAAACTCCTGGTGCTAAGTCGCTTCAGTCATGTCCGACTCTGTGTGACCCCATAGACGGCAGCCCACCAGGCTCTGCTGTCCCTGGGATTCTCCAGGCAAGAACACTGGAGTGGGTTGCCATTTCCTTCTCCAATGCATGAAAGTGAAAAGTGAAAGTGAAGTCGCTCAGTCGTGTCCAATTCTCAGCAATCCCATGGACTGCAGCCTACCAGGCTCCTCTGTCCATGGATTTTCCAGGCAAGAGTACTGGAGTGGGGTGCCATTGCCTTCTCCGAAACTCCTGGTAGCCAATAATACATTTGAATTTTAAGCTTAAATTCTGTGCAGCTCAGAAAACAGCACTAGGCATTGCAACTCTTCAGAGAATTGTGTCTAAATGTAACTCCATTATGCTATTTTTTTCCATTGCTTTTCAAAGACATTCTGGAAGCAAAATCTACAGTAAGCCTGCTAGCTTGTCCATAAGCCTTAAAAAAGTGTCACCAAGGAAATGTTTGCATTTGTTCCTAAACATAGACAAGTATACCTTAGAAATATTGTGGGGTCAATTCCAGACCAACTGCAATAAAGCAAATATCACAATAAAGCAAATCACAAGAATGTTTTGGTTTCCCATGCATATAAAACTTACATTTGCACTATACTATAATCTATTAACTGTTGTTACTGTCAGTTGCTAACTCATACCCAACTCTGCAGCACGCCAGGCTCCTCTGTCCTTCACCATCACCAGGAATTTTCTCAAATTCATGCCCATCAAGTCAGTGATGCTACCTAACCATCTCATCCTCTGCCTCTCTTCTCCCTTTGCCTTCAATCTTTCCCAGCATCAGGGTCTTTTCTGATGAGTCAACTCTTCACATCAGGTGGCCAAAGTATTGAACTTCATCTTCATTATCAGTTCCTCCAGTGAACACCCAGGGTTGATTTCCTTTAGGATTGACTAGTTTGATCTTCCTGCAGTCCAAGGGACTCTCAAAAGTCTTCTCCAGCACCACAGTTTGAAAGCATCATTTCTTCAGCACTCAGCCTTCTTTATGGTCCAACTTTCGCATCCGTACACGGCTATTGGACAAAATATAGCTTTGACTATACAGGGCTTTGTCAGCAAAGTGCTGTCTTTGCTTTTTAATAAGCTGTCTAGGTTTGTCATGGCTTTCCTTCCAGGAGCAAGCGTCTTTCAATTTTAAGGCGGTAGTCACCGTCTGCAGTGATTTTGGAACCCAAGAAAATAGAATCTGTCACTGCTTCTACTTTTCCCCCTTCTATTTGACAGAAAGTGATGGGACTGGATGCCATGATCTTAGCTTTTTTAATGTGGAATTTCAAGCCAGTCTTTTCTCTCTCCTCTTTCACCTTTATCAAGAGATTCTAACTCTTCACTTTCTGCCATTAGAGTGGTATCATCTTCTATCTGAGGTTGTTGATATTTCTCCTGGAAATCTATTCCAGCTTGAGCTTCATCCAGCCCAGCATTTCTCATGATGTACTCTGCATAGAAGTTAAATAAGTGGGGTGACAGTATACATCCTTGACATACTCTTTTTCCCAATTTTGAACTAGTCTGTTGTTCCATGTCTGGTTCTAACTGTTGCTTCTTGTCTTGCATACTGGTCTCTCAGGGGACAGGTAAGGTAGTCTGGTATTTGTATCTCTTTTAAGAATTTTCCACAATTTGTTGTAATCCACACAGTCAAAGGCTTTATAGCATAGTCAATGAAACAGAAGTAAATGTTTTTCTGGAACTCTCTTGCTTTCTCCATGAGCCAATGAAAGTTGGCAACTTGACCTCTGAAGCATCTGCCTTTTCTATACTCAGCTTGTTCATCCACAAGTTCTCAGTTCTTGTACTGCCGAAGCCTAGCTTGAAGGATTTTGAGCATAACTTTGCTAGCATGTGAAACGAGCTATTAACTGTACAAAATCATTATGTCTAAGAACACAAAGACATGCCTTAGTTTAAAAAGTACATTTTGCTAAAAAAAAAAAAATGCTAACTATCATCTAACAATTGAGGGTTTCCACAAGCTTTTAACTTGTGAAAACTGTAGTATCAATACAAAGAACAATCAAGTAAAGCACAATAAATGAGATATGCCTGTAAGGACTGATAAAAACTGAGGACTCTGGGTGAAGTACACTGGCAAGTAAGTCTCAGCACTCCTCCAAAACCCGCTTTCTGTTGAGAAACACGTTGCATCATGTGGGCCATACAGGTAGTATCAGCTTTGAAAGCCATGGCAATCCTGAGCTTGAATTTTAGGTTTTCTACAAGGCAAGGGATAAGGGGAAAGAATATGAAATAGAGTTTAGCCCACAAGAGGTCAGAGACTAGAAAGTTCTGTCAGCTCTGGATGTGTTCCCACCTCACTGCTCTCTCACTGATACAGAAACATTAGGATTACCAGTGCTGGTCACAATCTATTTGTTATTGACACTCAATAAGTACAGAAACTGGGAGTTTCTATACTTACAGAAACTTTGCTATATAAACTCCAAATAGAAACTTGATATTGTTGTGATATGTAGACTCAATTTTCCCTGAACAGGGTATAGACCAGATCCAGTGTTGTCAAACAGGTCTGGTGAATCCAGCCATGAACAGGAGGACCATGTTTCATTTATAGTAGCTTAAAATGCAAAGAGAAAAAACTGACCCTCTTCTACACATCGTTTAAGAAGTACAGTTTTATAGCATATCTTACTCAGTGAAGGTTAATTCTTCCCTAAGTGATCCAGGCAAGAGCCAGAAAGAGGTCATTCTCTTTCATCAATTAAATCCATGTAGTATCCAGCCTGTCTGTAGGTGTTCAGGCTGAGATTATATAGAGAACTCAAATAAAACTTCTCAAAGAGAAAGCTTATCAAAAATGCTATATTTCCATTTATAATTAGTATCATGACAATCCTAGACAGCTAATTAAAAAGCAGAGACATCACTTTGTCAACAACAGCCCATATGGTCAAAGCTATGGTTTTTCCAGCAGTCATGTATGGATGTGAGAGTTGGACCATAAAGAAGGCTGAGGGCCAAAGAATTGATTCTTTCGAACTGTGGAGCTGGAGAAGACTTCTGAGAATCCTTTGGACTGCAAGGAGATCAAACCAGTGGATCCTAAAGGAAATCAACCCTGAATATTCATTGGTAGAACTGATGCTGAAGCTTAAGTTCCAATACTTTGGCCGCCTGATGGAAGAGCCAACTCATTGGAAAACACCTGATGCTGGAAAAGATCAAGAACAGGAGAAGAAGTGGGTGACCAAGTATTAGATAGTTGGAAGGCATCATTGACTCAATGGACATGAGTTTGAGCAAACTCTGGGAGATAGTGAAAGACAGGGACACCTGATGTGCTGCAGTCCATGGGATCACAAAGAGTCAGACACAACGGACTGAAGAACACTCACATATGAGAAGATAGATTCAGAGAAGGATAAAATTCACACAGCTGATAAAAGCTGGGGCTGGATTCAAAGCCGGGACTACCTGACCCCAAATGGGTTCCCAGGTTTTGAGGACATACATTGGTGGGTCACACCAGACAGACGCCTGCAGGGTAGGTGGGGGGCCTTCAGTAGTGAGCCCCCTTCAAATCTCAAACCATCCCATCTTTCTCTCAACAATAATTACAAGCCCACCAATCTTTAGGGCACAAACTCTCAGTCATTAACAGTCCACCAGGATACAGTTTTAGTAACCTGGCTAACAGGCCACATGTATTTAACTGAACAAACATTAGTTCTCTCAAAGTCACTCAAACGACTGCAGAAAATTCTGAAAGATTTATCCAAACAGGTTTGAAAGCCACAAAGAAAACAATGCAATTCAGCAGTTGTTCACAGCAGGAGTTTTGCTAAAATAACTCACAACGGGATACACTAGAATGCCTTTCCCATTCCCACAGTTGGTAAAGGACAGGCAGCACTTGAGGACTAAAACATTTTCAAGTCGCTCTATAAAATTAGACATATTTCTTCAATCTTTCTCACTCTGGCTCTTGCTTTCTTTCCCCCCCCCTCTCTCTCCTCTAAATTTGAGGCTCTTTCTTGTCCTTCAAATCTATTGTTCAGTTAATTTGTGCACGCTGGAATATTCTAATTTAAATCCGAGTCTGGGACATTCTATATTTTGTTTCTAGCTGTAAGAGTGTGAATGCCATAAATAACATGTACTGTGCTGTTCTCTGTTCCTAAACAGTCTGATAAGCTCATATTGAAACGATTTCAGCAATCACATTTGACAGCTCACTAGGATCCTGTTCAATCCAGCCTCCCAACCAGTCCATTACTCTTGCCAGTTTCCAGGAGGAGGAGGCATTCAGACACCCACCTCTAAATAAGAGTTCTGGTGGAACCCTCACAGGAGAGGTATACTCCAGCTAACAGGCCGTCAATCTGTCAGTATCTCTTAAGATTCCTTAGCTCTGTCCAGCTGGATGTCTGGTTCAGAGCTGAGAGAAAGGGGAACCCAGTGGGTGGGGGTCCTGTCAATTTCATTTCCCAGGATCCATCTGCAAACTTGTGTCAGACCAAAGAAGCACAAACCAGATCCACTAGAGGAGCAACATGCACTTTCTTTCTCCTAATTAACTCATTCATCCATTAAGTAAATAGTAATTGAATACTTACTAGATTACAAAGACACCATGTACTGCTATAGAGAACTTTGCAACCGGACACCTCTAGGGCCAATTCTTGACTCCATTATACATAGCAATATAAGCCTCCCTAAGTTTCTTAACGGAGGGGTCGAGAAGAGTCAGACACAACTGATCGACTTCACTTTCACTTTTCACTTTCATGCATTGGAGAAGGAAATGGCAACCCACTCCAGTGTTCTTGCCTGGAGAATCCCAGGGATGGGGGAGCCTGGTGGGCTGCTGTCTATGGGGTCACACAGAGTCGGACACGACTGAAGCAACTTAGCAGCAGCAAGTTTCTTAAATTTTCAAGGCCTCAGTTTCTCCATCTGTAAGATGGAGATAATAGAGTTCCTCTGAAGATCAAATGAGATAATGTATTATGTAATGTAATGTATGACTCCAAAATATCAATTTCCTTCCTGTCTTCTCCCCTTATTCAGCCATGAAAAGAACTGAAGTACTGATACATGCTAAGTGTGGGTTAACCACAAAATCATGTTAAGTGAAAGAGGCCAGACACCAAAGATCACTTGATCCCATTCATATTAAATGTCCAGAATATGTTAATGTACTGCACACTGAATGGTTAATTAGATGTTATGTGAATTTCACTTCAATAGTTTTAAATGTCAAAAAAGGAGATTAAAGAAAGGGAAGAGGAAAAAATGGGACAAAGAAGGAAAAATAAACTGCTCATAGGTGCTGAAGAAATACCCATAGAGATATAAAGATGCTAAGAAAGCAAGCAGTTCAATTGAGAAATCAATTAGAAATTGCTCCAATGGTTCCAGTCTCCTTCTCTTCAGTGACACAATTGAGGTTTGAAATCATTCTTTTTAAACCTTCATTTTTCATGCCAATATACAGGAGCCTATATTCTAACTAGCCTAAAAGTCCTGGCAGTTACTGAGTCTAGAAAGACAGAAGGTTAAGTTCAGCAAAATCCAAAGAACTCACCAAACCCTCTCAATCTTGGCGGGAAGGGTGGGGTGTTCAGAAGATCAGACAGAGGCAGCAGGGAAGCACTGAGCAACATGGGATACCTGGGGAGATCACCATCCTAAGTGGCAGATCCTACGGGCCGTGAGTCCTGCTAAGAGTGCCTACTGTGCTGGGCCTGAGGGTTCTGAAACACAGATGCTCTCTGCACTCAGAAGGAGGTTTCAAATGTTGCAGATGAAAACTTAAAACAGAACAAGAGAGGCCAGTTTCAGTAGAAGACCCTGCACTCCTTTCACTTAGCACTGGTCCTGTACTCTTTAACTACAGCTGGGAACTTTGGTCCTCAGTAGTCTAATCAACCAAGAACCAACTTTTACTGAAATCTACCAAAATTATAAAATGCAAATGCATATCATTTTATTTTCCTCACAGAATAAAAACATTTATAGTAAATAATAAAAATTTTGCATTACCTTTTATAAGTTTTTTAAAAAATCTTACTTTTAAAAGAATGTGTCTGCTGCTAAATATATTCAAGGATGGCAGAACAGCACATAAAACAAAAGTATAGAGCTGTACACTGTATAGCAGCATAACTAATATACATATTTCTAATGTGTATCAAGAAAAATAAATGTATCCAAAATACCAAATGATGACGGGATGAAGATCTCACTTCTTTAGGGTCATAAGGCATTGTCCGGTTAGACCGACCCTAACATTTGTAGAATAGGGGCAAGAGTACAAATGGAGGCCCATAGATCATATGCTGTGAAGTGTCTGCTCCCCCTATCCGATTCAAGATAGGCAACTCCTGTTCACAAGACCCCTAGCTCCTCCTGGCATTCTCCTTTTAAGTTCCTCAAAGAACCTGAGGCTGGATCCAGGTTGAGTGTAGAATTCTTCAACTTCTCAGAGTCCTGAACTAGAACAGAGCTGTGCCAGGAGAGCCTCCCATACCCTGATTTTCCCCCTTTTCCCCACCTCAGTTCTATCTTACACCACAAGGGGTATCGAACACACATCCACAATACTGGCCCTCAGCCACCCTCAGACCTGGGGTTCATCCACTTCAGGTGAAAGAACCTGAGGAGGAGGTCAGAGAAGACCCTAGAGTAAGGTGTAAGGCCATTTGGGCAGAGAATTCTAGGACTCTAAATATCCACAGCAAGGTCTAGAAGGAGGGGGCACAGGCTGTGAGCAGGCACATCTCCTTGGATCTGTAGATTCCTTATCTTACAGGGAAGGGAGAAGATAAAGAAGGGCCATAGCTCTGGGGTTCTTCAGAGCTATGCTCCTCAAAAGTGTGCTCCATCAACATAAGAGTGGATACCATCTGGGAACCTATTAAAAATACAGAATTCTAGGCCCTGCTTGGATCCACTCAATCAAAATCTCTAAGCGAGTCCCTATGCACATTGAAGTTCAAGTATGGGACTAGGATAGGGCCTCTTTTGTCCAAATCAAAGAGTGACGTTTTGCCTGGCAATTGTCAGTGCTTTAAGATACCACTTAACCAACTTCAAAAGTTAAGCTCAGCTATTCCAGATGAAACAACATTCCATTCATGTGCATGACAACACAAGGACTTAATTCTCCAACAACTCAGGCAAAGGATCCAAGAAAAGTGGAATGATATGGGTCCTATCTATACTTCTGGGTCGAGACTGAGTCATGGAGTTTTTAAAAATTGTAACAGATTTCCAGAAACTTTATTAATTCTCAGGGCATAATATCATCAGAATATAAGTTAGACACCAAAGAAAATCTGGCTCTACAATTTAAAGTAGGATCCCACAATCTAATTATTATATTTTCAATTAAAGCTAGAGCTCCTGGTACATTTTTCCAATGTTTCTTGAATTTTCAGAGATCTGTGAGCATGTTCAGAGCAGGAATATGTTAATTAGAGAATTTCCAATAAGAAGCTCAGTCCACATCTGATAATTAGGAATGTTAAAACAATTCGCTGACCGTTTAGAGACTCTTTCCTAGTGTTAGCTGCCCTGGGGATTCGTAGAAGGCCACATCACGATTTCTACCACTTGTCACTTTTGCGGCTGCTTTTGCAGACTGTCATATTTACAAGTCTTCAAGAAGCAGTTTGGTGAGCCAAGTGACACTGAAATCCTGGCACTCCGTTTTTCTATTGTCTGCCTTTAGGGCCACTTTAACTTCACCCAGAGCACTTCTCGGTTGAAGATTTTAGCAGTGCAAACCCTCACATCCCGGAGTGCAGGATCTTGCCTTCAGAACCTGAATGTCCCTTGGTATCCTAGAGTGTCTCTCCTCTTCACCGAGTGGTGAATGGGACCAAAACACAAATGTGGAGGATTCTCATCTAGTAGCAGTGAGACCATACTTGACACTTCACCATGCTGCTCTGTGTACTATTATTGCTAGGTGAGCCGGGACACTGGGGCTCTGATTATGTTTTGAGAAATATATGTTTCCAGTAGAACTGAAGATGAGACAACAGAGCAGAAATACAAAGAGAAGGAGCAAGACCAGTCTGAAAGTACTAGGAGTAGAAATAATCTCAGGAAGATTGCTTATGACGGCTGCGCAGTATGCTATTTTCCAAATGTGCACATTCTCCCTCAGTTTTCACCACCCTATTTATGGTATATGTTATCCCCATTTTACAAATGGCAAGATGAAGGCTTGATTGTTTATGGAAAATCACATAGTTAGTGAGCCATGATTCAAAACCAGGTTTAGCCAACCAAACTCAAAGTTCTGGACCAGTGTGTCATACTGTAAAGAAACCAAAGACTCCAGAAGATTCAGTCAGATCTCTGCATGCTGGATTACTTCAGTATAACCCAAAGCTACCTCCTAGCTTTCTCCTGTTGCACTTCCTATCTGTCTCCTAGTTAGCCTCCACATTTGGTCAAATCTTTTAAATTTTAGCTCCCACAGATTCTCCACTTTCTACTTTTCATTTCCATTGCCACTGGCCTAGTTGGGGCCTGGCCACTTCTCTTGTTACTGCAACAGTGCTCTAACTGATTTCCCTCCATTCAATCCCTCACTTCGGTGACAGTGAGGAACCTGAAGTCACAATCAATGTCCCCAAGCAAAATCAGGACACAGCCCTTCCATGGAAATCATCCAACTTCTTAAAAGGCACAGTCTCATACTAACCTCCCTTGCTGTTTTACCTTCCACACCACTCTTCTTATACTCGACCCAAATGATTGCCTCCCCCAAACACAAGACCATAACCTCAATCAAGGATCATTTCATTCCCCAGGGCTGGGATGCCCATCTTTTCATTCTCTTCAATCAAAATCAAGTCCTTCCTTCAAAGCTCAGTCAGGAATCTCCTATCAAGACAGGTCTTCCATTCCTAAGCATTCCCACATGGTCTTGCCTTTGAGCTGCTTTTATTTTATGTCATAGGTTTCAGCTTGCCTGACTCATGTGCTACATTGAAAGATTCAAGGTCATCTTTATAAACACAGTACCTACAATGCTTTTCACAGGGAATTACCATCTGATATGAACCTCAAGTGAGAATTTTCTTTTAAAGATTAAGAATTCTGAAATTCATTGCATTGCAGATTTTGTTTTTGTTCTTACTTCTTTTTCCCCCCCCTGGCTAAAAAGCTAGAAGTCAAATCTCTATCATCAGCTCTTGCCCTATTCTAATTTCTATCTTCTCTAACTTTATTCTCTACTTTCTACCTGTATTTTACTATTTTATGTTTCCTTTAATTTACCTCATTTTCTATGGAACAAGATGGCATATAAATAAATAGTTGTGTAAATAAAGACTAGATTTTTTAGTAATGACTGACAACTTGAATTGAAAGTAAGATCCTATTGGGGGAAAAAGTGAAGAACTCAGCCTAAGTTCGTTACAGTTTCTGTCCATAGTCAAAATGGAAGGATACCGGACTAAAGCAAGAAAGCAATGTGCTTTCTGAGACTCAAAGGGCGCTACAGTGAAAAACAGGGGTTTGTGGGGCCTGTAGTACTCTGAAGCTACAGCCTTAAGCACTGAAGTCCAGATAGTAAACAAGTATCCAACAAACGGAGAATTATCTAAGACTTTTTTATTTACCTTTGACTTCCCAAATCCAATCCCAATCATAAGTGACTGTTTGTTGTGCATGGCACAGGAGTTGGAGAAAACTATACTAGAGATTGGTGATATACCAGGAGAAATTGCAGGAAAGCTGGTTATTTAGAGGAACCAGCTTTTTTGATCCAATTTTTTGATGCAAAAATCCCTCCCCACTCGTTTCTCCTTTCATTTGAATGTAACTACTGACCTCAAGGAGAAATGAAAACCAGTGGAGGGGGCGAGAAATAAATGGGGCAGACTGAGACTGCCGTGGCCCCTGGTTCATAGGAGTTACTAATCCATTCGGCTAAGGCAGAGGGAAAACCAGGGCTGAAGCCAGGGGGCATCCAGGTTCCAACACTTTGTCCCCATAACTTACTAGCCAGGTGAGTATGGAAAAATCATCCACCTGTCCAAGCCTCAGTTTTCTCTATCTAAAATGGGAATAGCTATGCCTTCCTTACAGGGTACTTTGAGGATCAAATGAAATGATGTGAATTTGCTTCATAAACTCTTGATTAACAAGAATGTTATTTTCATTTCAACAAATTTTTATTGAGAAAAGTAACAGCACAGGAGCATACATTATAGACTCCAAAAACCACAAGGCCTAGGATTTAAATTCCAGTTCTGTCACTTCCTAGTTTTATGCCCATGGACATGTTACTGATCTCTCCAAGGCTCAGTTTTCTTCTTTGTAAATGGGATAAGAGTGACAATCTGATAGACCATGAGGAGTAAGCGAGTTAATTTTTTATCTAAAGAAGTATCTGGCATATCATAAATACATGCTTCATAAATACACTGACTGTGAATATCCCGTAAGCCAGGTACTACGCTGTGTGCTGCGGTGCACCCCGGGCTCCCTCTTGCCCACCCCCAACCCTGCCACACACCACACACAGTAACAAGGGATCCCATCAGACCTTTCACACACCCAGACACAACTTAACCTATGACCCAAGCACTTGGAGATAAATGATAAACTTCTCAGGGGCAGAAAATCAGGTGATAACCTCGACAAGGGGTTTATAGCTGGAATTCTCCTGAATTTCAAATTTCAGATTTTCATCCTGTCCTTGTTGTCACTTAATTAATTTGTAGTCCCTCTCTATAACTTGCTCTGATTCATTTATGCTTGTGAAATGTTCAAGCAGTTTTTTTAATAACATTTTTTTAAATGAACTATTATTATGACAGCTGTGGAGAAATTTCACTTTGGTGTTGAGAAATGTTTTATACACACCTTTCAGCTTGCCCACGTTCAGGAAAGACATGAAATGCAGGAAGTACAAAAAAATCATTTTATTGGATGAAACTTTTACAAGGTCTTTCACCCATCTTTGTGAGTTTTGTAGTTTTATTTTTGTTTATATGTTTATTTTAAGTTGAACATTAAAGCAGGAGAAGAACATCTTTTCCCTCTTCCTGTTTACCTGGCATGGAGGAGGTAACCCGATAAAACTTCAATGAGGCCAAGTAAATTTTGTCACTCTTGGATAATTCATTCTATAATTAATCAAGGGTTTTATTTGAGGATGATTAGTGTCTGGCCATATTCCAATTTTGACATTCTAAAAATATTATCCCATGATTGACTACTCTTTTGAAGTGCAGCAGAAAAGTTGTTCAACTCATTACCAAGCTCCAAAAATCCTCTGTTGACACAGAGGGAAACCTCTAATTACATGAGTCACTATAGTTTTACAACTGAATAAACTGTTAACTAAGTTGGAAAAATTATCATCAAGATGATAAAGGTCATTTGGAACTCAATGCCAAAGCACTCCTGACTTAAACTTTTCAGAGAATGACCACTTGTAAAGAGACTGATGTCTGGGAGATTAAAGGTGAAATCTAATATGATTTCCCAGGTCTCAATAGGCTGCTTTATACTGACTAAAAGGAAAAGGAATTTCCTGGGCATGTCCCTTCAGCGTTTTGGTCCTATGAGTATGTATGAGAATCCATTCTGCAAGTCACTGTGCTAGCATGTTATAAAGATGACTGGCCCTTTGGCTTGTCATACGCAATTTTCCACTGCTCTTTTGTTCCTTCTTTTCCTTCAAAGTTTACATTTGTATAGCTTCCTTAATCCTAATTTCTTAAGGCATGGATTAAGCCTTTTTATATATTAAATGCTATGCATACAACTATTGTTATCTGTGGGAAAAATCAGGAAAAGGATACACTGGACTTCCTTACAACTATGATCACCTGCTTTTCTCCTCCACTGATCTCCAAGGCAGTCGAATTCACACAATTGAGGGACTGCCTGATAACCTCGTCTTCTTTCACCATGAGCCACTGAGTAAAGCTGGGGAGCCTGCTACAATATTAGGAACCATCCCTTTCTTACAAACTCAGAGAACGAAGAAAACCAATGTAACAAGCTTGGGCACCAGACCTTACTCTCATTCCTTCTTAACTTCTGGGGAGTTAACATTCTAAAGGACCCTTTTCACACCTAGGGTGCTTCCACACTCTACCTGCTTAACATGGAATTTAATAGGCCATTTAGTTATCCTTTCAAGAGGGTACAGCACATTCACTCAGTAGAGTATTTCTGCACATATTAAAATTGGTTGTGAGTACTAAAATTCAAGGCCTTGATTGAAAAAAATATTCCTTTTTCCTAGCTGTTCAACGTAGGATTATTTCAGTACTGAAGGGAAACACAGAGAAGCTGCCAAACACTCTCTGTTCATGTCTCTCCCTCTTCCGCACAATGTATTACCCTGACTGTGGAAAGAAGCCCTGCTTCACTGAAGCAGTTATGCTCCCATGTTTCTAGCCTACAGAATGTATAAATTCACATAATAATCACAGGATAGCAGCACTGGAGAAGAGCCTACAGACTTCCTGCTTGAAGTCAGGACAAGTGAAGTGATTTGTCCAAGGTCACACCACTAGTTAGTGCCAGAGCCTGGACTAGAGACAGCCTAGTTCTGGCTTCCCAGTCCAATGCTAATTCTCACTATATTTCCTAAGACATACTTGTTTTCTTCCAAAATCCATCCAAATAGCATTTGCTAGAGTTGTAGAAATGCCTATGAGAAACTGACTCTGCAAAGCCAAAGGGCAAATACCAAATACAGAGCCAATCCATCTCGAACTGCTTGGGAAGATCTGTGGGTCAAGAGGCAAGATCATGGCAGGCAGCCCTGCTTTAAAGGATTCTAGGCAGCTGGTAACTGAGACCTCCTTTTTAATAAAATGACATCCTCTGGTCATCTGCAGGAAACCCCCTGGATAGCCCTGGTACTTAACTAACCGAATATCTACTCATCAACACCTTCTTTATTTCTGAATGGGTAGTCATTTTAATGGGAGACATAAATAGGGACATGTTAGTCACAGCTTTTTCTCCAGAGTTTGATACTTCTAAAGCAAGACAATCGTGTTTTAAATAACATGTTTAAATTATGGAGCCTTGTGGTGTTGGAGAAGACTCTTGAGAGTCCCTTGGACTGCAAGGAGATCCAACCAGTCCATTCTAAAAGAGATCAGTCCTGGGTGTTCTTTGGAAGGACTGATGCTAAAGCTGAAACTCCAATACTTTGCCCACCTCATGCAAAGAGCTTACTCATTGGAAAATGAGACTCTGATGCTCATCCCAGACTCTGATGCTGGGAGGGATTGGGGGCAGGAGGAGAAGGGGATGACAGAGGATGAGATGGCTGGATGGCATCACCGACTCGATGGACATGAGTTTGGGTGAACTCTGGGAGTTGGTGATGGACAGGGAGGCCTGGCATGCTGCAATTCATGGGGTCTCAAAGAGTCGGACATGACTGAGTGACTGAACTGAAGTGAACTGTATCTAACAGGTTAAAAAAACACCTGCTATATTGAATATATATACTTTGGCCACTTGATGCAAAGAGCCAACCCATTGGAAAAGATTCTGATGCTGGGAAAAATTGAAGGCAGGAGGGGAAGTGGGTGACAGAGGATGAGGTGGTTGGATGGCATTACCGACTCAATGGACATGAGTCTGAGCAAATTCCTGGAGATAGTAAAGGACAAGGAAGCCTGGCATGCTGTAGTCCATGGGTCGCAAAGAGTCAGACATTACTTAGCAATTGAACAACAATAATATATTGAATATATAGTCTTCTAATTCCAAAGACATTTTGTCAAAATGAATTCATTGTTTTAAAATCATGGTTATAATAGAAAAATGGGCAGAAAACCTAAAGAAGACATACAGATGGCCAACAGGCACATGAAATAGTTGTTCGACATCACTAATTATTAGAGAAATGCAAATCAAAACTATAATGATATATCACCTCATACCTGTCAGAATTGCTATAATCGAAAAATTCACAAACAATAAATGCTAGAGAGGGTATGGAGAGAAGGGAACCCTCCTACACTGTTGGTGGGCATGTAAATTGTTACAGCCACTATGGAGAGCAGCCTCTATGGAAAACTAAAAATAGAGTTACCATATGATCCTGCAATCTCACTCCTGGGCATATACCCAGAGAAAAACATGATCTGAAAAACATGTACCCCAGTGTTCACTGAAGCACTATTTACAATAGCCAAGACATGGAAACAACAGAGGAATGGATAAAGAAGATGTGGTACCTATATTCAGTGGAATATTACTCAGCCATAAAAAAGAATGAAATAATGACATTTGCAGCAACATGGATGGACCTAGAGATTGTCATGCTGAGTGAAGTCAGTCAGAGGAGAAATATCGTTATGACACCCCTTGTATGTGGAATCTAAAAAGAAATGATACAAATCAGCCTAATTACATAACAGAAAGAGACTCACAGACTTAGAAAACAGACTCATGGTTGCTGAGGGCCAAGAGATAGTTAGGGAATTTGGGATGGACATGTACACACCACTATTAACAAAATGGATAACCAACAAAGGCCTAATATATAGCATATGGAACTTTGCTCAATGTTATGTGGCAGCCTGGATGGGATGAGAATTTGGGGGAGAATGGATACATGTATACATATGGCTGAATTCCTTCATTGTTCACCTGAAACTATCATGACATTATTAATTGGCTATACCCCAATATGAAATAAAAAGTTTTTTAAAAATAGAATAAAATCATGGTTAGATTTCTAAATTAATCCCCAAAGTCTATTTCAAAAACAAAGTATCACAACATGCTACAATAAAATGGAAGAAATCCCCACTGATGGTCTATCACCAGATAAGGACAATCTGAAGACAAGAAGTCTTTTCCTAAACTCTTAAAATGCTAGCAAATGAAAAACAGATTCAGTGAATAAGGATATGAAAAGTGAGAGTGAAAGTCGCTCAGTTGTGTCTGACTCTCTGTGACCCCATTGACTATACAATTCATGGAACTCTCTAGGCCAGATACTGGAGTAGGTAGCCTTTTCCTTCTCCAGGGGATCTTCCAAACCCAGGGATCGAACCCAGGTCTCTCAAATTGCAGATGGATTGTTTACCAGCTGAACCACAAGGGAAGCCCAAGAATACTAGAGTGGGTAGCCTATCCCTTCTCCAGCGGATCTTCCTGACCCAGGAATTGAATCAGGGTCTCCTGCATTACAGGCAGATTCTTTACCAACTGAGCTATCAGGGAAGCCCCAAGGGTGTGGAAGGCATGTGAAATTTCTGAATAGAAATTCTGAGTATTTCTGAGGACTATTAAGGTTGATTACAATAATAGAGTACTTTCAATGGAACTATGTGGGCTGTGACTTACGAAAGATGGAAAAAGGAAAAAAACATGAGAAGATGAAAAGAGATAAAGTCTAGTGAAGTTTGGTAGGTAGTTCCCCATCTGTCATTGGGTGGTACTACTGACTTGGGACAGGTGGGCCACTGTGGGTACCTTTAAACCGAGGGTAAAAGGGTTGTAATGACAGTCATCAGAAGTGGTTCTCAAAGGTGGTTCCTGACAGCAGCATCAAGACCACTTGGGAATTTTTCAGAAATGCGAAACATCGGGCTCCACCCCAGACCTAATGAATCAGAAAGGTTTCTTTTTCAACATCTAGCCCTCCAAGTGATTCTTATGCAAGCTAAAGTTTGAGAACTACTCACCAGTAATGTGGAATGAATAACGGCAAGAAGATGTTCGTTAGGCAGGATATTGGCAAATCAAGCAATTTGGCCATATCTCACTAGTGCCTGTACTGTAAAGGACTGGTTCTCAAATTTGGCTGCACGCTGAAGTCCCTGGGAAGCTTTAAAAAAAACCCTGATGGTCTGGTTCCACCCCAGAGATTCTGACTTCACTGACACAAAGGTGTGGCCAGGGCATCAGGATTTTGACAAGATCCCCAGGTGATTCTAATATGTAACATTTGGAAAACAGTGGTGGAAAGCAGTTCAATCATATTATGTACTCAATTTATTAATAAACACATCTTATTCTAGACCCTTTCCTCTTGGGTACATGGTTAAACTTGTGCTTTATAACGTATGTATCACTGGGAAACCATGATCAGTTGGGATCTACTTCCCATAGGCCAGTAGTTGTAAACAAGGGGCAATTTTGTCCACCCAAGGAATGTCTGGCAATGTCTAGAGACATTCGTTGTCAAAATAAGAGTGGAGAAAGTTCACTACTGAAATCTAGTGGAGAGAGAAGGCAAGCCCTCACAGCAAACAACGATCTGGCTTCAGATGTCGTTAGCGCTACTTCTGAGAAACTGTGCTACAGACAAATCAACTATTCTCTATTTTAACTCCTGTACCTTAGACTGGGTGGAAGAAAGGGTGGGCTTGCTTCACAGGCACAGCCGTTTTGGCTCATTTCAGCCCTACCAGAGTCCCTTTCTTGTGTAGATGTCTGTGTGAAGTTATCAGGTGCCTGCTCAGTTACTAATAAAAACAGCGCTTCATTTTCCATTCAGATTTGGTTCTTATTGCATACATTCTGTTGGCCAGAATCCCCAGAGGCAAGAAAGGATAAGTGGAAGGATTTAGGTACCAAATCCTTTGCTCTAGCAATTCCCATGACTAGCCTTGACTTTTCATTTGCAACTGTCCATGTTTTTTAACTTATCAAGCTGAAGAGTAGGCAGAATAGAGAAGTGAAATGGGAACAGGGTCATATTCAGCCAAACATAAACTCGACCTATGCTCTCTGCATTCAGACAGATGCTGGGAGCTGCTGATGGTTAACCCTTGAGTACATAAGACATGCCTGCTGCTGAGAACAGACTCTGCTATAGCACCCTACACTTATTCATCTGTTTTTATTCTGGCTTAAAAAAACCAAAAGTCTACAAGCAATAAATGCTGGAGAGGGTGTGGAGAAAAGGGAACTCTCTTAAACTGTTGGTGGGAATGCAAACTAGTACAGCCACTATGGAGAACAGTGTGGAGATTCCTTAAAAAACTGGAAATAGAACTGCCTTATGATCCAGCAATCCCACTGCTGGGCATACACACTGAGGAAACCAGAAGGGAAAGAGACACGTGTACCCCAATGTTCATCACAGCACTGTTTATAATAGCCAGGACATGGAAGCAACCTAGATGTCCATCAGCAGATGAATGGATAAGAAAGCTGTGGTACATATACACAATGGAGTATTACTCAGCCATTAAAAAGAATACATTTGAATCAGTTCTAATGAGGTGGATGAAACTGGAGCCTATTATACAGAGTGAAGTAAGCCAGAAAGAAAAACACCAATACAGTATACTAATGCATATATATGGAATTTAGAAAGATGGTAACAATAACCCTGTGTACGAGACAGCAAAAGAGACACTGATGTATAGAACAGTCTTATGGACTCTGTTGCATAGGGAGAGGGTGGGAAGATTTGGGAGAATGGCATTGAAACATGTATAATATCATGTATGAAGTGAGTGACCAGTCCAGGTTCGATGCACGATACTGGATGCTTGGGACTGGTGCACTGGGACGACCTAAAGGGATGGTATGGGGAGGGAGGAGGGAGGAGGGTTCAGGATGGGGAACACATGTATACCTGTGGCGGATCCATTTCGATATTTGGCAAAACTAATACAATATTGTAAAGTTAAAAAAAAAAAAAAGAATATAGCAAAAAAAAAAAAAACAAACCAGTAGAGCATAAAATCTTTTACCATTTACTGTGTTTCACCCCAAATCTTCAATATCCACAGTTCCAAAGATTTCCACACTGATTCGGAGCAATTTATGTCAGCCCAGGTGTTTAAAGTTCCAGGTTGAAACATTTGGTTAATTAACATCATGCTGCAAACACTCAAAATCACTTCAGCTGCCACTAGAACAGAACACAACTCCCAAAAACAAAAACTGTGGGGAAATGCAAACAAATGGCGGTATTCTGTGAAAAACAATATATGATTTTAGCAACAATAAAAGCAGTAAGAGCTTTCTTGAATTAATACCATGTTCCTAAAAAACAATTTTCCAAAGTAAATTATATTGTATTTGAGTGAAGACTTCAAAGTACACATATTTATAAGGAGAATGCAGCTATGTGCGGGATGCCAAACCATTACCACTTTCTTGAAAAGAAAAAAGGTACAGTGAAAAAGCAGGGCAAACCCCAAGAGTGGCAATCTTGGAAATATCCAAAGAAATAGCCATTCTTCTATTGAAAACCCCAAATGGCTTTTCTCCCCTCATTTCAGAGCCACAGTGCTCTCAGCTATGGTTCTCTTTAGCCCCCTCCACTTCCCACAGCCCCACTCAAGGTCCCAGTTTAATGCCTGTGTTTTAATTCTTTTAAACATTCACTCATGCCTTTCTTCCCAATCATTTTCAGAAAAACTCACTTCTTTTGGAAAGAGGCCTGAGGAGGTTCTGTCAAAATTAATTTTTTTAAAGTATTAATATAGACTGTAGAGTGTTAAGAATAAATGCAGTTCTCTTAGTTTTGAGGCAGGGGTCAGAGTGAGGTTCAATGGGTATTTGATGTATGTTCTTCTTTTCTAAGTACTAAGGAAGCTGGGAGGTGAGAGGGGAGCAGTTCTGGCTGAGCCTTGCTTGGACTCCCAGGTGGCATTTGGGTGTGACTGGTCTGAAGTGACTGGAAGGCTGACAGCTCCACTAGAGTGCGTGTGCCGGAAGGGCTCTCACGTAAGATCCCAAGGGTAGAGACAAGTTCAATCTCAAACAATGCCTCAGCTGTTAGAGGGTTGGGAAGACACTGTTTGAATACAGTATTTTGTGTATTACTCAGACTACTCCCAGGAAAACCTTCTCGCTCCACAAGTCCTGGCAGCCATGGGCTTGTAAATAAAGCCCAAAGAAACAAATGCAAAGACCTGTTTGCCCACCGTGTCTGAGCTATTGGGAACTGACACACCTCTTAAGAAGAACATAATCAAGAAACACAAAAGGGAGAAGAGAACAACATTCAAGACAAGAACAAGATGCTGCTTCAATTCATCTGTGGTTCCAGAAATCCAATAAAAATTTGGTAGGTTGAGAGCTGGCAAAGACTCTCTCCTTAACCAAATGTTACACAGGTTCCTTCGAGTCCTCTTTCAACTAGGCTTCATCCTCGGGTCCTGTCTTTGGCTTGTCTAGTCCAGTTGTAGCAAGAATCCTGCTAAGTCATTTAAGCAAGAAGTCCCCTACCCTTGAGGTCTCCTTTTAGTAATTTCCATCCACTGACCTGCTCATCCTGCTCCTTGGATATGAATTCCCATGTGTCTTTGTATCTAAAATTGTGCCAGTTCTATATTGGAGTCTCTTTTCCTCTATTACAATAGTTATTGAGTAAAATCATTCTTCACCACTTTAACTAATGTTAGGATCTGGTACCCAGAGAAGCTGGGAAACCTCCTAGGCATGCCTGACAGAAAGGACATGAGAAAACATTTTGATCTACTCAAGAGGACAATGCAGAGCAGAATGAAGCTCCTCCAGCAGAATGAAGGATGAAGTCTTTGAAACAGTGCATGGCTCCAAACTACACACATCCTCCCTAGTGCCAAGTTCTATAAAACAAAGTATTTATTTAAGCAAGTGAGTATATGGATCTGCTCAAAGACTGGGGGAGACATTAAACAATCTTCACCCCTCTCCCTTAGGAACAGCACCTAGTCTTTCTCTTGTGTCTCAGTGGTCTCTCTGTGGGTTTCCATCTTCTGAGCTCCTTTTTGCCGGCTCCTATTCCCATTTTTAGTTAGGAAAGAAATTTCCTTCCAGAGAAATCTGATTGGCCCATTTCACCCTTGAGTGGGAAGAGCGTTTTGCTGGCCAGCCCACTGATTGCTGTCTTTGGATCACTGGTACACCTGTCACCCAGTCAGCCATGTTTAAGCCCGGATCAAGTGGAGTAAAAAGCAGTTATCCTCAGAAAGAGACTGTGGGCATGAGTGACAAGTTATTGCTCATGATAACTGTTACAGAGTTAGAGAATTAGCAAGTTTTCTCATATCTGATTGAAAAGAAAAGCAAACACCTGAGGAGTATTCAGTTCTACTAGGACAAATATAGATTATATAATTTCTTGAAGTCTATGGTGAGATCTGTTCCTAAATTATTCCAGACAACACCTTAAAAGTCCTCCTGAAAATAAAAGTCCTCCTAGACAAGAGAATGGGTAAGAAACAGCCCCCAAAATGCCAAGAGTGAGGCAAAATTTTGACTAAGTCAAAAACATGACAAAGAAAAACAACAACAACAACAACAAAAAAAAAACATGGGTAAATGTAAATTCCGAAGAGTTAATAAACTGTAGCACAGAATTAAAAGATAAAGCAAAGAATGGAGCTGAGGAAATAGATTAACTAAGCCTGAGTTTAGCTCTAGGAAACGAAGGAAGGAGGGAGGGAGAGAAGGAGGCAGGCAGGAAGGGAGGGAGGCAGGAAGGAAGTGGGCAGAAGGGAGTTGAGCCTGTCCTCGGCATAGAGCTGGGTGGAGACTCAGTGAACTACTGCTGCCATAGCAGACTCCAGATAGCAGAGTCCCTAGAGTTGATGCTGATTTTCCAGTTCTAGGTTCTGGCCATTTTTGTTTCAACTTCCTAATTCCAAAGATCCATTTTGCCATTATTGCCACCTGCAGCTCTATTACTTGAAGAAGCCCACTTATGAAAGAAATCTATACACACACTGGGCCTCGTGCATTTAACATAAGTAGAAAGTGGCATAAAGAAGTGTTCTGGACATTTTCTGCTATAAAAATGATGTTTTTTTCCTTTTGTATATACAGTGTAATAATTCAACAAAAGAAGAAATTCTGGTCTCAATAGTCAAGGCCTGGAAAAAATCAGACAACAGACTTAAGATGAAATTAAACACAGCATCAGAATCACAGCCTAGATATTATGAATCCTCACAAAAGAGATCTCTAAAGCTCCAGCCCTGTCAGAATCTTTGAATAACTATGAAAAATACAAGATGTGCCAACAACTGGGGGACTGGCAATATAGAGGTCACCTTGGGAGAGAGTTTGGGAAAAATCTGAAATGGTTTATTAAAAGTAATTGTTCATGAGAAGCCAGAAAGCGAAGCTGCAATCACCAGAAGGCAGCAAAATTTTACCCAGAATCGGCCATATCTGCCTAAGCATTTTTCCCTTTGATTACACCAAAATTTGGACTTCAACAAATGCATTTTACAAAGTCTCTTATGATATTATACATTATAGGGGGAGGGGAGGATGTAAAACTTGTCATAAACACAAACCATTCCCAAAGTTGACACCCATCACAAGAGAGGTTTCCAGCCGCTTGCCATAGAACTCTATCCTTGCCCCATCTAGCTGAACATTTTCATATGAAGTTGAATAAAGACAGTAATAATAATAAAGGGATATCCATAAAGTCCTGGGGCTTCCCTAGTAGCTCAGATGGTAAAGCATTTGCCTGCAATACAGGAGGCTTTGGTTTGATCCCTGGAGAAGGAAATGGCTACCCATTCCATTATTCTTACCTGGAGAATTCCATGGACAGAGTCTGTGGGCTACAGTCCATGGGGTTGCTACGAGTTGGACACAAATGAGCAACTCTCACTCTCTCTCTCTCTCACACACACACACACAATCCTTAGATGTCACAGAGCTGAGAAAGGTATCAGATACATCAAAACTAGAGAGGTTTGACAGGTGTTGAGAGGTGGATAGGATGTAACATTTTCTACTTGGGTCTATAAGCAATTACATAAATAGAGGCTGAGGGATACCCAGATTAAGTAACAGTAAAGACTACATTTCTGGAAAAATAATACATTTTCAAAAATGGAAAGTTAAACAAGATTCAGTGATGGGACAAGATCATCAATAAAGCTAGTAAGATAAATTGTGTTTAATGTGCACATGGCTTCTGGGATTACAGAGGCAAGAAACCCTTTCTACTCTGGACCATAGCTGAAATATATCTTTCAGTTACAGTGATACATTTTTAAAGTAATGTACATTCACTGGAAAATAGTTAGAGGATAGTTACTAGGATAATAAACGAGCCCTAAATCCTACCATATGAGGAATGACGAACTGGGTGTGTGCATATATAAGAGAGGCAATACGTTGTCCAGGTATCTCCAAGGGAGAACTTAGTGATAAAGCTATAGAATATATTTGAGCTCATTTGAAAATGGAATAGGCTTCCATGGCAGATGCTGGAAGGCCCCAAAGCCACTAAGTTATACGGGAGAGTCAACCTTAAATGGGTGGCTGGATGAGGTAATCCAGTAAGGTCTTTTTAATCTTGAGTCTATGCTTCTTTAAAAAAAATATTACTTTTTAAGTCTTATATTCCTTTTCAATCATGTCATTTCACAAAATACACTATTGCTCCCAATTACAAACGGGCTTAAATCCACACCCTTAGACCTACCATTAAAAGACCTCTCCCAGATGGCTTCATTTGCCTTTGATTTTAGTTTCACAAATATTTATTGATTACCTACTATAATGTGGACACTATTCTAGGAGCTCAGGATATAAAATCGCCAATGATCTTTGGCCTCAAGGAGCTCACACTATAAGGGGAGAAAGAATTTTAACATAATGCTGTCAGAGTGAAGAGACAGTGGGCTTAGTGTGCTACATCAATGGAGCACAGAAGAGGAGTCCACTAGCCAAGCCAAGAAGACCTGATGAAAGACTTAAGCTGGCAATATAACTCTAGAGCCACATCCTGGACCTTTCTGTATACTCTTTCTGTTACATATTAGAAAAGTAACTTCAAGTAGTTTAGACAAGGTCAATGAACTATTATGAGATGAACTCTGTTGGGATAGAAGGGGTGTGGACAAAACCCTACTTTCCCAAATCCATATATCCAAGAAGGGATTTCTAAGGTCCTCCTTAGGAGATAGATTTTCTGTTTAAGGCTTCTGGTCCATCTAGCCATTCCCTAAGGAAGGAGATTGTGATTAACACTAAAGAAACTCTGACATCCACTGGATCCAGTTAACCAGGGAGTTAGCTATATGCTCCGCAACCAGCTGCTATTCAGTAGACCCAGGAAAGTCTTTGTTTGCTAGTTCCAATTTTTCCAGCAGTTTCCAGATGAGAAGTCTGGGTAACACTCAAAATTCAGGCAGTATGGTAAGGGGCACCACAGTGTTCTGCAATCTAACCCATGAGCAGAAAATCCTAAATAAAACAGATACTTTGTCCTATTTAGTGAAGTTCTGTTGTTCATGCTGAATTTAGCCAAACCCTGAAGAAGAGGGGTGAGTGGTAACATTTGAGCATCAAACCCTACTCTGACTCTCTAGCAGATTCTATCATAGAAGGCATGTTAGAGTTAAACATAATACAATAGTTAAGTTAAACCGTGGAAAGCAAATGGTATTTTTTAACTCTGAATGATGTTCATGAGGATCAAGAAAATAAAACATATTGAGCAGAAGATGTAAAGGTACAAATCAAGCTGTGAGATGGTTCATGCACTACAAGGGATCCTGCTGAAAACTTATTCCCCTGTGGATCTATTTAAACAGTCTACCTTAAATGCTGATATTATACAGGGCTATCGTATAGTCACACCATGGCTCAGCATGTGCATAATATAATAAAAACCATTCTCATAAATAGAAAAAAAGTTAACTTGCACAGTGAGAAACAGCTTGCTTAACTACATTATAGTATTCAACTGTGTGCTTATTTTTAAATTGCCTTAAACCACTCAGAAGGCAATGACCTAATCAAGAAAGAAGCATCTCTTCATGGAGTACATGAAAGCGTCATTTAGGATCAGGATTAAAAGATGGCAGCATCTCTCCCAACACTGAAGATCTCTTTGTGGCAATCAGATGTCCCAACTGCAAACTTCCTTAATAAATTCACCCCTCTCCAATACTTTCCCCTTCCCGCCACCCACTATGCAACCAGGCCTAGCCTGTACACCCATTAGGACCCCGACACAAACACCCTACCAATGACTTTGTGACTTCCAATATTTCAACCCTTTCCTGGAGATACGCAATGTAGTTCTCCTAAAAAAAAAGCTTCTCTAGAGAGTCAGTGACTTTACTGCATCCTTTCACTTTGAAATAGTCACCAACAAGCAGTAAGATGAGTTCAGAGCAAGCAAGGACTCAAAATAGTTTTGTGTTCCTGATGTAGTCAGCAGATCTCTATTGTACCGAATATCATAGGTATAGAGATGCTGAGGACAAATGACTGGGTTTTAATTAGGTAGCAATTCAGATGAACACCAAGGACGTAGGAGCAAATTATCACATTAAGCATACTAGCCAAGAAACAAACACCTAACAACAACAACCAGCTCTTCTAGACACCAAGTAGGCCAGGTCTTGATAGGAACCGCTTTACAGGCCTAGGATGCAGAGACCTGCAGCTTGCGTACTGGTTGTTGAAATATTCAAATGTATTCATACTGCTTGGTAAATACCCACTGCCCTGATACCGAAGATCCCCCTGCCACTAGGATGGCCACTTGGATTCCTCCTAGAGGACCCCTCCCCCACAACATGATAGATAAAGGATGAAAACTTGGCACAAAATGGGCTGTCCAGGACTCTGCATCAGCAATATAGCTGATGTCCACTCCTGGCACGGGCATGGACAGAGGAGCCTGCAGGCTACAGTCTATGGGGTCGCAAGAGTCGGACACGACTGAGCGACTAAGCACATAAACATTTCTGGCATGGATCAGTGACCATGCCAGGCCGGTTATTAAAGGTGGTGACTATCACCAAAGCCCACCAGCACAGGGGTGCTAGCAGGAGTGTCCTGTGAGCATATTAATATTATGATTCTCTTTCTCATCTTTATATACAACTCCCTCCTTCCAACACATATATGGACATAGGATTAAGCTCTCTGCATAAGAATCCTCCGAGAATGTCTTAAAATCACAGAGTATATATCACTATAAAGAAGACACTGTGCTGGATTGTGCTGTGCTTAGTTGCTCAGTCATATCCGACTCTTTGTGGCCCCATGGACTATATAGCCCCCAGGCTCCTCTGTCCATGGGATTCTCCAGGCAAGAATAGTGGAGTGGGTTGCCATGCCCACTAATGCTGGATTAGGAGTCTTTATTGTTTTCATACATTTTTAGGGCGATTCAAACCTTTTAGTTGTGACTTTTTTCAATATTCAAATACCAAGTTTCCATTGAAAGTCACTGGCATCACTTTTATTAGACTGGCTAGGCTTTAACCACCCCCATCAGAGCTAGGCCTTCCTTCATGTAAAAGGGGATAAAGAGAGTAAGCCTTTACACCTGCAAGTGAAACCCTAAACCTGCCTTCAGGGTCCTTGTAGTTGGAAAAAGTAGAAAGTTTCACAATAAACTACAAAGATTTGTTTTTCCTCCTGTTTGAGAACAATAAACTTCTGGTGAATGCAGGATCTTAGGCAAGTAATTACTACTCAGGCACACGTCTCAAAGAACTGCCTGAAAGCATCCATTGATAATCTCCTGTGAGGCCTAAATTTTCCCTGTACTCCCAGTCCCCAAAAGAAACTGGGTCAAAATGAAAGCAGACAATGGGCCTCAAATAAACAGAACAGAATGCGCCTCTCTTCTCTCATGTGTTGATGAGGGAATTCAAATACTGCCTAAGCAAGACATAGCATTGCTTATTCTCAATGCTGAGTGTGGTAGGAAGAGTAAATGAAGAAAAGAAAAGGTGTAGGGGCAGAGGTGGGGTTGAGAGGCTGCCACTGACAAGCAGACAGAACGTTCTGAATTCTGGATTGTTGGAAATTGTGACAATCCTAACATTTTCTTAGATAAGCTCATGGACTGCTTTATACCTGTGCCTAAAAGTATCAAAACTTCTTCAAAAATATATCTAAATATACCTCTGCTGCCACTGCTGCTGCTAAGTCACTTCAGTCGTGTCCGACTCTGTGTGACCCCATAGACAGCAGCCTACCATGCTCCGCTGTCCCTGGGATTCTCCAGGCAAGAACACTGGAGTGGGTTGCCAGTTCCTTCTCCAATGCATGAAAGTGAAAAGTGAAAGTGAAGTCGCTCAGTTGTGTCCGACTTGAGTGACCCGATGGACTGCAACCTACCAGGCTCTTCTGCCCATGGGATTTTCCAGGCAAGAGTACTGGAGTGGGGTGCCATTGCCTTCTCCAAAATATACCTCTACCTCCCAGTAACTATCTGCCTGCAATGTGAGAGACCTGGGTTTGATCCCTGGGCTGGGAAGATCCCCTGGAGAAGGAAAGGGCTACCCAACTCCAGTATTCTGGCCTCTAGAATTTCATGGACTGTAGAGTCCATGGGGTCACAAAGAGTAGGACACAACTGATCGAATTTCACTTTCCCAATAACTATATAGATCAGTGAAACTGGTAGGCAGAAAGCCAAGAGCTAGCATTTTATTTATTACATTCAAAGAAAGAACAAGGTCATAATGACTTGATTAAATGAATACTACTTGAGATATACTACTTGTGACAGAATACAATTTGGGACTTCCCTGATGGCTCAGATAATAAAGAATCTACCTGCAACATAGGAGACCCAGGTTTAATCCCTGGGTTGGGAAGATCCCCTGGAGAAGGGAATGGCTACCCCCTCTAGTATTCTTACCTGGAGAATCCCATTGACAGAGGAGCCCGGTGGACTACAGTCAATGGGGTTGCAAAGAGTCAAGACATAACTGAGCAAGTAATACTTTCACTTCACTTGAGAGATTTAAAAAAAAAGAACACAACATTCATTCTTACCAGAGGTTTGAAAACTCTTTAGATGTCATCAATAACTTGGAGGGGTACATAATTTTCATATTTATCATCCTAAGAAATGTCAGATGGATGAGATACCAAACTCAATGAAGAAACATCAGTCTATTGCTGTGACTAATATTCTAAAGTTTGATCAAAGGTGCTTATTTTTTCCCATTTATGTTCACTTTAGGTGCTAGGCTTGTGAAAGATAGGAATCTTTGTAGATAATACATATATATATGTATTGAAATGACATTCTAGAGGCACAAGGCAAGTTAGGGAAAGTGAGGCCAGGGCTAGTATCCTGCCTCTGGAATGCCAGGCCAGTGTTCTTGCCCTTCCCCTGGGCTACCTCTATCTATGGCCATGTCTTCAACTTGGTCTTGGGAGACATGTACAAACCTTCTCCCCTTGTTTTAATTACAAGTCTGGTGCTCTTAATAATGAATATCACCTCCTGACACCCACTCCTTAAGAGCCTTCTCTTTTCACTAAGACTTCAGGATTAGTCAACAAGCTTGCAAGTGAGAATGTTCTTCACAAATAAAAAGTTAAACATAAAGAAGATGTACATATGTACAATGGAATATTACTCAGCCATCAAAAAATGAAATAATGCCATTTGCAGCAACATGGATAGAACTAGAGCTTGTCTTCAGGGCTTCCCAGGTAGATCAGTGAGTGAAGAAAGAATCCACCTGCAATGCAGGAAATGCAGGAGACACGGGTTCAATCTCTGGGTTGAGAAGACCCCCTGGAGAAGGAAATGGCAACCCACTCCAATATTCTTGCCTGGAGAATCGCGTGGACAGAGGAACCTCGCAGGCTACAGTCCATGGGGTCACAAAGAGCTGGATATGACTGAAACGACTGAGTTCACACAGAAATTGTCACACTGAATGAAGTAAGTCAGATAGAGAAGGAGAAATATCATATGATATCCCTTACATGCAGAATCTGAAAAGACATGATACAAATGAAATTATTTACATAACAGAAATAGTCTCACAGACTTGGAGAACAAACTTATGGTTGCCAGGGGGAAGGATGGGAGGAAGGGATAGTTAGGGAGTTTGGGATAGACAAGTACACATATTTAAGATGGATAACCAACATGGACCTATTGTATAGCACAAGGAACTCTGCTCCATGTTACATGGCAGCCAGGATGGGATGGGAGTTTGAGGGAGCATGGGTACATGTATATGTATGGCTGGGTCCCTTTGCTATCCACCTGAAATGATCACATTACTAATTGGCTATACTCCAATACAAAATAAAAAGTTAAAAAAATAGACATTAGAGTGCATCAGGGAAGGCCCATATAGAGCACATCCTATTCATTTATACATGGTTTGAGACATTAAAATCAGATTCATTGGAGAGATGTGCATATCTGCATATTCGTACAATCATATTTGTGTTCAAATCTATCTTGATAAATCTCTAAAAGCAATACTCACATCAGACAAAATAAACTTTAAATTAAGGACTGTTACAAGAGACAAAAAAACGATACTACATAATGATCAAGGGATCAATCCAGAGACCATGGGGCTAAATAAATACCAAGTTAAACCTCCTCCCTGAAACAAAGGGCTAAGCCAGACAATCTACAATTACTTTTCAGGATTTTTTTCTAACTGTATATATAAATGTCCCTCAGTATGGACTGGAGTCAAACATCACACTTGAGTTTAATTTTTTAAATTGTAGCAAAATACACATACCATTTTAACCACTTTAAAGTATGCAGTTCATTGGTATTAAGTGCATTCACAGTACCATTCAGTTCAGTTCAGTCGCTCAGTCGTGTCTTACTCTTTGCGACCCCATGAGTCGCAACACACCAGGCCTCCCTGTCCATCACCAACTTCTGGAGTTCACTCAAACTCATGTCCATTGAGTCAGTGATGCCATCCAGCCATCTCTTCCTCCATCGTCCCCTTCTCCTCCTGCCCCCAATCCTTCCGAGCATTAGGGTCTTTTCCAATGAGTCAACTCTTCACATGAGGTAGCCAAAGTATTGGAGTTTCATCAGCTTTACATCAGTCCTTCCAATGAACACCCAGGACTGATCTCCTTTAGGATGGACTGGTTGGACCTCCTTGAAGTCCAAGGGACTCTCAAGAGTCTTCTCCAGCACCACAGTTCAAAAGTATCAATTCTTCAGCGCTCAGCTTTCTTCATAGTCCAACTCTCACATCCATACATGACCACTGGAACCATTACCACTGTCTAGTTCCAATACCTTTCA
>NW_011495030.1:7585523-7589449 GCF_000754665.1 Bison bison bison
TATCTATCTCTGTGGATTTACCTAGCCTTGACATGTCCTGTAAGTTGAATCATATAATACGTGGCCTTTTTGTCTGGCTTCTTTCACTGAGAATAATGTTTTCAAGGTCTATCCATGTTCTAGCATCTATCAGTACTTCATTCCTTTTTATGGCTGAATAATATTCCACTGTATGGATACAGCACATTTTGTTTATCCATCCACCACTGATAAGGACATTTGGTTTTCTTATACATTTTGGCTACTGTAAGAAGTGCTGCTATGACTATTCATGTATTAAGTTCTTGTTTGAACAACTGTTTTCAGTTCTTTTAGGTGTGTACCTAAAAGTGGAATTGCTGGATCATATGGTAATTTCCCTGGTGGCTCAGAGGTTAAAGCCTCTGCCTGCAATGTGGGAGACCTGGGTTTGATCCCTGGGTTGGGAAGATCCTCTGGAGAAGGAAATGGCAACCCACTCCAGTATTCTTGCCTGGAGAATCCCATGGACAGAGGAGCCTGGTGGGCTACAGTCGATGGGGTCGCAAAGAGTCGGACATGACTGAGCGACTTATTTAGGGACCATCAAACTGTGTTTCTCATGGGCTACATCATTTTACATTTATGTTTAATTTTATAACTATTATTAAATAATATGAACAGTCAGTGCAGGAATAAGCAATTATGCTGGCTTCTTTATATTGCCCGGATTCAGTTCATTAGACGCCTCCGTAGACAGAACCTTTTGGTCACTCAAACTAAAGCACCTCTTCCTCCCCATACCCAGGAACTTACAGGTTACTATTGCACTCTTCTCACAGCACTTTCAGATTGTCTGGAATTGTTTATTCATTCATTTGCTTGTTTATTGCCTGCCTTTCTCTTCTAGAATGTAAGCTGCATGAGAGTGGCACTGTTTTGCCTTGTTTTTCACTATATCTCCAGTGCCTAAAACAGTACCAGGCACAAGCAGGCATTTCTTTAGTGAATAAATAGTACTCAAGGCTAAAAGGAATTATTATAAGACAGAGGAAGATCCAGACTCAGTACATATTAATTTTATTACTTCTCAAAAATAAAACAATTCTGCATGGCAACCGGCTCTAAAGGCCAAAGAAAGAAAAGAAATGTGGCCACAAAGGCCAGTTAGTGACACCATTGACCAACCATAGACTGCTTAGTTTCAATTGTGCATTAAGGCTCAGCCTGTATTTCATAGACCCGTCACAACTGCAACTGGTTGGTTTTGTTCCTTAGGTTAAGACGAAAGTGCTTGGCCCTTAATGTAAGTTTGCTTCAGGCTTTCACTTTGTTTTGTTCTATCCTGTTTATCAAACGGAAGCCTCAAAGAACTCACTTTAACATCAAAGCAAAAAAGTCAAGTTACTTTGTAGGATCCTTCAACGTGTACACATCTGCTTTTATCCAGCTTGGGTCTTTTTCACAAGGATCAGATTCTTGCTGTTTGAATAAGAGAGAAAGAAGAACAGAGGGAAATGTTTGAGTTGAGCACAAAGCCTTTCAAAGGTCTCACTCTTTCTTAGGAGATGAAGACACCATGGCTTCATGCAGTAAACTGCTTATTCAAAGACACAGAGCTCCCTGGTGGCAGGGCAGACTGCCCATCTACACTCACCAGTAGAACATCAGTTCCATGAGGGCAGAGACCTCGCCTTTCATGGTCACTGCTTGATTTCAGAATAGAACAATGCCTGCAGTCTACTCAATAAATGTTCCCTCAGCTCCACAGTGCCTCCATGTTTCCAAGCTTTCAGAGGCACAGAACAAATACACGTGTTTTCCTAGGCTCTGCCGAACTACCTGAATTTAAAGACTGATAATAAACACCTTGGTTAGAGTCACATGGGCTGCCCTTGTGGCTCAGCTGGTAAAGAATCCACCCACAAAGCAGGAGACCTGGGTTTGATCCCTGGGTTGGGAAGATCCCCTGGAGAAGGGAAAGGCTACCCACTCCACTATTCTGGCCTGGAGAATTCCATGGACTGTATAGTCCATGAGGCTGCAAACAGTTGGACACGACTGAGCAACTTTCACTCACTTAGAGTCACATGAGGATGTGCTGCGGAGTGAATTCAACAGTCAGGGCCTGTGGGTTCTGCAGGTATAGAAATGGCCTTCTATGGGAGGAGGAGGCCAATGCAGTCCTGTTCAGGGGCTTAGGTGGAATCAGGGGACATTGGTGACAAAGCTGTCTCATGGGAATTCAGGGTTTGAAAACATGATTATCAGATTCCTAGGCCTTGGCTTATTTACTTATTTCCTTTAGAGATCTGTGCGGTTCCTCAACTAAAATAATAATAATGGTGGCATATCATGGATAGCCAAACTACAAAATTTTGACATCAGAGTAAATCTTTTAAAATTTTGGTATTTCTGGCAGGGCAAGAGGAAGTCTTAGTGATGGTAGGGGTGGTTCTTGACCAAATCACCTGAGAAAACAGCAGTTTTCAATATCCTGCTCCTTGGCACACCTGACCACTATGGGCTTTCAATGTTCAGAAGATTCTATTTTTAAAAATGAAGATATTGGTCCAATTAAAGGGCTCTCAAAGCTTTCCCCACAAGAGCTACTAATTAACCTTTCTGGGATTTAACAAAGTTTGCCCTAGCATTGATATCTAAGGTTTCTAAAAAATCATTATGATGCTACCTTGATTTTTTAAATTTTATTTTCCTCTCTTCCTAGTCTTGTGGGTAAGGGGCAAAAAAGAAAAAATGATGCCAGATATGCTTCATCTTTCTCCTTTCGATTACTTTTTTATCCTGAACCAAGAATGAACAGGGCAACTGGGGCTTCCTGCTTTTTGGCATGTGGAGTTGTCATCCTTGACATCAATAGAGTTGGCAAAAGCCTCTGTTTTCTCTTTCTTGGGCTATTCTGAGACATGTGACTGCAGATGTAGAGTTTGACTATCCTCAGGTTACTCTAAATTCCAAGTAAGATGAAATCAAGGGTGTCTCTGTATATCCCTGTTTCCGATCCTGTTTTTCAATGTCTCCCAGCATCACCAAAAAGCTCTTATATTTAAGCACTTTCCACATGCAAAGAAAATGGGGGCCCCAAGATGACTGAGAGAGTAGCTCCCTCTCAGAGCTTATAATCTTGAGACACATGAAAGACTAGAATTTGTAAATAAGAGATAGAGAATATGTGATTGAAAATGAGGATTTAGAACTGAGGATTTAAAATGGAATACTACCTTAAAGATGGGACAAACTGAATGAAATCCAACCAAAGATTGAATGCCAGTTTCTCAGGAGACTTCTATAGACCCAGGCTTTGGGAGCAAAGTAAAGGCTAGAGAAAGGAAAAACACAAAACATAGAAAAAAAGACAGTGAAGAAACTAGAGAAGAGAAGAGAGGAGAAAGAGGAAAAGAGAAATAGACACACATAAATCAGGAGGTCAACTAGGCAGGGAAAGAGAAAATGTTGATGGGGAGGAAAAAGGGAGTTGGCAAAGGCAGCTACTACTTGTCCAAATAACATCTTTGTGTATTGAAAAACCACTCTTCTTCCTTAAGCCATTTTTTTTTTTTTTGCCATATGCCAGGAAAAATGCCACAATAATTATCTCTATCTATGATGACAAAAGGGTTAGAAAGCCTCTTGATGAAAATGAAAGAGGAGAGTGAGTGAAAAAGTTGGCTTAAAGCTCAACATTCAGAAAACTAAGATGATGGTATCTGGTCCCATCACTTCATGGGAAATAGATGGGGAAACAGTGGAAACAGTGTCAGACTTTATTTTTTGGGGCTCCAAAATCACTGCAGATGGTGATGCAGCCATGAAATTAAAAGATGCTTACTCCTTGGAAGGAAAGTTATGACCAACCTAGATAGTATATTGAAAAGCCGAGATACTACTTTGCCAACAAAGGTCTGTCTAGTCAAGGCTGTGGTTTTTCCAGTGGTCATATATGGATG
>NW_011495030.1:7589549-7594185 GCF_000754665.1 Bison bison bison
AAGGAGATCCAACCAGTCCATTCTAAAGGAGATCAGTCCTGGGTGTTCTTTGGAAGGACTGATGCTAAAGCTGAAACTCCAGTACTTTGGCCACCTCATGCGAAGAGTTGACTCATTGGAAAAGACTCTGATGCTGGGAGGGATTGGGGGCAGGAGGAAAAGGGGATGATGGAGGATGAGATGGCTGGATGGCATCACCGACTTGATGGATGTGAGTTTGAGTGAACTCTGGGTGTTGGTGATGGATAGGGAGGCCTGGCGTGCTGCAATTCATGGGGTCGCACAGAGTCAGACACAACTGAGTGACTGAACTGAACTGATGATGACAAAGAATGTGATGGTGCTTCCTAGAACCATGCAGTGCACATCTTCACAACCAGGCCTCTAGAAGATCTGGATGAGCAGCTTCATGAATGATCAACAACGTCCTAAAGAACCAGAAGCCGAGATAATCCAAATTCCGAAGCTGGCTTTATGGGCTGTGAAGCTATGCAGTTGGACAGGGCCTCACAAATAGAAAGGCTCCACACTTGGTTTAATACTCTGCTGTCACCATTCTAATATTCTTAACAATTTTTGAACAAAGGGCTCCATATTTTCATTTCCACTGGGCCCTGAAAATTATGAAGCTGATCCTGACTAATTTCAAACTGAATTTTCTCTGGTTGGGTCCATCCCCAAGAAAAATATGTAACAAAGATTTGAACTTTTATTCTAAAGACCTGAACAGGAAAGTACAGAGGTAGGTGACAAACAATTTCAAAATGGATAATCACAAATCGAGAGAAAAACTTTTCATTTCCTGGAAAAGGCAGGCATTTGGGGTCTGTTTCAGACCCATTATTTGTTCTCAACTAAAAAGCACAACATAAAGCCACATTTTGTGTGAGCCAGTCCACTCCTTTTCAATGAAAGAAAATTTTAAAAAAAGAAAAAGAAAGAGAGAAAGGTCAACTGACTTCCTAGGGAACAGAAAAATGCAGCCTGAAAAAAAAAAAAAAAGTTTACCCAACTTTGTCCATGATACCAAAACAAGCCTTTGACCATTCTCAGCAAAAACATGACAGCACTTTTTATGCTGTAAGAAAAACTGGTCTTCACTGAGAAAAACCTCAGAAAAGAGGCCTTGACGATGGGTTTATGCAAAAAGCCCAGTCTCCTTGCTATGAACTTTGATCTCCTTTACAGGTTAAAAAATAAATAAATAAATAACTGTAAAGAAAATAGAATGTTCTAAAATTATCTATAGACATTTATCACTATTCTGGAGTTTGGAACTCAGACATTTTCTTCTGATGTATCTGAGTGATTTCTCCAAATAAAGCTAAGGAAAATGACAAAGAATATCACTCACTGTGTGGATCGTACAGAATTTCAAACATACCTATTCTTTGGGGAAAAGAAGTGAATCCAGGATTTAGTTACAAGCCTCGCTTCCTAGGCCACAAATTTCTGCAGCCTCTGTGTGCTTTCTTTGGCTTGCTTTGGTTTTGGTTTTTATTTATTTTTGTTTTTCCATAATTAGCAACTGTGAACACACATGTGCAACAAGGAGCACAAAAGCATGGCACAGGATAAGCAGTCACTGCCCTGGGGTCAGAAATCACATCTCTATTTCTCTGCCTACTGATTTCTTTCACTTTCTAGACTCTCATGCCCCAACTTTAAAAAAGAAATTGCTATCTCTCCACTGAAATTCCACATCTGTCTTGCATGTTACCATTTTTTCCCAGTAGGTCCTTGAAAATACTTAGCAAAGTCATTTAAAATCCTGCCTAATAACTAAAAAACTGGACCATATCTATGTCTATTGCTTCTTTCATCTTTTGGGTTCAAGAGTCACATTCATTTGTTTCTTTATTGGTCTTATACCTTATTTTTTGCAGACATTTTTTAATAGAAGAAAAACAGAGACTAAATAATATTTATCCAAAGAAAAGGCCTCATCTTTCTTGGTAAGATACTGTTGGGGAAAAGCGGCACCGTGTCATTTAATCTATAGTCGACCTGTGGATCTTTTGGCTGCACGGTGCTGGAGTGGCGAGCCACCGAGAGGAAACACCCTACGTCCAAGGACAGTAGTGGTGGCCGTGAAAAGATACCCCACATCCAAGGTAAGGAGCAGCGGCTGCACTTTGCTGGAGTGGCCGTGAAGAAGTACCCCATGTCCAAGGTAAGAGAAACCCTAATAAGATGGTAGGCACCGAGCGAGGGCACCAGAGGGCAGACAGACTTAAACCACAATCACAGAAAACTAGCCAACCTAATCACACGGACCACAGCCTTGTTTAACTCAATGAAACTAAGCCATGCCGTGTGGGGCCACCCAAGACAGACGGGTCATGGTGGAGAGTTCTGACAAAACGTGGTCCACTGGAGAAGGGAATGGCAAACCCACTTCAGTATTCTTGCCTTGAGAACCCCATGAACAGTAAGAAAAGGCAAAAAGATAGGATACTGAAAGATGAACTCCTCAGGTCGGTAGGTGCCCAAAACGCTACTGGAGATCAATGGAGAAATAACTCCAGAAAGAATGAAGAAACAGAGCCAAAGCAAAAACAATACCCAGTTGTGGATGTGACTCATGATAGAAGCAAGGTCTGATGCTGTAAAGAGCAATATTGCATAGGAACCTGGAACATTAGGTCCACGAATCAAACAAACTGGAAGTGGTCAAACAGGAGATGGCAAGAGTGAATGTCGACATTTTAGAAATCAGCGAACTAAAATGGACTGGGATGGGTGAATTTAACTCAGATGACCATTATATCTACTACTGTGGGCAAGAATCCCTTAGAATAAATGGAGAAGTCACCATAGTCAACAAGAGAGTCTGCAACGCAGTACTTGGATGCAATCTCAAAAATGACAGAATGATCTCTGTTCATTTCCAAGGCAAACCATTCAATACCACAGTAATCCAAGTCTATGCACTGACTAGTAACACTGAAGAAGCTGAAGTTGAACGGTTCCATGAAGACCTCCAAGACCTTCTAGAACTAAAACCCAAAAAAGATGTCCTTTTCATTACAGGGGACTGGAATGCAAAAGTAAGAAATCGAGAAACACCTGGAGTAACAGGTAAATTTGGCATTGGAGTACAGAATGAAGCAGGGCAAAGGCTAATAGAGTTTTACCAGTTTGCACTGGTGATAGCAAACACCCTCTTCCAACAACACAAGAGAAGACTCTACACGTGGACATCACCAGATGGTCAACATCGAAATCAGATTGATTATATTCTTTGCAGCCAAAGATGGAGAAGCTCTATACAGTCAGCAAAACCAAGACTAGCAGCTGACTGTGGCTCAGATCATGAACTCCTTATTGCCAAATTCAGACTTAAATTGCAGAAAGTAGGGAAAATCACTAGACCATTCAGGTATGACCTAAATCAAATCCCTTATGATTATACAATGGAAGTGAGAAATAGATTTAAGGGACTAGATCTGATAAACAGAATGCCTGAAGAACTATGGACGGAGGTTCATGACATTGTACAGGAGACGGGGATCAAGACCATCCGCAAGTAAAAGAAATGCAAAAAAGCAAAATGGCTTTCTGAGGAGGCCTTACAAATAGCTGTGAAAAGAAGAGAAGCAAAAAGGAGAAAAGGAAAAATACACCCATTTGAATTCAGAGTTCCAAAGAATAGCAAGGAGAGATAAGAAAGCCTTCCTCAGTGATCAGTACAAAGAAATAGAAGAAAACAATAGAATGGGAAAGACTAGAGATCTCTTCAAGAAAAATAGAGATATGAAGGGAACATTTCATGCCAAAATGGTCTCAATAAAGGACAGAAATGGTATGGACCTAACAGAAGCAGAAGATATTAAGAAGAGGTGGCAAGAATACACAGAAGAACTGTACAAAAAATATCTTCACAACCCAGATAATCATGATGGTGTGATCACTCACCTAGAGCCAGACATCCTAGAATGTGAAGTCAAGTGGGCCTTAGGAAGCATCACTATGAACAAGGCTAGTGGAGGTGATGGAATTCCAGTTGAGCTATTTCAAATCCTAAAAGATGATGCTGTGAAAGCACTGCACTCAATATGCCAGCAAATTTGGAAAATTCAGCTGTGGCCACAGGACTATAAAAGGTCAGTTTTCATTCCAATCCCAATCTCACATGCCAGCAAAGTAATGCTCAAAATTCTCCAAGTCAGGCTTCAGCAATACGTGAAATTCCAAATGTTCAAGCTGGTTTTAGAAAAGGCAGAGGAACCAGAGATCAAATTGCCAACATCTGCTGGATCATCAAAAAAGCAAGAGAGTTCCAGAAAAACATAGATTTCTGCTTTATGAAGTATGCCAAAGGCTTTGACTGTTTTCAGTTCAGTTCAGTTCAGTCGCTCAGTTGTATCTGACTATTTGTGACCCCATGAACTGCAGCACACCAGGCCTCCCTGTCCATCACCAACTCCCGGAGTCCACCCAAACCCATGTCCACTGAGTTCGTGATGCCATCCTACCATCTCATCCTCTATCATCCCCTTTTCCTCTGCACTCAATCCTTCCCAGCATCAGGGTCTTTTCAAATGAGTCAGCTCTTTGCATCAGGTGGCCAAAGTATTGGACTTTCAGCTTCAACATCAGTCCTTCCAATGAACACCCAGGACTGATTTCCTTT
>NW_011495030.1:7594575-7594958 GCF_000754665.1 Bison bison bison
GAAAGAGTAACAGACTTTATTGTTTTGGGCTCCAAAATAACTGTAGATGCTGACAGCAGCCATGAAATTAAAAGATGTATACTCCTTGGAAGAAAAGCTATGATCAACCTAGACAGTATATTAAAAAGCAGAGACATTACTTTGCCAACCAATGTTCGTCTAGTCAAAGATATGGTTTTTCCAGTAGTCACGTACAGATGTGAGAATTGGACCATAAAGAAAGCTGATCCCCAAAGAATTGATGCTTTTGCACTGTGGTGTTGGAGAAGACTCTTGAGAGTCTCTTGGACTGCAAGGAGATCAAACCAGTCCATCCTAAAGGAGATCAGTCCTGAATATTCATTGGAAGGACTGATGCTGAAGCTGAAACTCCAATACTTTGG
>NW_011495030.1:7595058-7595592 GCF_000754665.1 Bison bison bison
CTTTGCATCAGGTGGCCAAAGTATTGGAGTTTCAGCTTCAACATCAGTCCTTCCAATGAACACCCAGGACTGACTTCCTTTAGGATGGGCTGGTTGGATCTCCTTGCCATCCAAGGGATTCTCTAGAGTCTTCTCCAACACCACAGTTCAAAAGCACCGATTCTTCACTCAGCTTTCTTTATAGTCCAACTCTCACATTCATACACAACCACTGGAAAAACCATAGCCTTGACTAGACGGACCTTTGTTGACAAAGTAATGTCTCTGCTTTTTAATATGCTGTCTAGGTTGGTCATAACTTTCCTTCCAAGGTGTAAGTTACCTGGCTCTTGAGAAACCTCTATGCAGGTCAGGAAGCAACAGTTAGAACTGGACATGGAACAACAGATGGGTCCCAAATACGAAAAGGAGTACGTCAAGGCTGTATATTGTCATCCTGCTTATTTAACTTATATGCAGAGTACATCATGAGAAACGCTGGGCTGGATGAAGCACAAGCTGGAATCAAGATTGCCGGGAGAAATATCAATAACC
>NW_011495030.1:7595692-7643040 GCF_000754665.1 Bison bison bison
GGAGAAGGGGACGACAGAGGATGAGATGGTTGGATGGCATCACCGACTCAATGCAGATGAGTTTGAGCAAGCTCTGGGAGTTGATGGACAGGGAAGCCTGGCATGCTGCAGACCATGGGGTCACAAAGAATCAGACATGATTGAATCACTGAACTAAACCTTTGGATGGTGACTACATAGCACTCCAGAGGGCTGTGGCAGGACTTCTCTCAGCTCTCCTCTCCTGCCCCCAGTCAGACTTCACCAAGCTACTGTCCTGCTCTTGGGAAAGTCCACATGTGCCTTAGGAGGGCACTATTAGCTTCTCTATCCTTTGCCTGCCACCCCTATGCACTTGGTAAAAGTCCATGGATAAGTTAGAGGGTCATGCAGGCTTGCTCTCTGGATAGGGATCCTTGGCTTTCTAAATAGTCACGTCAGACAACGTGCATCTACTCAAAGTTAGTTAAAATTGGGCTAGTTTCTCCTTACTCTGCCTATAACATATTCATCCCCTTCCCACCACTCTTCCAGGTATGAAAGGAGTCCTGGGTTTTTTTGTCTCCCAGGAAGAGAAAGAATTTATGTATATTTCTTTGTGTCCTTGGCTCTGCCACTGGTTTAAAAACACCTGGAATTCTGTTGCTTATTCTCATTGGTAGAGTAGAGGTGAAAGTCTCCTGCAATTTTCAAAACCTGAACTAGAACTCAACTCCTACTTTTAAGGAGTTGAGTTGAATTCTACATGCAGCCTTCCTCCTGGAACCTAAGGCTCCTGGCCAGTCCAGCCAGCTTCTTTGAGCCCATCTGCCAGTCCCTGTAGCATATGCCAGACACTTTACTGGAAGATATTTCAATCAAACTCCTAGTTTGGAAATCCTGAACTTCTCACTTCATGGAATTTTCACCCCTCGCTTGGTTCTGTTTTCAGTTCTCCAGGACTAACTGCCTTTAGTCAGTCTCCCATTATTTTTTCTCTTCAGCTTTTCAATTTAACAAGTATTGTCTTTTTAAACACCAGTGTGGTTCCTGATTCTCCTCTCAGTTGATCTGTTTCTTATTACCTTGGGTAATGGTTCTTCTCAATTGAATATAATCCTTGGTCCCTTTCACCTGGAGTGCTCTCTGCCAGCTCACCAATGAGTGGCATTTGGAGTGGTGTTCCCTTTTCTTCTTATCAGGACTTCCCTGGTGGCTCAGACGATAAAGTGTCTGTCTACAATGTGGGAGACCTGGGTTCAATCCCTGGGTTGGGAAGATCCCCTGGAGAAGGAAATGGCAATCCACTCCAGTACTATTGCCTGGAAAATCCCATGGACAGAGGAGCCTGGTAGGCTATAGTCCATGGGGTCGCAAAGAGTCGGACATGACTGAGCGACTTCACTTTTCACTTTCCCTTTTCTTCTAAGTCAACCAGGCTCTACCCCAGAAGCAAGTCTAACTCTGCTCACTGGTACCATTCTGATACCCTATGACCCTCCACCTCACCTTCCACCTCACCTATAGATTTTCTAGATTCAGAGCCCACCCTCCAGTTCTTACTTTCCGGTCTACCTCTTTTATGCTCCACATACATACAGTTCTACCCCTATCTTCTGGTCTTTAGATAGACTTGCACATCACTCTCCATTTACCTGCTTTGTGATGGTTGCTGCTCAATTGTTAATGTTACAGTACTACATGGGGTTGGGGGGAGGAACCTCATGTAGACTTGTAACCTCATGTAACTAAGCACAGAATGGTTTAATTGCACTCTTGTAAAGACTGAACTATGCAGAGTATATATTATCATGCTATGCTAAGTCACTTAGGTCGTTTCCGACTCTGTGCGACCCCATAGATGGCAGCCCACCAGGCTCCCCCGTCCCTGGGATTCTCCAGGCAAGAACACTGGAGTGGGCTGCCATTTCCTTCTCCAATGCATGAAAGTGAAAAGTGAAAGTGAAGTCGCTCAGTCTTGTCTGACTCTTAGAGACCCCATGGATTGCAGCCTAACAGGCTCCTCCATCCATGGGATTTTCCAAGCAAGAGTACTGGAGTGGGGTGCCATTGCCTTCTCCGATATAGTTTAGTGTAGAAATGAGATGCCAACAATTCTTTTCAGTCTAATGTTTGCATGAGAATCCAGTAAAATATCTGAATTATCAAAAGCATCATGAAAGCCAGCATCATGATATAATGAAATGTTTCTACAGGAAAAAACAACAAGATAGTCTTTCTTCTATTTGCATATTCCATGAAGAACTATGCTAGAATGCCAGGTGTATGTAATAAGGACTATCTACATGTTTTACTCTGCTCCTTTGCTTCATCAGTGATTAGGGTGTCCTGAGACAGCTTCTTCTCTTTGGGAGGGCTGAGCTTCAGGTGGTAAAAAAGGGACACGGGAGGGAGAGAGGGCTACAGGTGTCTTGGTCCTCCCAGTTCTCACTGCATTTGCCCTGAGGTTTGGGACCATCCTGGCACCTTTTCCTGACATGACTTCATTACCCACAATATGGAGATTGAATTACTTCCTTGCCTACTCACACTAAGTATCCACAGGTTGTGAAAGTTAATGTCTATACAGCACTGTATGTTCTTTGACCCAAAGGAGCTCAACAAATGCAGAGTCATATCATAGTGATACATCGCCCCTGTGGTTTAGTGACTTCCTTAATTTAGGAGAGAAGGAAAAGGTAGTTCAAAATTAAAATGTTTATGATATGTTGAAATGTTCCTTGTGGATCCTTTGCTAATTGCCTCATATTGAAATTACTGGAGAGAGTGGGAAAGAGATGGAAGGGAAAGAATGGATTTTACACTTTCTTTGCTTCTGTGCCAGTTTCTACCACACAGAGTTTTCATCAAACAAAAAGTCTAAGACAGAGATGGAGTGAATTTGGACTTAGGATTAAGAAGACTTGGAGATCTAGTCTTAGTCGAATCACTTATTCTCTATGTGACCTCAGTTGAGTCGCTAATCTTCTCCAAACCTCAGTTTCATACCTGTTAAATGGGGTGATAATAAATCTTCCTGCCCCCACCACTGCTGTGAAGATTAATTTAGATAGTGTATGTTAAGGACGCTACACATTAAGTACAGTGTATAAGCGACACAAATTCTTACTGCTGTCACATTGACTAAGAACTTTGGAATAAACTCAATTAAATCACTTGAATCTTCACCCTCATCAGATTAATATACTGATGATTAGTAAATTAAGTTCCATTTCTGCAAAACACAAAAGAAAAAAGTATTTCTGAGCCAACACAATCTTAGGCCCATCTAGGGATATGATTTATACACGTTGCAATACCCCCAGGAGCACATATATGAAACTTAGCATTTCTTCTTACTTCTATTTCTTTTTTATCTCCCACAAAGTAAAATTCCAACTCTTATAAAACATATAATACAGTGGATAACTCGGACAGTGTGAAAGAGACTTCTAGAGGTATGTAACAAATTATCCTGGAAGGTGGGGTGATGTATTTGGCATGTTGCTTCAGAAAAAAATAATATGATTGAAAACCAAACTCTACCACGACAAATGGTATATACTAAGTATGAACAATGATTAAATATCTGGAAATCTATTCATGTAATTCAGTACACTAACAGAATCAGAAATCCAACCAGATTACTGTCTCAGTAGAGGTTAATAAAGCTCTTGACAAGATTCAATCACAAAATGATAAAAATGTATTAAAAGCACATTCACTAAAATGAGAAGAAATACAAGCAAGTTTGCTATCATTTCACCACTAAGAACTCAACTATGTATCAAAGGTCCTAAATAAGGTAATTAAGAAAACAAATGAGATATAAATATTAGAAAAGAATATCTAGAAGATCTAGGAAAATCAAATGAAAAGAAATAAAAGGCAAATATTTAAAAGAGTTTAATAGGTTGTTCAGACACAAGGTCACAATAGAAAAAATAACTCTTCTGCACACAAGCAACCAATTGAAAGGTCAAAGTATCAAGAACATGTATGTGTGTGTGTGGGTGTGGGTGTGTCCAATATTCAATAGTAAACCGACTGATAGAAGTGAAATACGTATGTGAAGAAAACCATAAGCCTTTACTACAGGGCATAAAGGAAGACATGAAGAAATAGAGAAAATATCAAAATCTGAACAGAAAGATTCAATTTTTACCTGTGAATTGAATGCAATTTCAATCAAAATCTCAAAATTTTTTATGGAACTTACCAAATTCCTGATTCTGAGGTCCATTAAAATTAAAAGGAAAATCTTCAAGGTCAACAAAATTTCGACAATGACTAATAATGAGAGGAAATGTCTTATTTGGATGTCAGAACATGAGAATGGCATTGAAACATGTAAAATATCATGTATGAAACGAGATGCCAGTCCAGGTTCAATGCATGATACTGGATGCTTGGGGCTAGTGCACTGGGACGACCCAGAGGGATGGTATGGGGAGGGAGGAGGGTTCAGGATGGGGAGCACATGTATACCTGTGATGGATTCATTTTGATATTTGGCAAAACTAATACAATTATGTAAAGTTTAAAAATAAAATAAAATTAAAAAAAATAAATAAAAGCTCTAAGACATTTTTTTGTAAACTCTAAATCTGAAATGACTCTACAATAACTGACAACTAGATCGCTGAAACGGACTTCACCAGCGGCTTAGCAGTAAAGAACCTGCCTGCATCGCAGGAGACGCGGGTTAGATCCCTGGGTCGGGAAGGTGCCCTGGAAGAGGGCATGCAACCCACTCCAGTAGTCTTGCCAGGAGAATTCTATGGACAGAGGAGCCTGGCGGGCTGTGGTCAGTGGTGTCAAAAGGAGTCACACACGACTGAAGCAACTAAGCACAAATACACACAAGACTAAAACAGACGAGAGAAGCAAGTAACAGAACATGGCAGAAATTAGGATCGTTTATGCTAAAATCAGCATATTATCTCAGTAGAAAAGGACAGACCTTAATGATTCTGGGAAAGCATACATTTACTGAAGGAAAAAACCCTCTAAATTTGTACCTAGTACCATACATAAAACTGAATTCTTTTTGTGTGTGTGTGTGTGTTCTGTTTTTTTTTGATATTTTTATTTTTATTTATTTTTTAATTTATTTTATTATTTTTTTTTTACTTTACAATATTGTATTGGTTTAAAAGTGAATTCTACAAGGAATGAAGAGACAAAAGTGAGTAGAAAAGTCTTCAGAATTATAAGTAAACACCAGAGAATTTTTTAAATATTAGGATAAAAAAGCCTTCTTAAATAAGATAAAAATCCACAAATAATAGAAGTTATTGAAGGATGCAACTAACAAAAATATAAAGGCTTTATACACCAAAGCACAAAGATACTACTTACACAAAACGTATACATTAGTTCAAGGTTTTCCTTGACCATCTTGTTTTCTGCATTTCTAATTTTTACTTCATAAAATATAAATATTGAATTTATAACATTGTTTATGCAAGGTCTACATCCCCATTTAGCTCATCCCCTTCCTACCACACTCAATTCCAGACTCTGCTTAGGGAAAATGTGTAAAATTAACCAATGTCAGAGAGGAAACTATTTAATTCCCATTTCATTTCCATTTTCTCATATAGGGAAATGGGCTTCAAACTGAAATTGAAGACTAATTAGATGAAAAAAATCAAGAGAGCATGTAGTCATGTTAACTGGCTCCCAGTGTCCTGGTGCTGAAGGGTCCTAATCCCCCAGGGTGCTGTTAGTATTTGTACTGACAGATGTGACTAGTGCTCCACTATGAATCTGTCTGAGAGTACAGCAGACAGGCCTGAAGATGAAAACTGGCACTGTTCTTAATGCTTTAGAACAGGAAAAAAGATTGATTCTGGAAATTACAAAATAATTTATTTTTTATTAATTGAATACTTTTAACTGAAATAATTTAAAAATAATAATTTTAAGCCTATGACCCATCAAGAATATAGAACTGGCTGGTTTTACTTCTGTAAGTCTGAATTTCTGTTTTGTTCCCAGAACTCCCTCAGGCTGTGCAGTTTGCAAACTAGACCCTTCCTAGAGACAAAAGCTCTTCTGGGTCCCTTCTCTGGTTTTCCCTGACTCAAAGCCATCCTTCCAAAGAGGGATTAGCAACACAACCCAGGTAGAGAAAGAAGCATTGGGGGGATACTGAACAAAGAATGAGTCAAGAGCAAGTGGAATGTCTTATTTTTTTAAGAACTGTAATATTTGGAGTTTTTTCCACATCTAAATAAAGCTCTTCACTTTTAATTTTACCAATACTGCACAATAGCCCAAATGAGAAATTTTCTGTCATTTTCAAACTTTAATAGCAAATTTGTTTGTTTTATACCAATTCCCAACTCTCGGCCTTAACGTATTAAGTAACACAAATGTCATGTTCTACCAATAGTAAACAGGCTTACTAAAATAGAACTCTCTGTATTAACCTTATAAATTTCCTACAGGCCAGAAAAGAATGAAGTAGCAAACCTCAAATGTTTCTAAACCCACAAATTACCATGATGTGAATTAATTCAGCTGACAAGCATAGAACATTCCAGATGAAGAGGTCTGTTTAAGATGCTAGAGTTTGGCTACACTATATGTATAGAAAAATTAAACCGCTAAAGCATGCAGTATATTTTTAGCCCTGAGATGATGCTACATAGTTCTAAATTCGGTTAGAAAGGGCATAAGAAATACAAACTAAGCAGACTGAACTTTTTAATATACGGTTAAAACAAGTATAGGAAGACAGATTTGTGGCATATTAAAAATACGGTACTTCCAGGTATATAAGTATACATATAACTCTGCCTCCTTTCATAATATCATTAAAATGACCCCCAAAATACAAAACAACAGGGAAAACGTACATTCTTTAAGGAATTTAAAGAGGGTTACATTCACACAACAGAAATTTCAAGGTATTTCTATTTAATAAAAGAGCAGATGGTATTTGTCTGTAGAGAAGGCATGACCATATATGTAACTCTCTGGCACAGAAGTGGGAGAGGCTCCAGCAGAAACTCATTAACACTCATTATTGTGGGGCAACTGGGAACTTACCTGAACCCCAGCAGGGTTTGCAGAAGCATCCAGGCAGGGAAGCCTCCTGGGTGGGAAATTCTCTGCTTTCCCCGTTTGCCCTTGATGCTGATCTCTGTACCATCTGCAGAACAAGAACACTGTCCAGGACTCCTCTTGGTGGTCAAGCAAGAATGAAAAAGAAACTCACTGGCACAAAGCTGATGTTCCCTGTCACCAATGCTATGGCTTTAGCTCTCTCCCGGCTACTCCAGGCTGCTAGATTTCTGAAATAAAGCAATACTAAGACTATCCCTTCTTTCCTTTATCTGTACCTCAGAGAGACCATCTGTGCCAGTTAGCAACTTATTGACTGTCAACTCCAGTTCACTCTTCTTCGCTCTGCTTTGTAAAACTAAAGCTGAACCCTGTAAACATTTCTTCTTTGCCAGCTGGTAAAATATTAGGCTTTGTCAACAAAAGAAGCTGGAGGGCCCCTGCAAGGCACAGTAGCAGAGAGGGTTTCTCTTCCTAGTTCTGGTGTGCTTTTCTTCTTGCTTCTGTCGCATTCCTGCAGCAGTGTGTTTGAGGCCCAGTAGTATTTACTTTCTAGTGAGTTTTTCCGGTACCTTAGTGCACACATTCCTGTGGACCTCCCCAAGCCCAGTGACACCATGGTGGGTGACTTCCTGTTCAACAGCTGTGATCAGCTGGTATTTCAGCAATGGCTTCATGTGGAACGGCTCTGGTCAGCTAAGACTCAGTGAATTGTCTACTACACTGAGCTGCAAACATACCCTTTCCAATGAGGTCTAATTTTCAACCTTGTTTGGACAAGAGAGGATCTTGCTTCTGAATTCTTAGTTTCTTCCTTGCTTTGTCCCCCTCAGCCATAGAGGAATCAACTATTCCCTGCATTTGCCATTCACGTGTTCCTCAGAATCCTCTTATCCTTTTTGCCACTTAACACCTTTGATAGGTTAATAATACTTTACATTAAATTGTACCTCTTCAATACATTGGCAAGGTTTGCCTCCTGACTGAACCCTGCCTGTTGCATTGTCTCAATATTTTATGTCAACAAGTAATTTTTTAATGAGTAAACAAAGGAGAGAGTAAGAGTGAAGAACACCGGAAAAGATGCTGTTTAAAAAGCACTAGAAAAAGATGTTGCCAAAAGAAGCAAACAGCCACGAAGTGTCAAAGTAAAAGCATTCCTGGGAAATTGTTTTGCTTAAAGAATCAACAGAATATTTATGAGAATTTCAAATCTGTCTTTTGAACTAGATTCAAGTTGGTACTTTATACACAAAACGAGAGCAAACTCTCGTGAAGAGGAAACTTCTAAGACAGTATAAACAGATTTGCCAAGTTTAAAACCATAATCAAGATAGGGAATAGCAACTGGATTCTAGGAGAGAAAATAATTAACAATGTCTCATTTCAAGAAAAAAATTAAACATCAAAGCAAGAAAAAAAAAAAAAAGTTAATAGCAAAGAACAGACTGATTCCAGACTTCTCCTCCACAACATTAATAATTAGAAATAAAGTGAAGCAACAACCACTGAGCTTTGAAAGAAAAAAATTACAATACAATTTTTCAATATCCAGGAGTTATCATTCTTAAGTAAAGACAACAGAAAAAATTCTCAACATGGACAAAGTTATAAAACATTGCATTAAATATCCTTCCTAAAAACAGTTCTCAAAAAACACCCAACTGGTAGAGAAAGGACTCAAAATTAAGAGCTGAAAAATGGAGAAGTACTATTATGAAAAGACTGGTAGTAAGCATGAGTTCAGAAACTAAATTTTCTAAGTAAAATTAAATGTAATTTATAAGATCATAAGACAAGGAAAATTCTTAAAATTTTTTAAATTTAAATATTAATAGGAAAATGTAATAAAATAATTTAAAAATCATAATAATTTAATTCTAAAGTTCAGGGAAGTTGTCAAAAGATGTTATATTTCTTATGTTACACAAGTGGAAAATCAACAGAGTATTTCATTTATGATTTGACAACTAGAGATAAAGTTGTACACTAATTATAAAACTAATTTTAACTTAAAAGCAATGATTTCCAAATCACAAAAGGTGAAAAGGACAAAGAAACATTATATACATGCAAAGGAAAAAGGCCAACATTACACCCAAAACCATGTTAAGTGGTTGAGAAATAAATTTACTATTTTTCTTCCTTTATATTTTTCTGTACTTGCCAATTTGTTTACAATGACCAAGTATAATCCATATAATCAGGAACAAAATAACAGATATTAGAGAAGATCCTGGAACTCAAAGCTAAAATTTCAGAGATGACATTCCTCCTACTGTTAACTGCAAAGTATGTCAATCTACATAGACCTACAACTGCCTCCATAAGCCCAGCAGAAGGAGAAAGACTAGTCATAAGATGGAAACAGTGAAAGAGAATGCTGTAAAGGAAGTCTTTTCCTTCTTTATTTACTGTTGGTTTTGGGCATTTTTTGCTCTGTGTATGTATTTGTGTGTTTACCATGTCTGAGTTCTCAGTGGAGCTATGACCAATAAAAAAGTCCAGGTCTGATCACTGATTAAAGAATATCAGAAAAATAAGAGATTTTTGAGAAATCATCTATAATCCAATGCCTTGTCTCACTCATGGAGAATAAGGCCGAGAAAAGTAAGTAACTTGTACACATTCAGCCAGTAATGTTAGTTCCAATAAATGTATGGGATTAGCCGAATACTATAAAACTCATAGTTTTATGAAGCCTTTAGGGCCTCAGACAAGGTTCAATAAAAATGCCCTGTTGAATATGTAGGAACTTACTGAACAGAGTAGATATCTAAGATAAATGCCAGCTCTAAAACTTTATTAATTGGCTACCTTGTCTTCCAGATTTCAAAACTTGCAGGTTGCTCCGTTGGGTCTCCTTCAGCCTCTGGGCCTAAAACTATTGGAGACGCTGCCCAGCTAGTAGCCAAACTTGGATTAGCCCCTCAGCCATTCCAAAACCTAGGCTCATACATCTTCCAGTTGCTATCCCCAGGAGAAAGCACCATTAAAGATAGGATATTTACAAATAAAAATAGTTAATAGATTTAAATGTAAACGGACTTGCAAACCGGAGAAGGCAATGGCACCCCACTCCAGTACTCTTGCCTGGAAACTCCCATGGATGGAGGAGCCTGGAAGGCTGCAGTCCATGGGGTCACTGAGGGTCGGACACGACTGAGCGACTTCACTTTCACTTTTCACTTCCATGCATTGGAGAAGGAAATGGCAACCCACTCAAGTGTTCTTGCCTGGAGAATCCCAGGGACGGGGGAGCCTGGTGGGCTGCCATCTATGGTGTCGCACAGTCGGACACGACTGAAGCAACTTAGCAGCAGCAGCAGGACCCACAAACCTACTGAAGACCCAGTCCCTGATTCTGTAACAACCCATAGTAGCTTTTACAGATACTTAAGATCTGAAAAACCTAAAATTTCTTTTTAGACTATCTGTCAAATACTAGGCTATTCTTTTCTCCCAGAACATCAAAAGATTTTTTGCCAACTGCATGCCTACCTCCAGATTGAGACAGAAAGTGCCTTGAAAGTGTGTGAGTAGGGGTACTTTTGGGTCTACAGTGCGTACTTACAGGGAAATTAAGCCATTAAATTTAGTCAAGAGCTTTTACAGCTGTTTTGGTATTTTGCCAAAGCTCTTTTATGGAAGATTTGGGAATCATTCTAAAATACCACAGTGGATTTTTAAAGAAAACCAACCCCAAAGATACTCTGCCCTCTCCAGAGTACCTGGAAGTGTAACTGAAAATTTCCATTTGGGAGAGGAACCTGTGGGTGATAGAAAGAGAAGTTTTGGGCATGCTCCAGCCATCCGTGTCATCACTGTCAAATCCAGGTAGAGACCCACAGAACACAGTACCAAGGTGCATAGGTAGTCATTTCATCCACATTCTACTTGGTCTAGCTTATATTTGCATGTAACGGTAACTAAGACATAAGTGATTCTTCCATCTGACTCAAAATGTTACATATGTATATACATATATATCAGTTCAGTTCAGTCACTCACTCATGTCCGCCTCTTTGCGATCTCATGGACTGCAGCACACCAGGCTTCCCTGTCCATCACCAACTCCCAGAGCTTGCTCAAACTCATGTCTATCGAGTTGGTGATACCATCCAACCATCTTATCCTCTGTCATCTCCTCCTCCTGACTTCAATATTTCCCAGCATCAGGGTCTTTTTCAATGAGTCACTTCTTTGCATCAGGTGGCCAAAGTATTGGAGCTTCAGCTTCAGCATCAGTCCTTCCAATGAATAGTCAGGACTGATTTCCTTTAGGATGGACAGGTTTGATCTCCTTGCAGTCCAAAGGACTCTCAAGAATCTTCTCCAACACCACAGTTCAAAAGCATCAGTTCTTTGGTGCTCAGCTTTTTTTATAATCCAACTCTCATATCCATACATGACTACTGGAAAAACTGTAGCTTTGACTAGATGGATCTTTGTCAGAAAAGCAATGTCTTTGCTGTTTAATATGCTGTCTTGGTTGGTCACAGCTTTTCTTCCAAGGAGCAAGTGTCTTTTAATTTCATGACTGTAGTCACCATTTGCAGTGATTTTGGAGCCCAAGAAAATAAAGTCTCTCATTGTTTCCCCATAGATTTACCATGAAGTGATGGGACTGTATGCCATGATCTTTGTTTTTTGAATGTTGTGTTTTAAGCAACTTTTTCACTCTCCTCTTTCACCTTCATCAAGAGGCTCTTTAGTTCCTCTTTGCTTTCTGCTATAAAGGTGGTGTCATCTGCATATCTGAGGTTATTGATATTGCTCCCAGCAATCTTGATTCCAGCTTGTGCGTCATCCAGCCTGGCATTTCACATGATGTACTCTGCATATAAGAGTCGAACACAACTGAGCAACTTAACTTTCTAACTTTCACTTTCACTCTGCATATAAGTTAAATAAGCAGGATGACACTATACAGCCTTGATGTTCTCCTTTCCCAATTTGGAACTAATTATATGCATATATATATAATACATATTGTGTGTGTGTGTATATATATGTATAATTTACATATTTGATCTTAATTCTGCCTTCACTATTTCTGCTGAAATTGAGATTTCATAGTTGAGATGGCTTTATAGAAATGTGCTTCAGATTCTTCAATTAGCAAATCCCTTTGGGCTTCCCAGGTGAATAAGGGTAAAGAATCCGCCCGCCAATGCAGTAGACACAACAGATGTGGTTTTGATCCCTGGGTTGGGAAGATCCCCTGGATTAGAAAATGGCAATCCACTTCAATATTCTTGCCTGGAAAATTCCATGGACAGAGGAGTCTATTGGGCTGCTGCTCAGGAGATTGCAAAGAATTGGACACGAATGAGTGAATGAGCACACATTCCTTATATAAAGGTTCCATACAGATCCATTCTGTACTGAATTCTTCTCTCTTGGGCATAGTAATGGATAATGACTTAGGATAAACTTAGATTTGCACAGAGTAAGAATAATGAAAAAGCTGACAAATGAGCACTATTTCCTGGGAAATTTTGATAAATAAGATCTCTCAGATACCTAAGACTATGTCCCCAGACATGACTGCTGTCTTTCTAAACTCTCTGGTATCAAAAAGACAAAAAAGAAGGTAGTAGATGGTGGTAGCTCTGTGTTTGTGTATGTGTGTTTATGTGTAAGCTCTATGTAATTCTCTCTCACACACCCAGATGAAAGACAGTGGGCAAAATTATTTCTCTGCCCCACATATTCAAAGTCCTATACCCCAAAGCAACAATATTTAAGTAACTAAGGAATTAATTAACTAATTAATCTGGCATCAGTGATCCTTCAATTATTTATGAGGAAACTTTTATGGGTCAACTAAAGAAGCCTTGCTAAGAAAGAAAAGAGCTTCACAACATAATGGCAAGGTTAACCCCTCTGCTTTACACATCTGTAAAGCAGGGATACGCACGTGTACACTAACAGGTAGCAGCTTCTTTGTCATCAATTTTTCCTTTCACCACTGAGATCTTTTTTTCTTCCTTTAAAATTGGTTTATGACGCTTTGACCAATATTATGCAAAAAGTTCTATGAGGCTTTTCAATTTCAAAGCATGCTAATATACCAAAAGCTTCCACTCAGGAATTAGCAATGGTCACAAAACATTCCTTGAATTTAAATAAAGAGACAATGCATTATTGGGAGGCATGGGCTTCAAATGCCTATAGGTACATTTCAAAGATATAACATGATAGGAAATATTCGCAGTAGATATCTGTTATGTACCCACTTGGCCAATATGAATAAGGAAAATAAAATCACAAGTAGATGTCCTTAATCTAAACCTTACTGTTTTTCTTTCTTTTTTCAAAATACAGCTGCTGCTACTGCTAAGTCGCTTCAGTCGTGTCCCTCTGTGCGACCCCATTGACAACAGCCCACCAGGCTCCCCCGTCTCTGGGATTCTCCAGGCAAGAACACTCGAGTGGGTTGCCATTTCCTTCTCCAATGCATGAAAATGAAAAGTCAAAGTGAAGTCGCTCAGTCGTGTCTGACCCTCAGCGACCCCATGGACTGCAGCCTACCAGGCTCCTCCATCCATGGGACTTTCCAGGCAAGAGTACTGGAGTGGGGTGCCATTGCCTTCTCCATCAAAGTACAGAGGAACTCCTTAAATAATCCAGTAATGATTCTCTAGAAATTGAAAGTAGTATCAGAAAGTAGTATCCCTAAAATAAATTTGATAACTAGCTTTGCCAATAGAGTATTCTGGGGTTGGATTAGAATTCGGGTTCAAAATGAGCTATTTTTAAATCACCCATGACCTTGAAGTCTCTACCAACATTTCCTTTTCTATCCTGGATATCAGATTTCAACTTTTAAAAACAGTACATGGATATCTGCAAAGTGTTAAGGAACAAAGAACTAAGAAAAAGCCTAAGTGACAGCTGCCAATATTGCTATCTTTTAGGAGATCTTATTACTATGTATCTGCTCCCAGAACGGTTAGAGCCAACCAGAAGGAAAAGGATAAAATTCAGTTTCCCTTTGTCTTACTCTCTGGAGTCCTCAATTCCTAATTTGGCATTTTTATTCTTTAGGAGAAGAATTACTAAGGTGCCTTTAACAGTTGTTTTTTTTTTTTTTTAAGTACTTTATTTTAAAAAGTCACCCTGAGAATTTCACAAAAGCCACAAAAACTTCCATTACAAAAGATAACAGAACATGAAGAAACACCACTGAAGAGGAAAAGCAACAGGCTGCATTTACTTGCTTTGATAGCATCTCTTTGGAGAGGATGAACCCCATAGCTCTGTACAACAAAAAGGGTGGAGTTCTGTACATATACCCATGTGCTAGGTCATCCTATTGTCTTAGATGCTAGAGAAGGCCACGCAAAGTTGTGTAGGGGTACTTTCTCTAATCATGGAAATAGTCCTCGCCTCATCCTTTATTTCCAGTTCTGAGACTCTCTCAGCAGTTCTTTCCTCCATAGACTGCTTTCAAGCTAATAGTCTTCTCTTCTAAAGTTCGTCTTGATAATAATATTTAGGCTTGACCATTTCTGAACATGGGCTCTCACACAACTCAAATTCTTCAAAGTTGGGTCTTCGGTGCTATTCACGACCATTGCAAAGTTTGGACTAATGTGAAAATGGCCAGGCTATAAAGCTCTTAGTTGACAAGTGCACAGGAAATGGCAGACAATGTTCCCAACATGGTCAGTGGGTAGTTTCATGGTGAGTCCACTCTTCCATGACAATGGAGCCAGGGTATCTTCAACCCACCCATAATATTTGGACAATAATGAGTTAATTTTCAGAAGGGGAGGGGAAGACTTTTCTATAAACTTCCAGGGACATTTTAAACAGCCATTATTGAGCTATCAAAATTAAGTTCCTATGTATGGAATGCATTCACTATAAATAAAACATGACATTTCTTCCTCTTTACAATTTACTAAAAAGTCTAGCCAAGCATGAACTTTTTTTTATGACATCCTGCTTATTATAGAGATTTCTGCACATAACAGAGAACTGGCTTTCTAGATAGGACTGTGCTTTTCTGTTGTTATATTATTGTGCTGCTGTTGTGATTGTTTAGTTTCTTTCTTCTATAAAAGTAGAGTGAATTAAAAAAGAGAACTTTGTGATACGCATGAGCAGCCTAACAAAGCCACGCTCATCCGTTTAAAGTTCACATAGAGCCCCAAACAGAACTGAAAGGCCAAATTAGTAGTTAAAATAACTCTTAAACAAAATCATATGCTTTAGCCATAAAGCAGGATGCCATATACTCATGATCCTTTTCCATCTGGGTTTACTGCTTTGTTTTTTAAATTTTGGCCCCTTAAATAAGTCTCTCTTTTTTTAAAATGACTACCAGCCTCAAATTGGAAACCAGCTTTATAACCTGGCAGCCACTACATTTGTGTTGCACACCTGCTCCCCTAATACCCACCACCTGATTTCTACAGTGCCGTAGAGACAGAGACACATTCATCTGGGACTGCTCTCAAACCTCCATGTATACCCAAATCACCCAGGAATTGGTTACACCTAATTGTCAGGTCTCACCTTGAAAGTTTCAGATTCAGAAGATCTTAGATGGGGCCTGCAATTCTGAATTGCATACCCTGGTCATGCAATTTCAGGTCACTCTGAAAAATCATGGACTACCACATCTTGGAACTCATTCATAAGAGGAGTCTGCAACTCTACTCCCAGACTGAAAAAGCTGACAGCGTTCTCAGAGTGTGACAACATGAGCAAAGCTTGCTGAAAATACTCACAACTCACAGTCACAAAGTAGAAACTCAGGATTGCTTGAGCTGGGAAATACAGCACTCTTCCCCAACCCTGATCAGGGCGCATCAGGTAGAGAGCAATGTAATACGGTGGTTGAGAGAATAAATCCTGGAGCCAGACTGCCAAGATTCAAATCCTTACTCAAAGGAATTAACTTCTCTCTGCCTCAGTTTCTTAAGTTATGATATGGGAATAGTAGTGAGCATCTACTTTACAAAATTCATGGGAAGTGAAAGTGTACCAAATTAATAGGAAGTTTAAGTAAACCAAAACATGCAAGGGACATAAAACAGCATGTGACATATATGACATGCCCAGCAACTGAGATGTGTGCGTCCAAACCCCTGCTTAAAATGCAGAACATAGAATAGTCACTGAAGAAGAAACTTGTAGAATCCCTTTATTCAAACTGAGGGCCAAAGGGCAAGTTTCCAGTTTTATTCACTCACATTTGCATAAGGAACATGCTACAGTCATTTGGCCCCTCTATCTGGCATTTGCCATTTCTGTCCCTTCATCTCCCTTCCAGTTGGCTGGTTCCTCCTTCCTCCCCAATCCAAGGGATTAGGGTCTAGCCCCAGGCTGGGGGTGATCAATGTCATGAACCAGATGTCTCCAGAGGAGCAGGGCCATATCAGTACGGGTCCCTCCAAATGCTTTGGTTTCAGGTTGAAACAGCTGCACCTAAACCATGACTGAGCATCCTCATCACCAAGGATTTGTCACAGAAATTGAAGGAATTTAGTTCCCTTTTCTAAAAACTTATTTTCTAAGCTTTTTGTGCCTTCAGTTCAGTTTAGTTCAGTCACTCAGTCGTGTCCCACTCTTTGCAACCCCATGAGTCGCAGCACGCCAGGCCTCCCTGTCCATCACCAACTCCCGGAGTTCACTCAGACTCACATCCATCAAGTCAGTGATGCCATCCAGCCATCTCATCCTCTGTCGTCCCCTTCTCCTCCTGTTCCCAATCCCTCCCAGCATCAGAGTCTTTTCCAATGAGTCAACTCTTCGCATGAGGTGGCCAAAGTACTGGAGTTTCAGCTTTAGCATCATTCCTTCCAAAGAAATCCCAGGGCTGATCTCCTTCAGAATGGACTGGTTGGATCTCCTTGCAGTCCAAGGGACTCTCAGGAGTCTTCTTATATACCTTTAAATACACTCAACTACTCCTCCTGATAATTCTTTCTAGATGATTAGTGTTGCTGACATGACTGACACGACAGCAGCAGCAGCAGTGTTGCTTAACTTCATAACCTTGGGAGATTCACCCACATTTTGGTCCTTGGTCTCCATTTTCCATCAGCTGTCAATCTCTAAACTCCTTTCCTCATTGTCAGATATAGAGGTTCTACCCAATTGGATTATATTCTCTTATGGTCTATATTTTATAACTTGATCCTTATTACAACATCAGTTCAGTTCAGTTCAGTCACTCAGTCATGTCTTATTCTTTGTGACCCCATGAACTGCAGCACGCCAGGACTCCCTGTCCATCAACAATTCCCGGAGTTTACCCAAACTCATGTCCATTGACTAGGTGATGCCATCCAACCATCTCATCTCTGTCGTCCCCTTCTCCTCCTGCCCCCAATCTCTCCCAGCATCAGAGTCTTTTCAAATGGGTCAGTTCTTCGCATCAGGTGGCCAAAGGATTAGAGTTTCAGCTTCAACATCAGTCCTTCCAATGAACACCCAGGACTGATCTCCTTTAGGATGGACTGGTTTGATCTCCTTGCAGTCCAAGGGACTCTCAAGAGTCTTCTCCAACACCACAGTTCAAAAGCATCAATTCTTCGGTGCTCAGCTTTCTTTATAGTCCAACTTCCACATCCATACACGACTGCTGGAGAAAACATAGCCTTGACTAGATGGACTTTATTGGCAAAGTAATGTCTCTGCTTTTCAATATGCTGTCTAGGTTGGTCATAACTTTCCTTCCAAGAAGTAAGCATCTTTTAATTTCATGACTGCAGTCACCATCTGTGGTGATTTTGGAGCCCCCCAAAATAAAGTCAGCCACTGTTTCCACTGTTTCCCCATCTATTTGCCATGAGGTGAAGGGACCAGATGCCATGATCTAAGTTTTCTGAATGTTGAACTTTAAGCCAACTTTTTCACTCTTCTCTTTCACTTTCATCAAGAAGCTCTTTATTTCTTCTTCGCTTTATGTCATAAGGGTGGTGTCATCATATCTCAGGTTATTGATATTTCTCCCGGCAATCTTGATTCCAGCTTGTGCTTCTTCCAGCCCAGTGTTTCTCTTGATGTACTCTGCATATAAGTTAAACAAGCAGGGTGACAATATACAACCTTGACATACTCCTTTTCCTATTTGGAACCCATTTGTTGTTCCATGTCCAGTTCTAACTGTTGCTTCCTGATCTGCATACAGATTTATCAAGAGGCAGGTCAGGTGGTCTGGTATTCCCATCTCTTTCAGAATTCTCCAGTTTATTGTGATCCACACAGTTAAAGGCTTTGGCATAGTCAATAAAGCAGAAATAGATGTTTTTCTGGAGCTCTCTTGCTTTTTCGATGATCCAGAGGATGTTGGCAATTTGATCTCTGGTTCCTCTGCCTTTTCTAAATCCAGCTCGAACATCTGGAAGTTCACGGTTCACGTATTGCTGAAGCCTGGCTTGGAGAATTTGAGCATTACTTTACTAACGTGTGAGATGAGTGCAATTGTGTGGTAGTTTGAGCATTCTTTGACATTGCCTTTCTTTGAGATTGGAATGAAAACTGATCTTTTCCAGTCCTGTGGCCACTGCTGAGTTTTCCAAATTTGCTGGCATACTGAGTGCAGTGCTTTCACAGCATCATCTTTTAGGATTTGAAATAGCTCAACTGGAATTCCATCACCTCCACTAGCTTTGTTCATAGTGATGCTTCCTAAGGCTCACTTGACTTCACATACCAGGGTGCCTGACTCTAGGTGAGTGATCACACCATTGTGATTATCTGGTTTGAGAAGATCTTTTTTGTACAGTTCTTCTGTGTATTCTTGCCACCTCTTCTTAATATCTTCTGCTTGTTAGGTGTATACCATTTCTGTCCTTTATTGAGCCCATCTTTGCATGAAATGTTCCCTTGGTATCTCTAACTTTCTTGAAGAGATCTCTAGTCTTTCCCATTCTATTGTTTTCCTCTATTTTATAACTTGATCCTTATTACATCATAAGAGATTTATTTTCCATATTCCAATGATTTGGAAATGCTATCACCTTGAAGAGCCATGTTTAGGGCTCTATCCTTGTACCAAGACTTTTTCTTGGATAGCATTAGTTAAAATCATCAACATAGGTTTGAGTTACACTTCAGTTACCTGGTCTTGGCCATCTGTGTCACCTACAAAGCAAATGTGATCTCAGTAAATGTGATTTTGCCTCTATTTGGTCATCAAGTATTGGCACCAAACCCAGAATTCTAGCGCTAAAGCCATCTAAGAGGATCATGTACTATAATTTACTTGATTCTCCAGATACAAACAGGCTTCCCTTGTGGCTTAGCTGGTAAAGAATCTGCCTGCAATGCAGGAGACCTGGGTTCAATCCCTGGGTTGTGAAGATCCCCTGGAGAAGGGAAAGGCTGCCTGCTCCAGTATTCTGGCCTGGAGAATTCCATGGACTGTGTGGGGCTGCAAAGAGTTGGACACAACTGAGCGACTTTCACTTTCACTTTTCCAGATACAGACACAAGTTTTTGTTTAAAGAGACTTTCTCAAAGATACATAGGAGGTTGTTTATAGTTTCCTGACTACTCCAGCAATCTTTCTACTGATTCAGTTTCACAATGAAACTATAAAAGCCATATTCATCAAATAAGTAGCTGGCACACGATGAGAAGAATGACAAATACATTAGATGACAGAACTAGCTTTTAAAAGGCTGACACAAGCTGACACAATAGAAACGAATCAAATCAAACATATTAAATAGGAGCTAACATATAGTCTTAGACATGGGTTTTTAAAAGATTTTAGGATTTTAGAAGTTTTATTCACAATTGCCTGAACTGAAATGTGCTTCAAGTGTGTGAATAGACAAACTGTGATATATTCATATAAATGGAATACTACTACGCAATAAAAAGGAAGGGACTACTTCGGTATACAATAACAAGTGAGTCTCAAGCATGTTATACTGCATAAAAGAAGCTAGGAGCAAATTATGCATGGTGGATGATTCCATTTCTGTAAAATTATTAAAACTGCAAAACTAATTTAAAGTAACAGAAAGCAAAGAAGTGGTCGCCTCAGTCCAGAGTTGGCAGAGCTTTTGGCTTCAAACTGACACAAGGATACTTGGCAGAGTGATGGAAATATTCTCTGTATTGACTGGAGTGGTGGTTTCATAGGTATATGCAGTAGTCAAATTTCATAGAACTTTATACTTAAAAATGAGTACATTCTACTGAATATAAACTAAAACCCAATAAAACTTATTAAAAATATATTTTAGATCTATGGAGGGTGGGGAAAGCTTGATTAATAGGTTCCACCTGCTATCCCATGAGAACCATGATTCTCATATTAAAAAACATTAAATTTTAAATGATTATAACCTTTCAATGGAGCAACAAAGTGACATAATTGCAGAAAAAACGAAAAAGAGTACAATCTTAGGTTGCCTTAATTGACTATATTTTTCAGATGAAGGAGAATTGTAATTCCATTATACTATGCATTAGTCAAAACGTATCTATATTGTCTTAAGCTTCAATTTGTCCACCAAATTACTTTTTGGCTTATTACAAAGGGAACTATATTTTAATTATAAAATAAGTTTAAAATGCAAATAACTGGAAAGAAGAAAATTAAAACTATCCAATGTATCTCCACCTCAAAATAATCACAAATCATATATTGGACATTTAGCATATATATTCCCAATCTTTTTTTAATGTACATGCATGTATTAAAAAGATATAATGTTGCTATATAAGCCATCATATGTGACTTTTTTGCCTAAAAATATAATGCGACTGTTTTCATGTTGTTAAATTTTCTTCTTCGTCATTTGTAATACCTGCTGAGTCCTGCAAAGTACTACCAATCCCCCATTCTTGAACATTATGATCATTCAAAGTTAAAAATAAAGAAATGATCAGCAACTTTGCAATTATAGCTAAATTTTTATTCAGACTATGGAAGGCTTCGTAAGGATAAATTCCTAGTAGTGGAACCACTAAGGAAAAAAGTATGCACATTGTTAAGGCTTTCAGTACCAGCAAATTGAGAACCATATTTGAGAGGCTGACAAACTGGAAGGCATCCAGAGGATGACAACCGAAATGTCCACACGTGTCTTTGAGGCAGGCTGGAAGGGTCTATTTGGCCTGGAGAAAAGAAAACTTAGAAGGAAAGATAAATTCCTCCAAAAGGGAAAGGGTTTTTGTTTTCTTGTCTGCTTCTTTGTTTCTCACTTAAAGTTGATTCAGCAATACACTAGGTTCCTTGAGAAAGGGTAATTTACTATGTTGCTCATTAAAGTACTGCATCTCAGCTACAAAACCGCCCGTTTGTGCTGTGCTTTGTGATGCTAAAGCTGGTAAGTTGCAATTCATTTCTCCTTTGCCCGGTTAGCCTCTACCAATAGGGAGTGCACAGAGTCATTCACGACTGAATCGACTTAGCAGCAGCAGCAGCAGAGGAAAACTGGAGAGGGAAAAAGGGCTAGCTCCTTCCATGTTTTTCTGTTCTTGTCAGTATTCCCCTTGGAGAAGGCCTTCCTCTATCTTGACCTCAATGTGTATTAGTCACTCAGTCATGTTCTACTCTTTGCAACCTCGTGGACTGTAGCCTGCCAGGCTCCTCTGTCCATGGGATTCTCCAGGCAAGAATACTAGAGTAGGTTCCCAGAGGATCCCCAGGGGATCTTCCCAACCCAGGGATCGAACCTGGATCTCCTGTATGGCAGGCAGATTCTTTACCGTCTGAGCCACCAGGGAAGCCCTTGACCTCAGTAATTAGTTCCAATTTGTAGTTTTTCCAGCAAGGCCAGAACCAGACTCATCTCAGAGTTTCCTCCTCAGAGTTCTGGTTGCCAGCTCCCAGAGGATCCTTCTCTAAGCCCTCACATTTTAACAATTCTGACCTCTTCTCTTTGTTCCTGTTTCAAAGGATGATAGCTACTTTCCACAGTTACTCCCTCCACTTTTCTTAACCTTTCATTTTTCCCATATGTACTTTGGAATTGTTTAAAACTGTTATGAATTATTAAGCACCACAATTCTTTATGTTGAATTCTCTCTGTTGAAATGACAAATGTGGTTCTGGTCTTCTCAGTGGGCCCTGACTGACTGATACTGTTCCCCATCACTAGAGCTAGGTAAATTGAGAAGGAATTACTTCTATTCTAGGATACTGTAAAGGAAATTCCTAGACTAAGGGAAAGTTACACCGGATCAACCCTTTTTGCAAATACAATTTTATGCCAAACTCAATACGATAAAGCATATAAGAGGGAGCTTCTTTGGCTAAAATAGGGGTACGGAGCATTCTGGCCCTACTTGCATGGTCCCGCTCCACCAAAGCTTCTATAGAGTCTTGCGCCACTTGCTCTGCCCCAACCTTCTGTGCAACTCTTGGGTTTAGTAGAACACAGTCCAGCAACCACTGACCCAGACAACTTGAGCTCCCTTCTAAATCTTATGATTCTGTGACTGTATAATTCATCTTGCATGGTCCCAGGACTCTCTGGAGATCTACGGAGCCCAATAACAACTCCAGCAGTACAGAAGTCTCCGGCCCCAGGGTGACTGATAGATTCCTGATGACTGATAGGCATCCCATTTATAGCCCCATCTTTTGACCACAAAAGAAACCAAGGAATCCTTTTTAGTCCGGCTGAAACCAGACAGTAATACAGTAGAGAAATCATTATTACTGTAGCACTGCCATTCCAGCTGTTAAGTTAAGGACAGGTCAGCATTTTTCATTATAATTCCTCTTTTTTTGGAGCTTTCTAATGTGACTTAAAAAATCTGCTCTAGCTTAAAGTTTGGCATGAAAACTCTTGGCTCCAGGCTGTACTTTCTTTCAGTGAAGCTACTAAAAATGTATTTAGCTACTTTAGAGCCCAGAGAGGGCACTGAAAGTCCTGAATAAGAAAAATCTGTCCTTTCAAATGCTCTCCATCCGCCATGCCCACCCCCTGGAAAACTATTAGGCTTTCTTTTCTCAAAAAAAAAAAAAAAAAATTCAGGCTATTTGCTGAAAATGTAGTCTTGCTTTTTTAGGAAATTGTTAAAATTGAACCAAGTCTTTGTGATACTCAAACTCTTCAAATGTAAAACAGGTTAATGCAAACAAGATATTTCATATTAAAGGTGGTTTTCCGTCACTCATGTTCCACTGAGGTTTGCTTTAAATTTATGTCTTTACCTTCTTTGATCTTCCAAATAGGGTCATAATGCTTTTGGAACAAATTCCAAACATTTAGATTTTGTATAGGTAACATTTGTAACCTGCGAATACTTTTTTCTTCATATATTTTGATCAATTGTCAACAAAGGTTGTATGTGGCAGGTATTAGAACTATTCTATCTTCATGGAAGAAAAGATTGAAGCTCAGAGAGTTTGACTTGCTTAAAATCCTGGTCAAATCCTGACTAGGAAAAAGACTTCCAGTATGCCTGCTCTGTTCTTGCTCTGAAAGGTATGCTGCTTTCCTGAACTGCAGTATCTGCAAACCAAAGTCAAGAAAGCTTAAAAAGGGAGAATATCCAATCCTGATGTTCCCTGGTGACTCAGATAGTAAAGAATCTGCCTGCAATGCAGGAGACCTGGGTTCGATCCCTGGGTTGGGAAGATCCCCTAGAGGAGGGCATGGCAACCCACTCCAGTATTCTTGCCTGGAGAATCCCCATGGACAGAGAAGCCTGGCAGGCTACAGTCCATGGGGTCGCAGAGTCGGATACAACTGAGCGACTAAGCACACAGCACATCAGATCCTGAAACTTCTGCAAGCCTGGAGCAACTTGTTCCATTGATGGGATTTTCTTATCTGCCTCTCCAGGAAAAGTACCTCCAATCAGCAGAGGTTAGGGCTGTTTCAAAGTCCTCACTCTGCCTTTGGGATATAGTTCAAGTCACAACCAAGGAAATGCCTTTGTCCCCAAGCATGTGCTAAGAACAGCGTGGGCTATAGAGCCTGAGAAATGTAGGCTGAAATACTAGCTTTACCACTCAAAACTGGGAACAGCCTTTATTTCCACCTTTGAAAGAGAATTTTAAAAAATAAAAGCAAACAAAAGACACTGCCTCGAAAGATTGCTGTGATCATTAAAAGCAATCAATACGCAAGAAAAATTCAATGAATCATAGTTGCTCATACATAAACATTTTCTTCCAAAAAATCTAATAAAGAGAATAAAAAAAGAAAAAGGAGGTATTCCACAGATATTTGTTGATAAAATAGAAGATACTATGACTGAGCACACACACGTGCCTGAATACACTTATCCTAAAAGATGAAAAATATGCACCATCATTTAAGAAGATTACAACTAAGGATGCACTGGAAAATGCTGTTGTAAAAATGTCCTTACAGGAATCTGGCTGCTTGTAAGACATAAGGACTCGGAGCGTATTGGGTTTCTATGAAACCTGGCCTTAAAATTCACCTAGAGACTGTGTACTATGATTCCAAAACAATCCTTTATTCCAATTTCAAGACACTTCATTTGGTAGTTTATCCATTATCTTTTCCAGCATTCTTGCATTTGTAAGCATTTCTTGAGTATCTACTATACCTCAGGCATTGTGATAGACACTGGGATGCAGAAGTAAGTAAGCCAGGACTCAGACTAAAGTTAGCTGGGAGGCATCTGCCTCAGATACACAATTTAAAGGGGCTCCAAAAACTCAATAATCAAGATAAATAATGTTTTGATGTAATATTTTCAGTATTCAGTATCAATACAAAAAATCCACCATGAATAAAATATCAAGATTTTAAATAAAGACAAGATAGTATACAGTGCTATGCTGAGTCATACAGCAGCTGAGGCAGAAAGAAAAAGTAGTAATAATGATCCTGTTCTGTTTAAAATTTTGATATTTTGTCCACCATGGATTTTTCTGTATTAATACTGATTACATCAAATCTTACAGTAAAACGCTATTAATCTTAATATGATGAGCTTATGCACCCCCTGAGATTTCTGACTCTAATTCTGGCCCTGAATAAGACATGTCTCATAGTTGGCTGAGACCTGGAATTCCATAGTTGCCAATGGGGGGAATCTAGGGACATTAAGGATATACTGCAAATATTGAGACTGAGAAAAAGCAAGGGGCAAATGGCACAAGGCTGGTCAGCAGCAACACCTGAAACCAGTCCTCCTGCTGGATCGCCCTTTGCTACATCAACTTTCATACTCCTCTCACTTATGAAGAAACAGCCTTTGAGGTGGCTCCGCTTGTCATTCACAGTCTGTTTACACATGCAGCTCCATAGAGCAACTGGATTTCCATTGGCAAGGTTTCTGCTCCACAAGGCATTTTTCCAGACTTGCCTGGCTGGCTGTTAGTCACGAGAGTAGAGTCTGCTCCAGACCTGATTGGCTACCATGGATCCCTTAGCTATTCTTGGGTTACACAATAAGCTTCATATTTTCAATGCAGGCCAGGCACCCAAATTCTAGCATGGCACTGAGGATTACTATGCTATGTGGGAATGTGACTGCCAGACACAAATGGTACAAAAACGACCCACTTGATTTCTTTTCAAAATATTCTTAAGCATCCAGGTTCTTTCTCCTAGACTTTCCAGGCTTACTCTGTCCTTACCACATCCAACTCTTTCTCTGTTGCACATTATTATTTGTGACAGCAGAGGCTGTCAGCTGTTAAGTAAATTGGGCTACATTTCTCAGTTTCTCTTGCACCAATATTTGACCTTGTGTCTCAGTTCTACCCAACAGGGCATGAACAAGGGATGTGCCCATGGACATCAGATATCCCATGTGTAATCCACCTTTCCTTTGCTCCTTATACAGCTAAATGGAGAGAATACTGTAGTCCTCCCAGACAATGAAGTCAAAGGTAGGTAGAGCAGGGGTCTCTGGGTGAAACAAGGAAAGCCCCCAAATTCAAAATACACTTTGACTGGAAATAAATAAAATAAGCTCATTGTATAAGCCACTGATATTTAGGGATCTGATATAGCAACCAGCCTATCCGGACTGATCTACTTCCTCAACTAGACTATAAACTCCTCACTGATAGGCTCTGCATCTGATGCATCTCGATGTTCTCAACAGTGAGCTGTACACAGTAGGTTTGCAAAAAAGAATTCTACAGTAAATTAACTGCCTCAATTTCCCTCTTGAAGCTATTATAAACAAGTGCCTCCACCACCATTACCAATAAAATGACTAATGATGAATTACCCTCAATTTCTTTATAGTCTCAAACTTGAAAATGAAGGCAAAAATATTCCTAGAAACCCCTATTAATTATGATCACCAGATAAAATGACTCATTCTTCTTAAATGCCACTTCATGTGCACAAGCAGTTAATATCTAAATGTAAACAAACATCCAAAGACAGAAGACAGAGTCAGAATGGGAACCCCAGACACATACTTGAGTTTTCTTCTGGAAAGATTTCTAATGCACTACAGTGTCTTAGGAGTTGTTTGTGCTCTGTGAATATCACAGTTGACATCTTGTCAAAACCAAGGGAAATAATTGCATCTCCGAGTAAGAGCATCACGCAGGCAGCAATTTAAATGTGGTGTTGTTTATCAGCACTGATTTACTAATATCTTACTGTATGTAACTATGTGTGATAGGAAAAAAAATGTATACATCCTAATCAAGATTCCATATAAAAACAAAATTTGTTATGCTTCAAATTCAAAAGAAGATGGAACAAAGAGAAAGGGGATAAAATAAGAAGCTGTGTTTTCTCCTCTTATAAATAAACTTTTAAGGAAATCTAAGTCTTCAATGTTTTATCTTCATCTGAGATGAGGTGGGCAAGATATAAGCCAGTTTGCTCAGGTCTTGAGGGAGAAGAAAAACAACCTACCTTATGAGGTTATTAAGCTAACACCTCAGCAAGCTGCAGGCATGCTACTCACTTATTACACAAAACCAAAATCTTCTGACAGTCCATAATTATGTGCTGAGAACTCTAATGAATAACTCCGCATCAGAAGGATTCATGGAACTTTGATCACTGTCCCAAGAGGCAGCAGGTCAAGATGAACCTTGAAATCTGATTAACATCACCCATCTTCATCCAGCATTCTAAAAATACTGCTTTGTAGCTCTTCCACATTTCACTTGATTATTTTGAAAACACAGTTTTGTCAAATACCATACAGCAATTATAAAAATATTAGTATACACTATTGAAGTAGATTTAGGATTTAGTTTATATTAAATTTCCCACACATATTCCTCTATGCCATTTTGTTCCTAGCCCATAGCCATTTAAAAAAGTCACATTTTAGGACTCAATGATATACTATATTAGATAGATAACTAGCTATAATTTAGTACCTTTCCTCTACAAGTGAACAAGTTTTTTGAACATCTGGGTTTGAAGTGGTGATTTGTTTAAAATAAGTCACTTACACACCCTTTTCTCTATTCCTCTTGGTTTTAAGATGTGAATCAGGAGAAGAAATTTGATTTAATTGAAGCTAAATCATCATAAAAAGGAATAGATCCATGCTTGTAGATTCATCAGTAATTCAGTTCAAGTGAGATGTGTATTTGTGTGTGTGTGTGTATGTGTATAAAATGAAAACATAATTGCCCTGTGGTCCCTCTTGGTAGGGTTAGAGGACAAACGGCAAAAACTCAAAATACATACTACCACTCCTACATACTGCATTCAAGGAGAGACATCACTAATCAATACCCCACTCTTTTCAGCTGAGCCTGGCAGTCTATAATCCTCACCACAGCCCTCCAGGTAGCTGCTACCAGACACACAGAATTGAAATACTAGGTGAAAATCAGTATATCCAGCCCCAAATTTGTCCTGTTATTAATGAATGTTTGAAGTGGACACGACTTTAGAAGAGTTTATGCTGTTCGATTCCTCCATTCCACAGGTAAAGAAACGGAAATGGAGGTGTTAATTCATTTTTCAAAGGTCAAATAGTCAATACGCAGGGATTTTTAAATTAAAATCTTTGAACTGATTTTATATTATTTTCAGGTATGAAAGCATGCACAGCAAGATTTAAGAATAAAGGGGTTCAAGAAAATCATTTCAGGTGTGTTCTATAAACTAAACAAACAAAAAATCTACCACAAAAAGTACAAGGAGAGCTATAGAAAAAAAATCACTCTCTACCTTTATATTCATGCAAGATCCTTAGTAAAGCTTACCATAGTACAGCTTACCTTAGTAAAGCTTCAGGTACCCTGTGTTAACATCAATAATTTCTGATTTCACTTGCTATTTCATGCCAGAAAAACAGAGGCAATACACGTAGAAAATATCTCCAGAGGAAAAAATGCCTCTGCTGGACCATTCTGAGCTCATCATCATTTACACCATGGTCATATCTGATTGCCCACCTCTCTCTACAGGGTCACATGGAGATCATCAGTGCTTGGATACCATTCAGAGTCTGAGGCCAGGTTTTACAAACCAAAGCACACCGACTTCTCCAGGTCCATTTAATGAAGCTTATTCTATGTTTCTAGCTTAGTAGCATTAAAAAGACATGGAGTCCTCTGGGAAGAGAGAAAACAACTATGAAGCCCTCAAAACCACTCATCTCTCACTCACACACACACACACACACATGCACACTTTTCCCAGACTTCACTTAAACTGACAGGGCCCTCAGAATATCCTTCATCTTGGGATTCTCTAAATTTGAAGAACCTCTGAGAGAAATGTTCGTGCAAGGGGAGGGAAAATAATGGCAAACTGCTAATGCTATGAAGCCAAAAGCCTCCAGCAGGTTCCCTGTGGTGGAGGAGAAACAGCCATGAGAAAGGACTTCACACAAGGAGACAGGAGGAGCAGCTGGGGAGGGGGTGGAAGTGGGTGACAGAGACATGAAGCCAGAAACAGAGCTGTGAGGAAGAAGGGGAAAAAAGGCTGAGCAGCCGAAGGCTGGTGGTTAAAATAACTCGTGGTAACAGAGTGTTCTTTGTTACCACACACTGCTCTTTGTTATCACACATTACAGAAAGTTATAAACAACAGAAGCATGCCGTACACTAAGCTGCGCTTCAAGTTCCAGGCTCCGGTGACCTAACAAACTCTTCAGCTTCCCTCTTGCGTAGATCGACGCTGTTTCCAGAACACCATGTCAGGACTGTGGCCATTAATCTGTATATCTCAAGTTGCACACAGGGGCCTTCTGTAATATCTGGCACTGTGCTGCTTCTTTCCAAGAACCCTCCTGCATTCACACTGATGCAGGTCAGAAAAGGTTAGACCCATCTGTGATGAAAAGCAACTATCAAGTTTTACAAGAGAAAGGATGCGAAACTTTTCTTGGGGGAAAAAAAAGATGCAGATAAAATGATCTCGTTTGAGTTTATACATAAAATCAGATACTCAACAGAAACAACACAACAGCCTGCCAGTGAACGCAGTGGACAGACACTGCTCACTGCCAGAAATGGACTGCCCAAGGCGGCTCTGCAGAACCCTCACTCTCTCCCTGCCTTGATCGTCATCCTTTACAACTACCATCCTTCACACTACAGGCAATCAACTCTCTTTCCTCCAGCTCTCATATTTGGTTTCACATTACCAACCACCCTGCAAAAGTCACTGAGTAGATGGCATGAGGAGAGAGGGAATGCCCAGTCGTGCTGTTTCTCACGACGTCCATCTCACAGCCAGTCGTTCATAGTTCATTTCCTTTCCCCTCAAGGCCCGTCACTATGACCTTTCTTTCCTTGCCCAGTAAGTCATATTCTCCCTCAGAAGCCAACACTGACTTTCTAATTGCCAAAGTGTTCTCAGAGTCTTCACTCTACCTGAGTTCTCATAGTAGTGTTAACAGTGGTCAGACACTACAGAACACTTTCTCCTTGTTCAAACTTTCATCACTGTGCAATTCTGGACTGTGTCTCATTCTGCGTTGGAAGCAATCACTTTGCTTCTATCACTGATGACTTTATTCACCTGCCATTTAAATGATGGTTTCTAGGGATTCCCTTTTTTCTCATTGCTTGCTCTGAATTCTGAAAATGTTGTTTCTCACTAGACCATTAGACAAAACCATGTCTAATTCATCCATGAGCATCACTTAGCAAAGGTACAAATCCTGAGATAGGAGCATGCCCAATGTGTTCCTGTTATCATCAGAGCCTGTAATGTTTCTCCTTCTGTTGTATCTCTCAGATCTTTCTTATCTTCATTTCCACTGCCACCTTCCTGTCATCCTGTGCAGGTAGTAGCCAAAGTTATAATCCTAACCCTATCCCCAGACTTATGCTGTCTCCTCTGCCCATTCCCTCCTTCAGAGGACCACCAAAAGTATTCTTCCAAAAGACAGATATGTCTTATATTCCTACCTTTCTCACACGCCTTCAGCTATTCCCCTTGATTCTTATACAGGATGACATCTAAACTTCAGGAGATGAGAAACGTAATGTCCTCAACAATTTGGCCTCAACCTCCAGAGGTTTACTGCTACATGTGTCCTACACTCCAGCCTTACTGATATACTCAACATGTATTCTGTCTTCTATTTCTCTGAACATATGGTTCTTTCTACCTCATTCTTGTAAAACCCCATCCCCAAGTCCCAGCTGAAGGATCATGACCTCTATACAACTGTACCAGCCCCAACTTGTCATCCATTTCTTCCTCTGAGTTATCGGAACACTTACCCATACCTTTTCCAAATCACTGAATATGTTATATTTCAAGTTATATATTTATGTGTATCATACTGTGAACTCTCAGGAATCAGAATCCCAGCCTTGTATTGCCAGTGCCTAATACAGCACCTGGCACATTTGTAGAATGTTTATTATGTAGGATTGAATTGAATGACATTTTAAAAGGATCTTCCAGAAATAAATCTTTTACAATTAATCAGACACAGGAAACTGTGAAAAGCAGGTATCTCTAGAGAGGAAAGATGACAGAATGTGTTAATAGACAGGCTTACTTTCTACTGTATATTCTTTCATAGAGTTTTAGATTTTTTTTTAATATTCACATGTACTACTATTCAACATGGTCCAAGAAGGCACTATAACATATGCCTGACACTATGCATAGACAGGATTTTAGGCATCATGGAACAACTTCATTAATCAAATAAACCTATGAACTTACATACTCTCTATGTAGATTATTCTTTCTTTCCCTTCAATTCCCACAGATCCACGCTGCTCTTTATTTGTAGCATCTGGCACAGTCTAACTAATAATGTTATGATTTATAGATGTGTCCTCCATGCTGGGTAATGAACTCCTAGAAGACAGGGACTCTCTACTTCTCACCTCCACAGCATCTACGAGTTTCTAGTATACACTGCATACACTTGGCAGTCAACTTGCAATTGTTTAATAGGATTGGTCTGACCAAGAAAATATGACTAAGTTTCAATTTTGAAAGAGCAATAACTGTACTAGTTTGCAGCGAATAATTCATGTTAAGTGGAAGCAAGGAAGAGAAAAATCTAAAACACTGCTACTAGGTAATAGCAATAAATATGAGTTCACTATGCTCATATTGAGAGCAGAGGTAGAATAGCTACAAAAACGTTATCAATTTCCTGTTTTGTTACCCATTATTTAGGTTGGGGATAAAACATATATTTTACTTTTAAGTGAGAGTCTTGAAAATATGCATGGCCAATACTGTATAGAACCACCATTAAGTGAAGATGATAAAAAGTTTTGAGATAAAAGAGGAAAAGGCAAATGGATTCTGAAATAATATCCTTACAGACAAAACAGAAAAAAAATCAGCAATTTCCAAATAGATAAAAAACCTAATTGGTGAAAATACTTCCAACTAAATCCTTTAGTGCCTAGGAAACAGTTTGAAAGTCCCCTGCTATGAATAACATAAAGCACACAATGTGGACTCTATCCTCATAGAGCTGAAAATACAGTTATATTAACAGCCACATTAAAAGTTAGAAAACAATAGAAGACGTAAGAAAAAAAGTGCAACAACATAAGACTCACATATGTGAGATAAATATTCACTGAGTACCCATATTCCTAATATGGAAATACAGTCACATTCCTTTGTGAGGTGACAGTCCACACGTACCCCGTTCTATTACACAGCACACACCTGACCATTTTTTCCATGAAGTCTTCACTCTTCTTCCTCCAACCCTTTCTTCCTCCCTCCACCTTCACCATACACACAGAAGTGTTCTCTCTGGCCCTTAAATACATCCAGAGATTTATCTATCCCTGTTTATAGCATATACCATTATCCCCATTTTGTATTACACTTACTTACAGCCAGGTAATTGACCAATGACTTTTAGATCACTTGCAGATAAACTTCACATTTCATTCACTAATAAACTCTCAATGCATTTGCCACAGTGAAACTCTCAATGCATTTAGCATAACTCTCTAGCCACAGCTGATTGGCTAGACAATGTCTGATCACAGCATGTTAGATTTGGACTTCTCCTCTACTCTCACAAACCTTGTAAGAATTCTACTTCTCAGAGGGAGGAAGAATAAAGATAGGAAAGGGGGGAAAAAATGACAGAAGAACAGTTATTACCATGTAGATAAATCCTTCTTATCAAGGCAACTTGTGACAATTAATTTATTGACATGCTTCCTTTCGGAAGAAAGTATTACACCTTTGTGGTCCCATAGCCTAATCCAATCCTTGATACAAAACATATGTCTAATGAATATTTGGAAAATTAATTAGTTAATTAAAGAGAGAGAAGGGTGAGAAAAATAAATGTTCTCAATTAGTATCTACTGAAATGAGAATGAATGAAGGTCAACAGAAGAAAAGGGCAATCCTCCCTTAGTCTCCCCATCCCAACATGTCCCAAAGTGATTCAGTAAGATATCTATCCCTTAAGCCAAATTTGAAAAGATATTATAAGTAAAAATTCATGGAACAATTATCTTCTTAAAACTGGCTATTCACTAATTTAAACTATATTCAATTCGAGAAGGCAATGGCACCCCATGCCAGTACTCTTGCCTGGAAAATCCCATGGGCGGAGGAGCGTGGTAGGCTGCGGTCCATGGGGTCGCAAAGAGTCCGACACGACTGAGCAACTTCACTTTCACTTTTCACCTTCATGCATTGGAGAAGGAAATGGCAACCCACTCCAGTGTTCTTGCCTGGAGAATCCCAGGGACGGGGGAGCCTGGTGGGCTGCCGTCTAAGGGGTCGCACAGAGTCGGACACGACTGAAGCGACTTAGCAGCAGCAGCAGCAGCAATTCAAGAAATATTTATTGAGCACCAAACATATATGAGGTGTGTTTCTGATATTAGGGAGGAAAGACATAAATAAGATTGTCCTTCCCTCAAGGACCTTACAATTTAGTGTTCTGTTCCTTGTAACCTGCAGAACTTTTTACTATGATGCAAAAAACATGATGACATTTCACAATATTTATGAAGTCCTATGTTTTAAAATCATGGCCAAAAGAGATATACTAACTCTCCTTTTCAAAAAGCCTGAGTACTTCACAGCCAAATCCTACATGGCAGCCTGCCAGTCCAAAGGGCCTCACCCCAGAAGAGACCTGTATTCCCTCCTCAGAAACAAAATGAAATAGACAGGTCCTCAAATGGAGTTACCAATGACTTAATTTTGACAGAAACATCTATATCCACATGTCTATGTTAAAACAAAGTTGTAGGAAGGCTCTCCCTCACAACTTTCTTCAAACAAAATTTCAAGGTTGGCTTTATCTTTATTTCTTTGGACTAATCACAAATATTCATATCTGAGCTAGTTTTTTATGCTTCTTAATAATCCAAATATTAATGCTTGTCACAACTGCAATGTGTCAATTTAAGCTCAGGTTCTATGGGGATACATTACTCCATTATATAAAGGAGACAAATATCACCTATAAAATAGCTCAGTTTAATGAATTTACCTCAAAAATGAAAAACAAAAATTCCTGAAAAGTATAATCTTAAATAGCAGACATAATGAATAAATCTTTTTCTCCTTCACAAAGGTTTTAAGATAAAACAAATGTAAGTATATATGTATGCTTGTATGAATATATATTTATATATAAATATATAATATTAAGGATAATATAAAATTGTATATTTCCATACATGGCTTTAAAATTCAAATATATGAAGAAAGGGGAAATGAAAATATATTACTATTTCAAAATTATTGGGGAATTACTGAGGAATAGTATTGCCAAAATATAAAAATACTAAAAACATAAAAAACTAAATGTTCAGGTGTCTTCACTAATTAAGTAGTGACGAGAGGAAAATCCACATTTCCAAGGGATCACATAGAGGAATACTTCTTTTCATTCAGGAGAAGTGGAATTTCCCCCTAAGTACCATGTTCTTGGCATAAGGGATGTTATGTCCAAGAACTCTGCTCCTTGCTGGGTCCCTTCTGCCCTGTGTCAGTGAGAGCATCCTGTCTAGGCTCCTGGGGACTTCAAAGTGTGTATTTCCCATTTTCATCCCATCTAGATCAATTTACTTGTCCCAGAAATAGTATTAGAAAGAGCCTTGATAAGATGATCTGCACTGCCTTTTCACTTCTTCAGAGGCCCAGTGTCCTCATCATCTTCAGAGAACTCTAGACTTCTTAGTATTAGCTTCTTACCTATAACCCCCAACAGATCCAAAATTGTGGTGTTAGCTTAATAAATATTTGATTCAAGTTTAAGAAAATCCCTTAAATTCATTCATATTGAGGATCTTAAGCTGACACTCAACGAAAACAAAACAAGCAAACGAAAGACTTGACAATATCTACTATGATGTGTCATAAGAGAATCCCAGAAAGGATCAGGGAAGCCAGAGCTAAAGGTAGAAGGAAAAAAGAAAGCTTCCAAGACCACTGAACCCACACTGATGTATGCCTGACATACTCAGGCCACCTGATCCAGGACATGGAAACCAAGCTGGAGACATTCAGGGTGGTATTAAGGCCCAAGACACCAAAGTCAGGTGGGTTTAGGTTCAAATTATGGTTCAGCTCTACGTAGCCACCATGGCAGCTGTTGCGCTATTTCCTCATCCACAGAGATTCTAATAGTAGTTCCCTCATAACGTATGTGAAGTAGAGGGTGATGCACTCTACACCGCTAGGCTGGTATCAGTACTTTTACTGCTATTGCTGGTACCGCTGCTATTACTACTGCTAGCATGCTAGAGTCACTAGATCGTGTGCTCTATGGAGAAAAGCTTCATATGCAAGCACAGTGGTTACAACTGCAGGCTCTAGAATCGAATTTCAAATCCCAGCTGGACCATTTTCTGACTTAGATAAGTTCCTTGAACGATTCATTTAACCTCTCTGTGCCTCAGCTTCCTTATATAAAAAGAGGATGATAACATCCATGAAGTTACTGTGAGTGAAGTATGTTAGTTGCTCAGTCATACCCAACTTTACGACTCCATGGACTGTAGCCCACCAGGCTCCTCTATCCATGGACTTCTCCAGGCAAGAATACTGGAGTGCACTGCCATTCCTTTCTCCAGGGGATCTTCCTAACCCAGGGATCAAACCCACGTCTCCTGCATTGCAGGCGATTTTTTACTGTCTAAGCCACCAGGGAAGCCCATTGTGAATGAAGTTATATATATAAAACGTTTGCAAGAGTTGTAGGTAGTAAGCATCTTTTTTACTTATCCTTACAGTGTGTGAAGTAAAAATAGTAATAATAATAACAATAAGCATACAAAACCATTTACTATAAGGTAGGTACTTTGTTGGAGAAGGCAATGGCAACCCACTCCAGTACTCTTGCCTGGAAAATCCCATGGACGGAGGAGCCTGGTAGGCTGCAGTCCATGGGGTCTCGAAGAGTGGGACACGACTGAGCGATTTCACTTTCACTTTTCACTTTCACGCACTGGAGAAGGAAATGGCAACCCACTCCAGTGTTCTTGCCTGGAGAATCCCAGGGACGGGGAAGCCTAGTGGGCTGCCATCTATGGGGTCGCACAGAGTTGGACACGACTGAAGCGACTCAGCAGCAGCAGCAGCAGGTACTTTGTTAAGCTACACACACACATATGTACATATGTATGTATGTATATTTAATTATCCTCATTTACAGATGAGGAAACCAAGACACAGTATAAATAACATGTTGAGTGGCAGACTCCCGAGGGTCATGATTTAAACCTAAGCCATCTGGTTTCAGAGCCCATACTATTAATCACTATGCTATGCTGCCTGAAAAAAAAGTTCAAACAATGAATGAATTTTCCTGCTAGACAAATACTGAAGAGTCAATCATCTTGACTCTACTGTTTTCAATAAGAGTGGACAGTCCTTGCAAAGTGCACACAAATGGAGGACAAGGGCAGAAAAGGTCAACTCAGTGTTCCCTATGCAGGCCTGGCAAGGGCTTTCCAGCCAAAGTCAGAACATGAGGGTGACTTAAAGACACAAAAGGAACTCAGAGCTTTAGCCTTGAATCCACAGTCACTTAGTTTATAGCATGTTTTAAACTGACAAGGAGCAAACGCTCATGTTGGGCTTGGCCTTCTCTGGTGCCATGAGGGATTATATATAACCAGAAGACTGGATATTGGCCTTGAGGAAGCTTACAGGAATGCAAGGCATCCTCAGCTTCCATCCAAACCCAGAAGTGAGGTTCACTTATCCATTTACAGCTTCCCTAGATTGTAGTGGGTATACTGGGCTTGTTATTCACACCCATTTGAATTTTAGGCCATTTGAGGCCAAAGGCATATTTATTGGTAACAACAGGACAAGCTAACCAGAAGGCTCTATCAATTCTTCAATATTCTTGAGGCCTCATCTCATAAAATCTCACTCCAAAAACCTAGGAATCTTAGGTCAACCGTGTATTGAATCAATATTTTGCCAACGACTAACTCTTGGGGATAATTTGTTGCTTTTTTCATGATCTTTGGATTCAGCTTCCCACAAATGTCTTAGCTTTGGATTCTTCTAGATCATCTTTTCTATGCATGCTTCCCAATAAAAGACTTTAAGCAATCTAAAATCTCAAATGAAACCACCAGATGATGGACAAAAAGAGACAAGAAAGGAATGTTGCAGGGAGAACAGAGTGACTGAGGAACAATAAAGACAGAATGGATCACTAAATTCTTAAAAAAAATGAACATTTTTCATCTACCAATTAGCAAATATTAAAGTTTGCTGACATACTATACTGGTTAGGTGTGGGAGAAACTGGCACTCTCATACATGGCTAATGGGTGCGAATCAGTACAACTGCCGATGGAAATGAAATCTGCCAATATTTATCCAGTTTTAAACGTACACACCCTTTGAATAAGCCATTTCCTGAACACAAACCTTACGTACTTGGGTGCCACCTCATGCTATATCAAAAAGATATCCAAATTCTGAGTATTTCTAAATTTCAGGACAGACATTAATGAACAGGTTTCATGATAACCACAGACATAAAATTATTCATATTATAACTTTGTCTTGATTAACAAATTATGTTAAAACAAATCTGATGTCCAAGCAAACTGAGATCATATTTCGCTTGTATTCCTTTGGTGTCTAAATTGGGAGATCTGTTTAGGTAGCTGCTATGGGTTATAGAGTTCAAGGGTAAGGTTTATTGGATAAAGGGGCAAGCTTTACTATAAGGAGAAAATGGTCTGGGTTTGAGGAAAGGGGGACATACAGGATCTAATCCCTGGCATGGTGACTCACAACAGGAAGGGATCTCACAAACCTGGAGCATCTCAGAGGAGTAACCCTTGGGACTTATCCCAAAACATCTGGCTTAGAAAACCAACATGGGTTATGTTCAACAGAACCTAGGGGCTATAGGGAACTGAGTTTTTCCCTTTAAAGGGCTCACAGGCAGTCTCGTTTGCCCCAGGACCCAGTGCCAAAGAAGCAATTTGCAAAGTGCCTGGGCTGTATGTGAAGCAGATCCATTTGCTAATTCAGGATCTGCTGGAGGGGCAGGGGGTAGCTGGGACTCTCTCCAGAGGTGAAGGCACTGGCAAACACCATTTCTGCACTCTCACTCTACCCTGCTAGCACAAGTGGGTGTGTGTGGACATGACACCCTCCTGCTGTCTTGCTAAGGCCTTTGGGGGCAAGAAGGTGCAACACTATCCTGCTGTCTCGCTAAAGCCAGCATGTACAGGCAGTTGCAGCACTCTCTTGCTCCCAGACTGCAGCAGACAAGCATGGGCAGTCATGACACTCTGTAGCTCCTTTGCTAAAGCCAAGGGCACAGACAGACAAAGTACTCTCCTGCTGCACTGCTGAACTCAGAGACCATGCTCTGCCCTCTTCGCTTTCCAGTTACCTTGTTAAAGCCAGTGGGCATGCAAGTCAACACAGGGGACACTTCTAGATCATCTGCCCTGGTGGTTGAGGAGGCTTGTGTGTCTGGGCTCTATGTGATTGTAATAATCAGAAGGACAGTTCTTGGCAGGCTACCACTCTCAGGGTACCACACAGAAGGCAAAGTAAAACACATCCCCAGTCTTCATGCCAAAAAGGCCTATTTATTTGTCTCAGAGCTTCCACGTAAGAGATAGACTTCAGACTTGCCATACATACATCTAGAGGCTACAGAGGCACGCCAGGTAACATAAGCAGGGAGATACTGTCCTTGAGCACTCCCTGGCCTCACTCCAGCTCACTGATACCTTCCAGTAAAGAGTGTAAATACTCATCTGGAGTTCTATTTTTGCAACTGTCACCCAGGGGACACCATCGCCAGATCTCCTGATATGGAAATCAGCAGAGTTTATGATTTCACCCCACGGGACTATACATATTTATATATTTTAAAAGCTGCTGCTTGAGGGTCTGGCTTCTAATCAGCCTGAAACTGGTGCTAAATGAGATCCCTCCCCTTGGAACACTGACAGGTCTTGGCATACTGTCAATAACAGGAACATATAAATAATAAATCAGGTTGCTTAGACAATCATAAAGATACAAGGGACAATCAAGAACTAGGGCAGGTTGAATGATAAAGTTCACCACTTACACAAGGCCACTCCTTCAAAATTGAGAGAGGAAGCCGTCTTGCCTAATACAGAGAAACAAACAGAGTCAAGCAAAATTAAAAAAAAAACAAACAGAGTAGTATGTTCCAAACAAAAGAAAAAAGTAAAACCTAGAGAAAGATCTTAATGAAACAGAGATAAATAATCACCTGATAAATTAAAATAATGATCATAAATATGCTCACTGAACTTAGGGAGAAGAATAAATGAACATAGTGAGAACTTCAACAAAGATAAAGAAAATATAAGAAAGTATCAAATAGAAGTTACAGATATGAAGAACATGATAACTAACATGAAAAATATACTAGAGGATTCAACAGCAGACTAGATGAAACAGAAGAATGGATCAGTAATTGGAAGACAGGGCAATGGAACTCAACCAAAAAGAGCAGTAAAAAGAAAAGAATAAAAAAGAGAAAATAGCTTAAGGGACACTTGAAACAATATTAAGCACAGTAACAATTGCACCATAGAGGTTCCAGAAGGAGAAGAGAGACAGAGAAATGGGCAGATAACTTACTTGAATAAATAATGGCTGAAAATTTCCCTAACCTGGGGTAGGACACAGTCAGGTGCAGGAAGCCAGAAATCTCCAAATAAGATGAACTCAAAGAGATTCACACAAAGACACATTATAATTAAAATTGCAAAAGTTACAGAAAAATCCTGAAAGCAGCAAGAGAAAAACAACTTATTATATACATAAACTATCAACAAATTTTTTAGCAGAAATTTTGCAAGCCACAAGGGAGTGGCATAATATATTCAAACTGTGCAAAGGAAAAAACTTCCAACCAATAATACTCTGGCAAGGATATCATTCAGAATGGAAAGAGAGATACCGAGTTTTCCAAACAACCAAAAGCTAAAGAAGTTCATAACTAGTAAAATGTCCTTACAAGAAATGTTAAAATTGCTTCTTTAAGCTAAAGAGAAATGGCACTAATTAATAACAAGAAAGCATGTGAAAGTAAAAATCTTACTGGCAAAGGTAATTATAAGGTAAAGGTAGCAAATTAATCACTTTTAAAGCTAGTATGAAGATTAAAAGACAAAACAATAAAATTAATTAAAATTATAATATTAACTAAGGGATACATAAACTTTAAAAGATGTAAAATACAATATTGAAAACATAAAACGTGGTGGAGGGTAAAATAAAAATGTAAGGTTTTGGAGTAAGTTCAAATTTAGGTTGCTTTCAACTTAAACTGTTAAATACATAAGATGCTACATGAGAACCTTACAGCAACCACAAAGCGAAAACCTAGACTAGATGGCCCCCAAAATTGAGAGAGTCTAAGCACAACACTTATGGCAGAAAGTGAAGAGGAACTAAAAAGCCTCTTGATGAAAGTGAAAGTGGAGAGTGAAAAAGTTGGCTTAAAGCTCAACATTCAGAAAACGAAGCTCATGGCATCCGCTCCCATCACTTCATGGGAAATAGATGGGGAAACAGTGGAAACAGTGTCAGACTTTATTTTGGGGGGCTCCAAAATCACTGCAGATGGTGACTGCATCTGACTGCCATGAAATTAAAAGACGCTTACTCCTTGGAAGGAAAGTTATGACCAACCTAGATAGCATATTCAAAAGCAGAGACATTACTTTGCCAACGAAGGTCCATCTAGTCAAGGCTATGGTTTTTCCTGTGGTCACGTATGGATGTGAGAGTTGGACTGTGAAGAAAGCTGAGCGCCGAAGAATTGATGCTTTTGAACTGTGGTGTTGGAGAAGACTCTTGAGAGTCCCTTGGACTGCAAGGAGATCCAACCAGTCCATTCTGAAGGAGATCAGCCCTGGGTGCTCTTTGGAAGGAATGATGCTAAAGCTGAAACTCCAGTGCTTTGGCCACCTCATGTGAAGAGTTGACTCATTGGAAAAGACTGATGCTGGGAGGGATTGGGGGCAGGAGGAGAAGGGGACGACAGAGGATAAGATGGCTGGATGGCATCACTGACTCGATGGACGTGAGTCTGAGTGAACTCCGGGAGTTGGTGATGGACAGGGAGGCCTGGTGTGCTGCAATTCATGGGGTCACAAAGAGTCGCACACGACTGAGCAACTGAACTGAACTGAAGCATGACACTAAAGAAAGTCATCAAACCACAAGGGAAGAGAGCAAGAGAAGAAAGAAACAGTGAAGAACTACAAAAACAGCTGGAAAACAATGAACAAATGGCAATGAGTGAGTGTTAGTTGCTCAGTCATGTCTGACTCTTTGTAACCCCATGGACTATAACCTGCCAGACTCCTCTGTCCAAGGGATTCTCAAGGAAGAATACTGGAGTGAGTTCCCATTCCCTTCTCCAGGGGATCTTCCTGATCCCGGGATCAAACTTGGATCTCCCACACTGCAGGCAGATTCTTTACCATCTGAGCCACCAGAGAAGGAAGAAAATGAATGAAATTCTCAAAAGGCAGAGAGGGTGAATGGATTAAAAAAAGTTATTCTATACACTGCTTATAAGGGGCTTATTTCAGAAATAAAGACATTTACATACTAAAAGTAAAGAGAAGGAGAAACATTGTCCATGCAAATGGAAATGAAAAGAAAGTTGTTGTAGTTATACTCATATAAGGCAAAACAGACTTCAAAACAGACTGTAACAAAAGACGAAGAAGGGCTTTACATGATAGCAAAGGGGTCAATCCAACAAGAAGAAATAACATTTGTAAATAAATATGTACCCAACATAAGAGCACCAAACGCATAAAGGATATATTAACAACCTAAAGGGAGAAACTGACAGTATTACAATAATAGTAGGGGACTTCACCACCCCACTTACATTAGTGAAGAGATTATCCAGACAGAAAATCAAAAAAGACGCATCAGGTCAGATGAACACATCAGGAAGCACAGGTATTCTCTGGTTTCAGTGAGCAGGGGCTACTCTAGTTGTGGCGCACGGGCTTCTCATTGCAGAGCACGGGCTCGAGGGTGCACAGGCTTCAGTGGCTGTGGTACGTGGACTTAGACGCACCGCAGCATGTGGAATCTTCCCAGACCAGAGATTGGACCTGTATTCCCTGCTCTAGCAGGCAGATTCTCTTAACCACTGGTCCACCAGAGAAGTCCAAGAGAAAATATTTTAAGGGGAAATTATAAAAAAGGACAAAGATAAGTTTGTGCACCAAAGTAAATAGATAATTTAAAAAAAAACAACTTCTGAGTCACTGAAAGTAACTTAAAATCTGTTTTTACATAATACTAAAATAACCAGATGCTTTGTTGTTAATTGACTCTATTTAGAATAATGCAAATATGAGTGTTTGTCTCTTTTTTCCCCAGCAGTCATGTTATAAAGACATAAACTGAATCACTCTTACACTTCATCCAGGAAAAGTTTCAACTGAAAGGCCATCTGTATTGTTAACTCATACTCAAAACAAAAGTAAGGCATTCATCCTATGAATAACTCTAGAACTCTAAGCTCTCAATGGCCCATTCTTTAATTTGGTGACCATTTATAATTTTTAAAAAGTGATGTTGGAGGATGAGGGAGTATAGTTGTTACTTGAGTTACTTAAATCTAGTGGCTAAGGGATTAAACAAAAATTTATAGTGGAGTACCTTTAATCTGAGGTTATGTGCAGTGGAGACTATTCCTTTCCTAAATTTAGGAGTTATGTGGGATGTAATCTATTTTTTCAAAACAAGGCTATAGAGAGGGGAAGAGAAGAGGCAGAGGTGGCATAAGGGAAAGACACCTTATAAACAATAATGGAATAAAGGAAACAAAAGGTGGAATAAGCTAGAAAAAAAAGTCACTCTTCACTCCATGGGGACAGTTCTGTTTGTAGAAATCTTTCTCCCAAGAAGCACCAACAGTTTGGTGAGCAGCTAGCCTCCAATATGTTAGGGTAAGAGCATCCTTTCTTAGGATTTCCTGCCATTCAGAGCCACAAAGAACCAAGATTGTTTCTACTGTAAATTGAGACAAAAGGAAAAGTTTCTTCTGGGTTTGAGAATAAAAAAGTTTGAGTCTCTGCTGAGTGAACACCTACAGCACAAACAGGATGGCTACCTTGTAAGAAGGAACAGAGAGAAACATGATCCCACATGAAATCCTGGCTTCAAGGCTCATCTTCAGGCAGAAGAGTGGCTCGCCTGACGCTCACGTCACTTCCTCCTAGAGATCCATCCATGCACCTCTGTGAAGGCAGATAGAGGGAGGCGGCATCTCCTACGACCACTTCCGATTCCACTAGTTTCCTCCCTGTTCTGGGGCTTTTAACTGATGACATCATAGTGAGTATTTCAATGCAAGATGTCAGTCTTACAATATCGCACAGTGACCAGAATATTTTGTCAAGATAAAATACTTTCTAAAAATATAATCAAGGGTGTGTGCCGTGCCATTGTTGTAGAATGTGAAGCACTTTGTTCACTGTCAGTAACATATCTTTATTATACCCTGACTATATCCCCTGGAGTAGGAAATGGCAGCTCACTCCAGTATTCTTGCCTGGAGGATTCCATGGACAGAGGAGCCTGGTGGGCTATAGTCCATGGGATCACAAAGAGTCAGACACGACTGAAGTGACTTAGCACATATGATCAACGTGGGGAGTTTACTGGGAGATGATGTCTCAAGAACCCAATGGTTCTGGGTCTTCATCATGCCCAAAAGTAGCAGGAAGATCCATTATTCAGTTAAAGTAACAAAACAACAACCCAGAAATCCAAAATATTAAGCTTCCATTTATTTGTGGGTCATTTCTGGGACCTATTCTATTTCATCAGTCTATCTGAGTGTTCATTATAGCATTCTTACAGCTTTATGTATGCCAGAAATAGTTCATAACTTTTTAAAGTCAGGGCCTCAGTATCACAGTGAGAGGCCCACAGATTCTTCTACACAGCAGGGCATTGTATGATTAAAGAAGGAAGAGCTGGTACAGTTAGGAGATATGAAAATAAAAACAAATTTCTATTTCTCAGAATTTTCTCACTGAAGCTATGAAAAGATCCACTTCTAAGACTTTGTAATACATTCTTACTTAAATGCTAATTCCTTCCTACAATTCTGAGTAATGACTGCCTTTTAAAAATTCTGCAGCAACAAACAGAGCTATGTCATTCACTGACCTTGGTATATTCCTAACGAGATGTCCCTCTGTGATACAAGAACTACTGATGGGGGATGGGAATAATGAATGGGGGAGTGGAAGATGAATGATATATAAGGGACACCATTAACATTTTCCATGAGCAGGATTGATATGCAGTGTAATAGAAACATAATAAATTGCTTCACTGATGAACTCTCACCCTGCAGAAAGTAACTCGTGGGTTTAGCAAGACAATCCAGTAAACAAATTATTCTGAGAGATTAATTGGATGTGAACTAAGGCCTCATAACATTTCCTTCTTCCAAATATATACTGTACAATAGTACCTTACAACTATCAGGATGGCTCTAAACTTAATTTAATTTCAAAGTTGTTGAAAAATTCTTCTAATACCTTGCTATAGTGTTATTCTTCTTCAACTTTTTGCTTTCTCTTCATAGGGAAAAAAACCATGATCAAAGCTGAGACATAAAAATTCCAGGGATCTTGACTCAAATATAGATAGACTCGTGGTTTAATTTCTCCTAGAAGCTTATTCACTTGTCTCTCCAAGCTACCTCTCACACACTTCTGAAAGACATTAAACAAACCTGCACGCAGAGCTCAAAGTAAGGATACCTATGTCCACAGTAGGGTGTGATAAAACTGGCTTGAAACTCTACATAAAAAAAACTAAGATCAAGGCATCAGGTCCCAACACTTCATGGAACATAGAAGGGGAAAAGGTGGAAGCAGTGACAGATTTTATTTTCTTGGGAATCAAAATTGCTACCGATGGTGATCACAGCCATGAAATTAAAAGACGCTTGCTCTTTGGAAAGAAGGTTATGACAAAGCTAGATAGTATATTAGAAAGCAAAGACATCACTTTGCTGACAAAGGTCCATATAGTCAAAGCTGTGATTTTTCCAGCAGTCATGTATGGATGTGAGAGTTGAACCATAAAGAAGACTGAGCAGCAAAGACAGAGGATGAGCTGGTTAGACAGCATCACCAACTCAATGGACATAAATTTGAGTCAACTCTGGGATATAGTGAAGGATAAGGAAGTCTGGTCTGGACATTACTTAGTGACTGAACAACAAAAATAAAGAAGATTCTGTCGTATAACTTACTAACTTGGATAATTCTCTCACATAATTTCTCTGAGCCTCAGGTTCCTAGTCTGCCAACTCAATGGACATGAGTTTGAGTAAGCTCCAGGAGTTGGTGATGGACAGGGAAGCCTGGCATGCTGCAGTCCATGGGGTCGCAAAAAGTCAGACATGACTGAGTGACTGAACTGAAGTGAACTGAAAATGGAAATAATAAGACTGCCCATTCTGCCTTCCATACTAGATTATGCAACAATAAAATGACACATACTATACAAGAGGATGTTTTGAAAAGGTATAAAATGGTATAAAAATGAAAAGTTGTGGTATTCTTATTCTTACTTAGTTGTCTGTTTTTATATTTGTAATAGAAATCAAATTCTTACAACAGAAACCAGACCAGGTGTGGAAAATGAAGCTTACACTGGCAGATCTTTTTCCTCCCATCTTAATCAGCCTTAGTGCCCACCAGGGCTGATTGGTTAAGCTACACACTACCCTAGTCACTAAATTTCTTACATGCATTTTTTATTCCCACAAACCTGATCACTTATGAAAACAGGACAAATAACGTTGGGGAAACACGAGAGCATATTAGTATATTTTTAATTGGGGTGGTGTACAACAAAATAGTATAAAAGACACCTGAGTAATTAGGAAAAATATGATTTTTAAAAGTTCATTTCTAGAACTCCTTGAAAATATATGATTCAGAGATCAGCTCAGTTTAGTTGTTCAGTCGTGCCTGACTCTTTCCGACTCCATGGACTGCAGCATGCCAGACTTACCTGTCCATCACCAACTCCTGGAGCATGCTCAAACCCATGTCCATCGAGTTGGGCAGGCCATCCAACCATCTCATCCTCTCTCATCCCCTTCTTCCCCTGTCTTCAATCTTTCCCACCATCAGGTTCTTTTCCAATGAGTCAGTTCTTCACATCAGGTGGCCAAAGTATTGGAGTTTCAGCTTCAGCATCAGTCCTTCAAATGAACACTCAGGACTGATTTTCCTTTAGGATTGACTGGTTGGATCTCCTTGCTATCCAAGGGACTCTTAAGAGTCTTCTCCAACACCATAGTTCAAAACCATCAATTCTTCAGCGCTCAGCTTTCTTTATGGTCCAACTCTCACATCCATACATGAATACTGGGAAAACCATAGCTTTGACTAGATGGACCTTTGTTGGCAAAGTAATGTCTCTGCTTTTTAATATGCTGTTTAGGTTGGTCATAGCTTTTCTTCCAAGGAGCAAGCGTCTTTTAATTTCATGGTTGCAGTCACCATCTGCAGTGATTTTGGAGCCCCCCAAAATAAAGCCTGTCACTGTTTCCATTGTTGGCCCAAATATTTGGCATGAAGTGATGAGACCCAAAGCCATGATCTTAGCTTTCTGAATGTTGAGTTTTAAGCCAGCTTTTAAACTCTCCTCTTTCACTTTCATCAAGAGGCTCTTTAGTTCTTCACTTTTTGCCATAAGGGTCATATCATCTGCGTATCTGAGGTTATTAATACTGTTCCTGGCAATCTTGATTCCAGCTTGTGGTTCATCCAGCCCAGCATTTCTCATGATGTACTCTGCATAAAAGTTAAATAAGCAGGGTGACAATATACAGCCTTGACAGACTCCCTTCCCAATTTGGAATCAGTCTGTTGTTCCATGTCCAGTTCTAACTGTTGCTTCCTGACCTGCATACAGATTTCTCAGGAGGCAGGTCAGGTGGTCTGTTATTCCCATCTCTTTCAGAATTTTCCACAGTTTGTTTTGATCCACACAGTCAAAGACTTTGGCATAGTCAATAAAGCAGAAATAGATGTTTTTCTGGAACTCTCTTGCTTTCTTGATGATCCAGTGGATGCTGGCAATTTGATCTCTGGTTCCTCTGCCTTTTCTAAAACAAGCTTGAACATCTGGAAGTTCACGGTTCACATACTGTTGAAGCCTGGCTTGGAGAATTTTGAGCATTACTTTACTAGTGTGTGAGATGAGTGCAATTGTGCAGTAGTTTGAGCCTTCTTTGGCATTGCCTTTCTTTGGGATTGGAATGAAAACTGACCTTTTCCAGTCCTGTGGCCACTGCTGAGTTTTCCAAATTTGCTGGCATATTGAGTGCAGCACTTCCACAGCATCATCTTTTAGGATTTGAAATAACTCAACTGGAATTTCATCACCTCCACTAGCTTTGTTCATAGTGATGCTTCCTAAGGCCTACTTGACTTCACA
>NW_011495030.1:7643140-7651857 GCF_000754665.1 Bison bison bison
CTCTAGATGAGTGATCACACCATCATGGTTATCTGGGTCATGAAGATCTTTTTTGTACAGTTCTTCTGTGTATTCTTGCCACCTCTTATTAATCTTCTGCTTCTGTTAGGTCCATCCCATTTCTGTCCTTTATCGAGCCCATCTTTGCATGAAATGTTCCCTTGGTATTTCTAATTTTCTTGAGATCTCTAGTCTTTCCCATTCTATTGTTTTCCTCTATTTCTTTGCACTGATCACTGAGGAAGGCTTTTTATCTCTCCTTGCTCTTCTTTGGAACTCTGCATTCAAATGGGTATATCTTTCCTTTTCTCCTTTGCCTTTCACTTCTCTTCTTTTCTCAGCTATTTGTAAGGCCTCCTGAGAGAACCATTTTGCCTTTTTGCGTTTCTTTTTTTGGGAGATGGTTCAGAGATAGATAACAATAATACTTTTGTAATGATAAAAATCTATCTTTCCCAGAATAACCAAATTCAAAAGAACAAAAATACATCATCTTGTAAAAGATGAAATGATTGTACGTCAGGTAGCAGGGTCTTTCCATAACCAAATGAACAGAAAAAGTAGTGTCTCTTTTTAATTCTGTAGAACCTGAGTGGCTATTTCCACAACTAGTATCATAGAATTGTATGGTATTTTAAGTGGAATAATATTGAAGGGGAAAAGGAGGGGAAAGAATGATTCTTTTAAAGTGTCCAGGCCTGGAGAGCCATTCCACTCACCCACTGTACTACTGTACAGTTGTAATTAACACAGGTAAAAACTTCCCTAATGGATGGAATTTCATATGGTCTACAGACGTGGTATTACGCCAGGATCCTCTACTTGCAATACACCAGGGAGTATGCAAAATAAATGATGCCCTAAGTTAGGCACTGTAGCTATCCTAGTGGGGGTAGGAGCAGGAACTAGGATTGGGATCCCCACAAAAGAGCAGAATATGAAATAGAATAAACATAACTCACAGTAGCTTTGTGGAAGGCTGTGGTGGATTGGAAAAAGTTCTGGTCAAGGAGTCTGTGTCCTGGTTTACAATCTAGTACTTACCAGTGGTAAAACTTCAGTAAACTCACAGGGGCTGCTCTGCTCCCTTATTCTAAAATGGAAATGAAAATTGCAACTACCTTTTCTACTTGTAAGGATTATTGTGAGAATCCAATGAGATTATGCACAGGACACTGCTCTGTAAACCTGACTTAACAAATGGAAGAGGTTATTATCTTGGGTTGAGTTCAGCTTCCCAATAGTCTGTCTCAAACCATGAAAACATTTTTTCCTTGGGGCTCCAAAGTATTGTCCAAATATAGCTGTTCTACTTAACTTTCTTCTGTCATGAGCATGGTGGGATTTTTATTATTCCATATAAACCATACATGGCCATTTTCATTTGTCAGTGCCTATTATTACTGCCACTAGTCATTCTATAAGATATCTCCAAATCCAGTCTTGACTTAAAAAGTCTCATGGGTAGAACAGGTTAGATAAACAATCAGTGTGTTATATTTTGAAAATTATTCTTCTAGGATAATACATGTAACTACTGATAATTATACCTATGATTTTCCCGATGAGCTAGAAAGTTGTTTGTTTTAAAATTGCTTCCAATTAGCTGATTTCGAAAAGCTTAATCTTATAAGCACTGCTGGTTTGACATAGTTGTAGTTCTCAAGGTTCTTTGGCTTTTCTTATTGAAGTGAAGTAGTCATGGAAAGAGCCCTTTCCTGTTAATGAGTCATTTACATCTAGTGTCGTCTCTATGGTGGCACTAGTGGTAAAGAACCTGCCTGCCAATGCAGGAGACATAAGGACACAGGTTCGATCCCTGGGTTGGGAAGAGCCCCTGGAGTAGGAAATGGCAACCCACTCCAGTATTCTTGCCTGGAGAATCCCATGGACACAGGAGCCTGGTAGGCTACAGTCCACTGGGTCACAAAGAGTTGGACATGACTGAAGCGACTTAGCACATTATTATCTAGTGTCACCCTTTCAACAGTTTATTCTAAATGGAAGAGTGAAATGGGCTTCACTTCTAGAATCAAGAGGATTACAAGAACATCACAAGAACAAAGTGAAGTTGCAAATTTGGACCTCTAAATTTCTGTATATTTTCAGTACTATGGTTTCACTATGGATACTAAAATTGAGAAGTTTAACATTGAAAGGGATTATTCTCACCTAAGACTAGAATTCTGACTTAAAATATCATACTAGTTCTGCTCTAAATACTTCCGCATCAGAGGAGGATACATTCTAGATACAGCCATTCTTCTAGAACAGGGAACCAACCTTCCATTTCTATCAATATTTCTATAAGGAAAGGCAATTCCAGGTTAACTAGGTACTTGAAACAATTTACATCCCTTCCTACTACAATCCTGAAAGCATTTCTTCATCTAGTCATCAGAAGTTGCAGAGGCCATGGCTGAGGTCTTTGGTGAAGCCAGAGAAGAAGAGGTTCTGCTAGCTCTCACTTGGAAATGCCAAGTGAAGATTCTTTAAGCCAAGTATTTGTGTTTCAAGCAGTGGCTATAGCCTCAAAATAACTGCCCTATCTTCACATGAATAAGGCAGGTAAATTCAGGCTTCCCTAGCTCAGTGGATCTCAATCTGCAGCAACGTTGCCCCTCAGGAGACATATGCAATGCCTAGAGATGTTTCTGTCACAACCAGGGCTAAAAGGGGTGCTACTGGCATTTGATGTGTAAGGCCAGGGATACAGCTAAACATCCTACAATGTTCAAGACAGCTGCTCTTCAACAAAGAGTCATCTGGTCCACAGAGTCCACAGCGTATGATGATGAAGCCCTGCCCTAACCTCATATAAGAAAGTCCCTAGAAGAGACATAAATTCTATAAAATATAGACTTAATTTTATTAAATATCACTATTTTTAAGCAATGAATATGGTTTCATGGTCACTAGATGGGAATACAAACACAGATTTTAAGCACTGTTACAACCTCCATTTTCTCTTTGCTCTCACTTTCTGTGCAGAAAGAAAAATGAAAGTGAATGAGTAGATGCTAGAAAATGGGGGCAGATGGAAGGAAACAGCAGGGAAAAATAAATATAAAAAAATTCCTATCCTTTCTGTGGATATAGACATGACATAACACTTCAGGCAAACAAAAGAGGCATCCTGTTGGAGCCAACAAAGTTTTATTGCCATAGACATGAACATCATAAAATTTTCCAAAAGCTAAAATGTAAGGTTTTGTTCCCTAGCTTTCATAATCCACAGTAAACAAACTCAATACATGGTACACAAAAGGTTTTTCATTAAGCTGTTTCTAGAGTAAGAAGAAATGTAGTTGTATGACCTTAAAATTATTTCCATAGACTCACAGTGCTTTAATGGCCAAGAACAGAATCCCTGAGCCTTTTCACACGATCTACACATTCAGAACATGAACCCAAGTACAATGCCTGAGAGCCCCAAACCCAGAGCCATTTCATATTGCTCCCTGTGAACATTATGGAGATGCTGGTGGAGCTGGCTGTCTATGCAGAAATCAGCCAGATTATTGAGAACATGAACTCTGGAGCACAAGCTACCATCAAATTCACTGAGAGATTAATTTATTAAAAGACAGAATCTCACTATTGGAAAGGGAGAAAAAAAATTACCAACTGTTTTTTGAATCCCCTCAACAAACATTGACCAAGAAGTCATCCTTGGTCATCCTGGATTCCTTGTCATCCCAATGACAGAATTGACTTAAGACTATTTCTTGAAGCTCACACATTGTTAAGTCCTGTATAAAGAAAGATATATGGATCCTATTATTAACAAGCCCCCAGTTTCAAGAGCATAAGACTCTGATGGTAGAAACCTCTCTTCTCTTGAAGCATGTCCTCCTTGTTTTCTGTCTGCCTATTTTATGAGCTGGAGACATAAATACAGATACATCAATGGTAGCCAACTTAAAACAACCTCTTAAACCCTATCTTTTTGTCTTGAGCAGCACCTTGAAATTCTCCTAGATACACAGGAAATAGTCAGGGCAACACAACACAGCAGGGCAAAGGAGATACAAGGTGTTTGGTAAAGAGGACTTGATTCATACTACTCACTTCTCCTTTCACTCAATCCATATGGGATTCAGGAGTGCAGACACCAATTTTTTCATGACTTATTTCGACTTTTACTCAAGCCAGTCAATCTCATAACCTTGAATACTGTCTATACACAGGTATATCTGCCTTGACTTCCCTGATCTTAGACTCACCCTGGGACTCATACCACAGGCTCCTCAAACTTAACAAGTCTAAAACCAAACTCTGTTTTCTCCCAAACCTCCGACCATCAGTTAAGGTAACTCCCATCCTCCCAGACTCCAAATCTTGGAGTCACTGCTGACACTTCTGTCTCCTACACCTTATATCCAATCTGTTGATAAATTCAACTTATTGTCCTAACTTCTACCACTGGACATGAGCTGGAAGACCAGACAGAAAGCTACTGCAATGATCCCAGTTATGGAGGTTTGGTCTTCCTGCTTCTATTCCTTGTTCTTCCTCAATACACACTCCATACAGCATTCAACAACTACATCAAAACAAAAAATAAATCATATCATCCCTCTCCTCAAAACTATCCTTCCTCCAATTAAAATGAATAAATTTATAAAAATAAATAAATAAATATTCAAGGAAAAAAAAAACTATCCTTTCATGGCCCACAGGCCCTAAACAATCTAAATCCCATTTTCCCCCTGAATTCCTTTTCTCTTTCATCCTTGTTCATTCCATTCCAGCCATCCTGGACTCCTTGATGTTTCTAGAAAACACCAGGTCAACACTACTGCCTCAAAGCCTTTACACTTGCTGTTCTCTCAGTGTGAAACCTTCTTCCCCCAGGTATCTGCATTATTTACTATCTTTCCCTCTAGACCTCCAAGAGGACAGGGAGTTTGGAGTCTGACCTGTTCACTGCTATATCTCTAGGTCCTAGAAGATTGTTTGTTATGAAATAGTTGCTCAGTTGCTCAACAGTTGAGTGAGTGAAATAGAAACAATCATCAGAAGCCTTTTTGTCTTGTACCTGAGGGTCACTTTTGGAGACCACACAGAGAGCATGCACTCCTACAATTAGATGAATGACTCAGTATTAAAATATAAACATAAATCAAATATGCAAAGGTTTTTAAGTGAAAAAATTACACAAACAACTTTATGACATTTTCCATATTAAAATAATTTTCTTTTATATTGTTTGAATTGTATACAATGTCTATGTTAGTAAAAATAAAAGATGAAACCAAATAATTTAGAAATGGTCAGTACAATGTTTTTTAGAAATGTATGCATTCTGTATTTAAGAATTCTAAATTTCCCCCCTTCCAGACATTTTCAATTAAACCTAGTCTAATCTTGGCTAAGTGAGAATCCAACTTCAAAATTTCACTCCCAGGCACACCTGTTTGACAAGTGCAGCAGGAACCTGTCAAGACATTTGGCAGCACGATTCCTTCAGAACACAATGGGCTTTTTGGCTGGAGGGCAGCCGGAACCATTATTACTCCCTGATGGTAATTAGCAAGACAGTCCTCCAAGGAAATGTACAATCAGACAACTAAAAATGTTTTTATGAAACTCCTCCTTGAAAATAAATCATTGACACTGCAAATGGTCAATATGTACTCTTAATTTTGAAAATTGCCCATTGATCTACCAAGATCTATGTTCCTGACCCTGTGGTCTAGTGAAATTCATTTTTCTGAAGTTCTGAATTCAAGAGAAGTGACAGTAGTTAACACAGCTGTTGATTCTGATTTACTACCTCAATGGAGAAAGAAGTTAGAGTGATTTCTCCATTATCTGCTCAGAAGATATGGCTCCTTCTTGCTTAGTTCCATCATAAAGACCCCATTCCATGAGCATAGCACAAAACCAGGATTAATATCTAAAGATGATCTTCCCAGGACACACGATTGATAAAGATCAGGAAGACCCAGACAGCCTGAGCTGCTGGAGTCCTCACCAGCAGTGGGTCAATGCACTGAGTTGTTGAGGGAAATACTTGCTACAGGAACAACTAGAGATAATTGCTGCAAACTCAATCCTTGCCTCAAGAACCTAAATACTTCCCACCTCAATTTATCATGTAATTTGGAACTTTCAGAAAAAAATAGCACCTGTCTCATATTTGTATCCCAGCACAGCTCCCACCAACACCTTCCGCAAGTTTCAACAAATGCAGCTGCATTTCTTGAGATGGGCCAAAAGGTCAGGGCCCTGAAACTTTGTCAGCTTGACTATCTAAAGCCACTGGAAAGCACTCCATGTGTTTCAGAGAACAGGTAGACACTTCACTACACAAAAGCAGCTTTGTTTCTGTATATGTGACGCTGCCTAATTAGAATCAATGATTTTTTTTTTATTGTTGTTCTTGATAAGCTTGTTTGCCTAGCTTTGTTTTCCTAAAACACTTTAAACGTCTCTAGGAAGAGTGAATGTCGGCAGAACACTGAGACAGGCCTTGAACCAGGGCTGTGGTATTGCATGATGTTTACAATTTGTCATCCTTGGGGGTAATTTTGCGAGCTTAAACACACTAAAGGACCTATTATAAAGAGCCAGGCAATTTCATTTTGTTTGACTATATTTATGGAAATGAACCAAAAGTATCCATAGAGGCACATTGTCATTTTTTCCTTTTGTGTGTGCCAGTTCATGACCAAAAGCAAGCATTCAGAGAAGAGAAGAGCATTTATGACCACACTGTGTGTATCAAATAAGTTATTTTATGAACAGACGGGGAATATTGCATTTCAGGGTCTTAGTAAAATAGCCCTTCACACCACATTTCTGTTCAAAATGGTGTATCTCTCTGTGATTCATTTATGACCTTGCCCTTGATAATGAGCAGATCTCCCTCAAGGGTGAGTGCCTGTGGGACATAAAGACATCACACATCCTCATGACTTAGTAAGATGATGAGCAGTGGGGAATTATGCACCAAGAACATGTAATTTGGACAAGGTGGGAAAAACTGAGTAATTCACTTGAGATAACAAAAGTTTTCCCAGCAGTGGTGACTGTATGGCAATGGAATCCTTGGAGAGTAAATAACAAAAAAATGGTTGGGCTGGGAAAGATTTAGTAAGTTGAAAAGCAAGTTATAGAAGCCAGCACTGATAAGAAAAAAGAAATGATCTTTTACAAAACTGCTTTGATGAGATAGGTTGGCTGTTAAGAAAAACTCAAAGATCAAGACTTGAATGTTGCTTTTTTTCAAAGGGATACAGAGAGCATGGATAAGTTAGGGGTGAGGCCGGAGAGGGATGTCTAGTTCCCTGCTACAGATACAGTGTTCTGTGTTTAATGTCCTCCTGTGCACACATAAGGACCACACTTCCCAAGCTCCCTTGCAGTTAGCTGGGGTCATGTGATTGAGTTTGGGCAATGGGATACACGAAGAAGTGAAACATGTCCTTTGTTGATCTGGCTTCCAAAACTTCTGCACAATTCTCAGCATGTTCTTTCACTGTAGACTCAGATTTCAGAACTATTAGATAGAAGGATGCTGAGTCACTATACAATCACGAGGAGCAAGCTGTATTATATATAACATGCACCAGAAATAAACCTTTATTCTACCAAGCCACTGAGCTTTGGGGCTGTCTATTGCAGAAGTTAGATTATCTTAATATATTCCAGTAACATTTCCTTGCTATCATTTGCTTTTCAAATATCATACTCCTGCTAAAGAGAATCACTCATCTCATTTTTAAACAAAATTACTTCAGAGGCCTTTAAGAGAAATGGAAAAAATTAATTTGCTTTCAGATCAGAACATAGGATACCTAAGGCAAAAAATGGCTGGCAACATTTTCTGAGGTGCTTGAAGGAACAAACTGTCCTTTTCTTTCCTAGAAGTTAACTTAAAGACTTTATTTGCTTATTTTTAACTTATTAGAGAAATTTTCAAATCTTCTCACAAGCAGAAACAATAGAATAATAATAACCTTCATGTATCCATCACCTGACTCCAAAAATATACACACATACACACACACATATGTATATACATATATATCTACATATATACTCAGATATAAATAAATAGATAAGTTGATTGTTTGGAAAGTAGATAGATATGTATGTATATACATTTGAGAACTACTATACTTTATTCTAATCATTGAGCCAGGTGCTATGGGTAGGACTTGAATAACTATCTTTGAATACATAGTTAAAAAGAAGAGAATATATGAGCCTCAGACTCACAAATTACTTCACTCTGAGGGCTACAGTGAAGATTAAAGTAATCCAGTAACTCAGAATTGTAACACAAATTTTCTTTCCCTTTTCATTTCTCTGAAGGAGTTTCTAAGGGAGAGGTTTAACACTTTCTTCCCAGTGAAAATAGTAGCTACCCCTTGGGAAGCCAGTGCATTGAATCTTTTCTCATTCACCATTTATACATACGAATTTTATTTTTTTAAGTGGATTTTATATTTTATTTTTATTTTTTTTAATTTTATTTTATTTTTAAACTTTACAATATTGTATTAGTTTTGCCCAACATCGAAATGAATCCGCCACAGGTATACCTGTGCTCCCCATCCTGAACCCTCCTCCCTCCCCATACCCTCCCTCTGGGCCATCCCAGTGCACCAACCCCAAGCATCCAGCATCATGCATCGAACCTGGACTGGCGACTCATCTCATACATGATATTACACATGTTTCAATGCCATTCTCCCAAATCTCCC
>NW_011495030.1:7651957-7679033 GCF_000754665.1 Bison bison bison
TCCTCCCTCCCCATACCCTCCCTCTGGGCCATCCCAGTGCACCAGCCCCAAGCATCCAGCATCATGCATCGAACCTGGACTGGCGACTCATCTCATACATGATATTACACATGTTTCAATGCCATTCTCCCAAATCTCCCCACCCTTTTTATTTTTGATGAAGTTCTTTCCCAAAAGCAAGACTTGACTAGATGGAAGGAAAAAATAAGGAGCAAAAGCATGGGGCCCTAAGGCAGCATGGAAATTCGGAGGGAAAGAGACAGTAAGAGCCACCACAGATGTAATGGAAGACAAATTTCCATTTCAGAATTTTGTTTAAGGTGGGGGTCCCCATTTTCCCTTCATTACAACTGTTCTTCCACCCCCAAATGCATTCTCTTGGCTAACAAAGCACCATTTGGTGGTTTCATACTAGAAACTGTGACTGGGGATGGAAGGCATAAGTGGCAGAAAACAGTTTAGTTGTAGCAATATTTCTCATCAAAGGATGAAGTTACCAGGACCAACATCCATGCCCCAGCTTAAAAATTAAAGCATTTTTTAAAAGCTTGTTTTAAAAAGAGAGATAGAGAAAAGAAATTGTTCTGCACAAGCCTGTTCTGCACAAGTTCTGCACAAGCTTGGTAATTTTAATAACAAGATCAGTGAGATGCTCTATCTGCAATACTCTGAACATCTAAGTCTACTGATGCTGGCTCCAGGCTGGCTCTCTGGTCACACAGGCAAATGGTCTGACCTTGGGAGGCTCAAGCCCCACAAGAGGCGAGTGCTTCTCGTGCAGAGGACACTCAAGTGACAAAAGGCCAAGCTCTCCTTTCACTCTGCCTTCCCCAGTTCAGAGAGGCATGAAGACCTAAGGTATTCCAGACTGAATCGCCAGGAATGGGTGCTATTTTGATGAGAACTGACTTAATGTGCATTCCTCTAACCATCTCAAACATTTAGCTCTGCTCTGTATTCATGCAGTCTGAGCAGAAAAAAATTCCGAAGCAAATCTTAGTAGTCAGAAGGTGGAGGGAAGTTGGGAAAGGGCTGACAAGCTCAACATGATGAGTACCAGTCCAACCGAAGTGCTTAACAGTACTTTACTCTCTTTACAGATTATAAAAGGAAATTATTTAACAAATGGAAGGCTACTCATACACAAGATAATGTATACAGTCCCTGTCCATATCTGTCATTCTACATAACTTGTCAAATAGCCTTTGGTCCCTAGTCTTCCTCAGGTTTTTTTTTTCCTTTAAAGTCCACCACAGAATAAACCTTTATGTTTGTCTCCATGTATCAGTTTCTCTGGCTGATCACTTGGCAAAAGAAAAACTCGTGTTTCATATTAAAACTAACAAGAGATATGTTTCAATGAAGAATGAAACTATAAACTTTAGAGAAAATGAGATGGTTTGGGGGAAGTCAAAGTTTCATTTCACATGCACTAAAGCAGAGTGCTTCATACCTTAGGGATGCTGCTTTTAAAGATTTTTGTTTTAACTAACTTTGCATTCATATTAACTAGGTGTGTAATTTCTTCTAGTTTTCAAAATATTACCTGTGTTTGATAGTAAAAGTTCTTTGTTATTAATTCAAAGTAAGTTTCAAGCCTCCCTTCACATTCCTACCTAGTCTTGGACCATGGAACTACCTATGAATTGTTTCTCTCCTGGACTCTTTGACCCCCGAGTTATCACATATTGTGGTGCCCCACTCGAATGGCTTCCTTCCTTTTCTCTGCAAAAATCACTGTCTTCTTTCAAGATGCAGTCACCTTCTTTAAGACTCTACATAGCTGGAAGCTTCTTTCCCTGTTTTCCCGTTAAAACAACTTGCATAGACCTATATCAGAGCCCTTGTTTCACTGTGTAAATAACTATTTTCATAGCTGTCACCTCTCCTTCAAAGAATGTCCTACCCACTCCCAGCTTCCAGAACAGGGCATGGTACATGGCTTGTACTGAGTGATCCAGTGAATGAACAAGCATGCACTGATTGGGTGGACGACACATCAGTGCATATACTATTTGGTAGGACAACTATACATCCTGGTTTTCCCAAGACAAGTCTGGTTTACACCAATATTTCAGGGCAAGAGAATCCCTTTCACACTCAAAAATGTCCCAGTTTGAATAATAAACTATATGCTCACACTAAGTTCAATTACTCATGCCCATTGCCCTGTCTGCCCAGAACTAGGTCATCTCATTTTCCAGTTTCTCAATAACTTTTCAAATTAATCATTTTTAATTCTTAAAAATTCAAAAGTATTAGTTGTTCTCTGTACTCACATCTAGGATCCATGCCCCAGAAAATAAAAATGGTGTGCTGCAAAATAAGAACACACTGGTTTCATTCCATTTTCTCATCAAATTTCTATCTAAACCAACCTCTGATACAAGTGATGACACCGAACCAAACCAACCTATCTCCTCTCTGGTTGAGGCTGCCCATAGTTGGAGTAAATGGAAAATTGAGCCTGCTCACCCAGGTTTTGTGTTTGCCAGCCACATATCCACTGCCCAAGATTACAACATTCATTGTCTTATTGATAGCACAGAAGCCCTGACTCAGTAATTACAACATAAACTAATAAATCTGCCCAGAAAAAAAAAATCTCTTTTCCACATCATTCTACCCAAAGTTTGAACAAAACACTTTTGAAACACCAAAGAAAATCAGGACACTTCTTTCATGGAAACATAACTGTGGTCTTTCACTCTACATTCTTGAATTGTATTTGGACTCAAAGATATCAACACAACCTCTCAAAGCAAAGGTAGTCAAGAAATATTCCAAAGGTCACAAAAGACATGTCTAAAAAATTGCCAAACTAATTTTTCACACTGAAACTAAGAAAAACACGTTTTAAAATCTACATATGAATAAACCTCAAAAGATCTGAAATATATCCCCTTAATTAGATCACTTAAGAAAAGATTACCATAATTTTTTCTAATTTTAAAAACATTATTTCAGAGCATGAAATTAGAGGAAAACCACAAAACAAATATGAACTAAAAGGAACATTAACCCCCATGTAGTTAATGATTTTGCTTAATGAGGATAAAGCCTCAAATATTTAGCCTCTTAAAGTTTCTCTCATTATCTATTGATTTTCATTAATACTAGACGTGCAGGGCAAAGAAACATAAACCATGACTCACTACGAAATGTTTGCCCAAATCTGCTATGAATTTATTTTCAGGACAAAGTTCATGAAAGGCCAGTTCCCCAGGTAAAGTGGATTAAATACCTTCCAAAGGAAAATAAAATCAAACCACTACCAAATGGAAGCTTTCTAAATTGTATTTGGGGACATAAAATGCAATTTGACAGAAGCCTTATAAACTGTGGTCAATGCCCCATCTGATGAGAATTTCTGTGGTTTTGTTTTTTCCCATACTAATGGGTTTGTAATTTATGGTGACATATACATGTCTACACTCTGTTGGATATGTACATACACAGATAAATATGGTGGTATCTCCTTATGTAAACTTGCTGGGAAATAATTTTGTGATTTAGTTGTATCTTTTTAAATCATTGAGTTTGCATTAAATATTTGACAGACTGGTGCCTTGTGGGATACGATTTGGAAACTATCCTCTCTCTGATCTTTACCAGATGTTTCACTGGTGATATTTCGGCCTCAAGAGACAAAGAGGATATTAATGTTAATTTTATTTATTTAATCATATCAGGCAGATTTGCTAAAAGGAAAAATTCAATATTTTGGTAATTTACCAACTCTTCAGAAACATCCATAGTAGCAAAAATGTTTTGAAGATAATTTTATATTAAAAGCAGAAAGGCTGCATGCATGGTAGTTGGAAGGAAAAACACTATATTACCTTTAGAAATGGGAATAATGTGACAAATCTGTCAGTTCCACTTTTAACTCAAGAGGCAAAGAGGTGGCAATGACATTCATTACTCAGCACAGTCTCATCCCAATCTTTAACTAACTATTAATTGTAGAGAGAGAATACTCTGAATATGAAACAGACACTCGGTTGAAAGCCTTCTGCCACTACCAGAGCTACTCTGTAATTTTATCTCATCTTGAATTTTATTCCAAGGGAACACGAGAGTACCCTAATCATTGTCAGGGCATTAATGATAACGAAAATGTACTTTCTATTAAACAGTGCCTCCCTACACCTTACCTGAGATGACAGGGTAGGCTTTCATCTCTCTTGAGTTCAATGTCAGAATGTGGAAGCTTTTAGAGCACTGATTCTCACCCTTCTGTACTTTAGAATCACCTGGAAAGCTACATCCCCGACCAATTACATCACAGACTCTGGGAGTATGGTCAAGTTATGGGTATTTCATAAATCTTTTCAGCCAATTCCAATGTCAGTCAAGATGGAAAACCACCTCCTTGGAATAAGTAGACAATAGCCAAACAACTTATTAGTCTTAGAATAATCACTTAAATTTCCTAGGTTTTTTTCTCATCTTAAAAACTGTTATGTATGGAACAGAGTTAGACTGTTATACTCATTGATTTTCTTTTCTTTTTAGATAAAAATTTATATTTATAGTTGTAAAATATTTCAAATGAGCAGCAACACATAGAGAATATTATAAGATACCTATGACACCTGTATTACCACCACCAAGCTAAAATAATTGTAATACTTTTCCATCTTTGTTTCATTTCTGTTATTCTTTGGATAAAAGATTAAGCAAAATCCCTACATCCCATATATTCCTATTTCTTTTGTCTCTAGAAGTATCTACTATCCTAAAGTTATCCTGCCTACATGATTTTATTGTATTTTGTACTACGTATTAAGTAATTATGTATCTATGTATCTACAACAACTACATAACACTGCTTAGCATATGTTTAAATATACATAAATTGTATTACACTGTATATAACCTCTTGCATATAATTGTTTCATTTAATATTGTTATCTATTTATCCATGTTATTTATCAATATATAGATACATCGGTTTATATACAGTACATTAATTTTCAATTTCTTCATATTATTTCATTAGGAATAAGCCACAGTTTACTGATGTATCTTATCTATGGACAGATAAGTCATTTATAATTTTTTAAAAAACAAAGGTATAATAAAAACCTCTTTGTATGTCTTCCTGACACCAAAAGTTGCTCCAGGGAAGACACTTAGAGTTTTGTTATACATTCTCAACTTCATGTTTGCTAGATAGTCACAATTTTTTCCCCAAAATAGTTAGACTAATTTACTCTCACTAGTTTCTCCATATTCTCCAGCATGTGACACTATGAGAATTTATTAACTATTGCCAATATGAAGATTATGGAGTGATAACTAATAGTTATGCTTAGATGATATTTTTCTGAGGTTCCTTCTGTTCAGTTAATTTGTGATCACCACATCAATGCTAAATCTTATCAAAATAATAAAGGATGTGGGGGGAAGAAGCCTTCTTCCACATTTTACAATGAATTTACTTTTCCTCAAGAAATGTCTTACATGGCTAAAGCTGGCTCATGAACCCATAAATCAGGCCATAAAAGAGGAATGGGGACATGGCCCCAGCTCTGTATTTATTTTCTTGTATTCCATAATCCAATGTTACTTAAAAAGCAAATGACCCAATAGTCAAGCCAAAGCAAATACTGTGAATTTTGCCAGGCAAAATGCCTGTGGAGAAATGAGTCAATTCATACAAGATTCAAAGCTGTCTTTGGTCAGTGACATTTTCGTGAAAATCTGTGGGTGGGTAAAAGTTTTGCAAAATTCCTTTTTGCTATTGGATAAAATTCATCCAGGAAAAATAAGCAAAATTTAAGTGGTGACCCACATTCCCCCTAATTCCCTTATTAACACTCCCTAACCTCCCAGCACAACTGCTTTCTATTGTGTACAAAGGCCAGGATCAGTGTTTCTGATCCTGGCAGTGGAACCCTGCCCCTCTGCTAACTTTGCTCTGATCAGATAGGCTTTCTCATGATAAGTACTAGCAGACAGAGTGTACCCGGCCTCATTCAGAGCACATCTTCCTGGGAATGCTTTCTAGGTGTTGCACACTCTTCGATTTAATGGCAAAAAGACCTACTATGTTAAAAACATTCTCAGTGAGCACTCTGTTGGAACACTTAATGTAGCTAACATTAGGGATGGTTAGTGTACATCTATGGGCTTCCCTAGTAGCTCAGCTGGTAAAGAATCCTCCTGCAATGTAGGAAACCCCAGTAGGATTCCTGAATTGGGAAGATCCCCTGGAGAAAGGACAAGCTACCCACCCCAGGATTCCTGGCCTTCCTTGGAGGCTCAGATGGTAAAGAAGCCACTTGCAATGCAGGAGACCTGGGTTCCATTACTGGGTTGGGAAGATCCCCTGGAGGAGGGCATGGTAACCTACACCAGTATTCTTGCCTGGAGAATCCCCATGGACAGAGAAGCCTAGCGGGCTACCACCCAAGGGTTTGCAAAGAGTCAGACACGACTGAGTGACTAATCACAGCACACAGTGTACATCTATAGTATTGGGTTATACTTTATGTTGTCCTTGAGAATCCCCATGGACAGAGAAGCCTGGCAGGCTACCATCCAAGGGGGTGCAAACAGTCAGACACGACTGAGTGACTAATCACAGCACACAGTGTACATCTATAGTTTTGGGTTATACTTTATGTTGTCCTTTAATGAACATGAAACAGGGATTTGGGAAAGAAACTAATTATAAAGCTTCATTACTTGCTCTGAGTTGATAATTTGAAACCTTATCATCTCAGAAAAAAAAAATTGAATTCAGCAAAGTTATACCTGGAAATGCTCAAAAGTTTTGATACTTCTGAGATTCATCAATGTTAAGGGTGGTCTAAGCTCAGGAAGGTCTAAATAGAATAATATCACGCCTACAAGTTGCTGTATTAGTAGACAAAAGTGAATGGACTCAGGTATTTTTTAATATAGTACTGATACATTCCAGTTTCTGATTTAACTGAGGTCTGTCTGCCTGCTAAGGCCTTTACCCCTCCAGCACTTTGCCATTGGCTGGGAATATCTTTGTAATCAAGGCTAAGATTGAAAAGAGAGCAGCTGGTTGACTTTCCAGAGAAGCAGTAAGAATGAGATCTACAGAAGGGTGGAGTTGTTTGGGTGGGAAAGAGAAAAGAAACCATTCTCTTCTTCCAGTAAGTTAACCAAGTAATAAATTAGCAATCCTCCCCCAGTTCTGCCACCTAAAGTCCTGAGTGATCTAAATCCCAGAGTTCTGGGTAAGGCTGAGGAGTTACAGTCAGAGACTCTGAGAATGTGTTCTCCCATGCATGAAATGGAATTTGGCATCAAGGGAGGACACCAGTGGTAGCCTCTTACTGTAAGCAGGCTGTCACTGAATAGCCCTTTCACACACCCTTCTTTTACCATGACTTCCAGAAGCTCATTGGGCTGCCTGTAGTCATGGTCACCAAACACAACTGGGTCATCACATCTTTCCTGGGTCAATAAGCTAAGTGAGTGAAAATGATGACTAACTCTAACTGTGGTCCACAGAAAATTAATAGCAGTTAAACATAAGTAAAACAAAAGTGGACTAGGCCTTTTAATTTAAATTACTCCTAGTCTTTGCAGCATGTGACACAGCCATAAAAACCCAAAGATCACTTCATGTCTCCAAAAGAAGAACGTGGTCATTTCACTTGGCAAAGATCTTGAGCTTTGAATCAACTACTATCAGTTTCTAAAACGTGAGAGATGAAACAGATGAGTTTTAATAGTTCTTTCTGTTTGGATTCTGAGAGTGCAAAGACTGGTTTTGCAAAAGGCAGAAACATGCATCTTTTTCAGATGTGCATCCACATTACACACAATATGTCTTCTCTCCATGGGCTACAACTTGAGAGGATTACTAAACTTTCAGAGCAAAATTATTTGCTACCAGTTAACTACAACCTTACAAATCAAGCAGATGACATGTAGCAACATAACAGTTTTCAGAAGACAGAATGCTCATGATATGTATGTTTTATGGGAAAATGGATGTCTCCCTGCTAAAAATATATAGTCCCAAGATGAGAGCTACAACATTAGTCAGCCCCTAAGAAACCCTGTACTAATACATTTGCACTATAACATGTAAGTTAATGCTTTGTGGGCCTTGATCTGATATGCTATTAAATCTAGCAATCTAAATTTTGCAAAGATTTCATCTAGCAGTGGGGGTGGGCAGACCAGGGGAGAGAGAGTAATCATTTCCCATACCCATCTTGAATAATATCATGAAAAACTAGGCAGATGCTACAAACATTCACCTCTCAGCTTATTCTTTCATTGAAGCATTTCTATTTTTAATAGTCATCATGCACTTTAGCAAAAGTCAACTTTACAAAGTTATACGTTTTTTCAAAATCTGGGAACAGTGGGAAAATAGGGAAATCCTATTGCACAAAAATTAATTTTGCAATGCAAAAAAAAATTTTGGGGGGATAATTCAAGCCTTTATGTTTATTTCAGTAAAGCCAAATCCAGCAAACTATTTTCAGCCAGGATTAGTCAGAACTAAAAGGTTGGACTGTTTTCCTTCAGAGACTGAATGTCTCTCTTGCCTGCAACAGGCCAGTGTGTTCCAAACAGAGTAAATGGAATTGCCTTCAATTGCTTGTCTCTTTCTGGCATTTTTAATGCAGAACCTTACTGACAGAGTAAGGTTTTGTTGGCTGGATTGCAATTATTCTTTTCAGTCATATAACCTGGCATTCTTACAATATATCAGCTTCAAGTTTTCCTTAAGAAAAATCATAACATGAGGCATAATGTAACGACAAGAAATGCAATTTCATTCCTCCAGAAATTCTTAAAACCTTTTCAAAAGTACCTACTGGATGGTGAAAAAATTGCTTCTAATACTTGCCTTACAACTACCACCTGTTTGGTTTGTTTTTACATGAATCTGACAACTTGGCCAATCTATAATCAAACATTAACATGACAAACATGGGCCGGATTCTTTATTATCAAGACATACTACAAAAAGAAGGGACTCTGGCTGTGGGGCCACCATCTAAATAAGTTCCTTTTCAAAATCATATATATATATATATATATGTATATATATATATATATATTTCACACATTAAGTGACCTACAACATATTCAATATCCAGGAAATACCTATAATTCTCAGATTGTTAACTCTAAAAGAAATATTCTTGTCCATCTGGACTAACATAAAACACATGCTCTTCTTTTTCCAAGAGTTAAGCGAACTGTCTGAGATTGTGCAAAGCCACCCTGTGATCCCAAGTGTGATGTCCGGCTTGTAAACCCAGAGGGTTTCTGTTAGGTGTGAAATGACTGTGTAACCATTTAAAAGTTATATTATTCAAAAATAGCAAATTTTGCAAAGAGAGATAGTTCCAGGATTGATGCTGTGAAAGGGGGAGATGGGGAGAAAGACACCATGCCAACTTCTTTCAACACCAAAGGCACGGTCCCCTCTGGGTTCTTTCTCTTTATACATTTTCACCCAATTTCCTCTCCTTAAAGTTCAGGGAGATCGAGTCAGATTCTGCTCCTGTGGTATCCCTGAGTGTTTTAATGCTGGCTATAAATCATTAACTAGTCTCACAACCTTGGAGTGTGCAGTGTGCAGGCCCGTGGGTGTATGCAGCAACATTTTTACTAGCCAAGTTGCTAAGTGTGAGTTCCTTTCCAAATATCAGAACCATCACTCTAACCCTAATACTCACCCAGTTATTGCAGGGAAGGGGAAGTCACTGAATATTTACTTTGGAAAAGAGCTAAAGCTTGCTGGTGGTGTGGTGTGTGTTTCTCTGCCCTGCACATTTCAGCAACTTTAAGTTGGTGCCTGATGGGAATCAATTTTCTAAGAATTTGGACAGTGGCAGATGAACCTCCCCTGATCATATACATTTGCAGAAGAGAATCTAAAGTGGAGAGATACCCCAGCCATTAATAATTAAACAAACTTTCCCCTTCCTCAGGCTGAAGAGGAGTCAAATCTCATGGATACCTAGACCTCCAGCACCCAACCTCCATAAAAGAAAACACTCCCCAACTTGTGGCAGAGTTTGGAAAACCACATACATCTCCAATGGCTCCAGGGGGCTTTAGCAGACTCACCGAACACTTGTTGGGCTTTTCCCCCGAGTGAACTCTCATGTGGATCAACAGTTTATAGCGGGCATTAAATGGCTTGTACCTTCGAGGACAACCGGCCCAGAAACAAGTGAAGTCTTCCCCTTTGCGCTGGTCTATATGAACCTTCTCGATGTGCCGCACAAGTTCCTCCTGCTGGTCATACAAGGCACTGCAGTCGATCCAGCGACAGCAGTGCTTGCCCCCAACGTCATCCATCTCCCCATCCTCCTCCAGGGCGGCCTGAGGCAGGGCCAGCGGCTGGGCCTGGTGGACCAGCTCTGGGTGATGCAGATGCGGGTGGGCATGATAGGGTGGCGGGGGGCCTTGGGGCTGGGGCGGCGGTGGCAGAGGAGGCAGAGAGGGTGCGGGGGGCAGGTCCAGGACGCTACCAGGGAAGTCATCCAGGCGCTCCGTCTTCAGCAGGCCGGCCGCGTGGCCGGCAGGGTCCGGCAGGCCGTGCTGCACCACCATGTTGTTGACCAGGCCGGGTTGGAGGCCGCCGTGCTCCAGCTGCTGCATGCGCTCATACTCCAGTGCACCGTCCTCATCGTAGGCCGGGAGAGCTAGGCCGCCGCTGGCCACCCGCACACCCTTTTGGCTGCTTGGCATTGAGCATGGCTGGGGAATACAGCTGCCTCGCACTCCCAGGAAATGCCCGTAGACCTCAGGCTGTGGAGACATGTTGGCGGGGGAAGCCCTCGAACCGTTGATGTAGGCGACCAAGGATGTGGGCGAGGTGCGGATGATGGTATTGAAGTCTATCCCGATGCCATCGGACAACGGGGACAAGGACAGTGCTCTCTTCTTGGAGCGGGCCGAGTGGGACCTGGCTGAAGAGTGTCGGGGACTGGGGTAAGGAGAGTGGCTATTTTCCATACCGAAAAGGTAGGGTGGCAATGAGTTAGAGACACTGTTGCTGGACATGGATGTCCCAGGAGGAAGGCTAATTAGGTCCCCTAGATCAGTGCCATTCTGAGAGTTGTGGTTCGAGGAGAGCGAAGGGAGAGCCCTATAGCCGTGCGACCACTCTTGTTTCACGTTCAAGGTCGACTGACTTTCTGTCAGACTCAAATTTGAGGAGGCCAAAGACTCTCGTGAAATAAGGGACCTGGAACAGCAGCCGGAAGAGGGAGGAAAAAAAAGACAAACATTTTAGCAGGATATGGATTGCTTAATACTAAAAGAATATTGCACTAACAATCTGTTAAGTACTTCCCCTAATTGCATTCTCAGCTAAACACACATTCTTTGGCTAAGATAAAGCCCAAGACTTTTAGTTCCAGGTACATAACATTTTACCAAGATGAAAAACAAAGGCTAATGCTTATTGGAATAATAAAACAAAGATCTATTGTTATAAATAATCTAACACTTCAATGATAATAAATAGTCCTTGCTATATTTTTATATATCTTTTTTACGACAGAGAAAAATTAGAGACCTAGGAATAATTATTGAAAACCAAATAAACAAGTATTTATTAAGTACCTACTATGTGCAACACACTACAAATAGGCATTGTTAGGAATACAAGTCTAAACAGAGTCCCAGCCTTTCAATGAAATCTGTTTCGTAAGGTAAAATATAAACCAATGCTTAATTTGGGGGGAAAAAAAAGTAAATCAAAGTCAAAGGGTCATCCAGAGGATTTAATAATACTTTCACAAATTTGTTCTACTGATATCAAGGAATTATACATATTTCTATAAAAGACAGCAATTCACACTATAAGTAGTCAGCAGTCAGTCACAACATCAAATTAACTCAGAAATAAAAATTATATATAAAATACAGCTGTAATATATAAAGGAGTGACAACCTGAAGTCAAGTCATATTTGGAATTCTGCATGTGGGTCATGCAAGGTTTTAATTACACCTGCAGTTTTGGATCTTCCATGAGCTGCTGTCCTCAAATCAGAGCAGATTTGCACTGAGAACAAAGCATCTGCTTTAATTACTGTAGCAACAATTCTCCTCCTGTCCTTCTTACCCTTTACAAAACATGCCTCACATGTCACAACATTTACCTGAATATCAAAATGCTTTGTGTTGTAGTCTAGCCACTTTAAAATTCATTTTGCTTTAACCATGATATCATCACTTTAAAACTCACTGAAGAGAAAAGCTATGCCTTTTGGATGGAAACATTGTCCCAAAGAGGCTAGACACAATTCACCATACTCCCAACTCAGAATGCTGCTACTGCTAAGTCGCTTCAGTCGTGTCCGACTCTGTGCGACCCCATGGACTGCAGCCTACCAGGCTTCTCCGTCCATGGGATTCTCCAGGCAAGAATACTGGAGTGGGTTGCCATTTCCAACTCAGAATAGTGTATATTAAAAAGCCAGCTTTTTAATATGTGCTTTTATTGGCTTTTTACAGTCTTTTTTCTGACAAAAAAAATTTAAATATTGTACAGAATGTCTGTCTTTCCCAGGATGAGCCCACTTACTACTTCCAGCTGTTATAAAGCAACCTGTTGCAAAAGAACTGAGGGAAAATAGAAGTATTCTTATCCCATCTGTTCCTCTTACTTCTTTTCACAAAATGGAAGCCAGGAACACTGTTTCCTACAAGCATGAGATTAGCAAGAAAACATCTCGACTCTGAAATGCACAGTATTAGGTGAGAGATTACACCATTGTCAATCTGGTGTTTTCATCCAGTGAAGTAATGTTTACCATTGACAAACACAGCAAGAATTTAAGTCCAGTTGCCCCTAACACAGATTTTCTTTTCTCTGTCCAGATCCTTATATTTGGGCTGAAGTCCTTTGCAAGTCCCAAAGTAGTTTCTGAACCATCTGCTTTTTAATTCCCCATGAATGCTTTCAATTATTTTCTCAGCACACCCACAGCATGTAGCTCTCCCTGCAGATAACTCCTGGTGATAGGATGTCAAGGGCCTTTTAGTCCTTTCCCCAGGGAGATTCAGGAATTGCTTTCAGACCCAAGTCAAATCAGTAGTCATGTCATATATAAGGCAAAGACAACTGACTTTGCTTTACACCCTGAGGTTGAGGTGGTTTATATAACATTCTTAAATGGTGCATTTGCCTGGTCACTGTCATACCAGAGCATTTCAGATTTGTAAGCAGTGAATTTGTTCAGTCACTCAGTGTCCGACTCTTTGTAACCCCACGGGCTGCAGCATGCAGGGCTTCCCTGTCCCTTACTATCTCCCGGAGTTGGCTCAAATTCATGTCCATTGAGTGGGTGATGCTATCTAACCATCTCATCCTCTGTCACCCCCTTTTCCTATTGCCTTCAATCTTTCCTAGCATCAGGGTCTTTTCCAGTGAATCAGATTTTTGCATCAGGTGGCCAAAGTACTGGAGCTTCAGCTTCAGCATCAGTCCTTCCAATGAATATTCAGGGTTGATTTCCTTTAGGATTGACTGGTTTGAGAGATCAAGAAAGGAGATCAAACCAGCCAAGCAGTGAATAGCAGGTAGGAAGTATTTTACACACCTGTATATGTTTTGCATTTGAAATTATACTATTTGGTTTGAGGGCTGCCTATAGTAAGACATGTTCATTTGTTCCATTGTTAAGAGCTGTTCCTTATTTTTCTTAAAATACACCTAAATATGACTTGATTTAAATTTGAGCATAATTCCATGCAGGCACATTCCTTAAGTCCTTAGATATCTCAGTGTTCTAAGACAGTTATCAAAATTTTTTCAGAAAGCAATTCTATGTCCTGTTCACTAAGGCAATAATATGAATGGAGAGCTCTCTTCTTGAACACTTAATAAGAACAAAACTTCCAACAAATGGCCTTTGCCTAGCAGCCCACCTCTCTTCTGAGCAATTACCCAGATCTTTCAATATTTCAAAATTCTAATCCATGAAACCTGCCCCAAACATAGTAGCTCTCAGTAAAAGCTCTCTTTCCAGAAAAATTATATTCTGTCTATATTGAACCTTTAACATAGCTAACTTCAGGCATCTGTGAGTGTTGTCTTCCTCAATAAAATTCAAAGACCTCCAATAAAAGGTATTATTTTTATCTCTGCCAGTACCCACCAGAGTGTTAGATGAAGTTTGCCCCCCCAAAAAAGTGTTGATTAAGGTGAGTAAATTAATGATAACCATTTTTAACTTACAAAGTATTTTCCCTATATATTATTCCACTTAATACAGCCTGTGAAGTAAGCAAATTGGAATTTTAAAATAACCTCTGTTTTACAAAGAATAAAACCAAGATTCTGTGAAATTCCTCCCAATGATGCAAAAAAAAAAAAAAAAGGGGAGGGGGGCCAAGAATCCTTAAATAAGTACAAACAAAGCAGCAGATTTGATAAACAGTCACTTAGTTGGATCAGATATATCCTCTGTTGTTTTCCCCATATCATACCCAACACATGGTCCGTAATGCTCATCTTGATTAAAAGATCTGGTATAAGAGACTTAAAGTCACACAAGCTATAAATGGAACCCACATTTTCTGTTTTCTTTCTGAAACAATATGTTGAATGATTGAGAAGGATTCCAAAAACTTCTTTTCTATAATCCCTGCTGCTACCCACACCAGGCCTATGGGGAAGAAAGTGACAAAGAGCTGTGGTTCTATCACCGTACTGAGAGAAATCTCCATTTCTGGATGTTCATCTAATCCTAAGCATATTATTTCCTGGGACCAGTTAATTTGAAGCTATATGTGAAAGAAATATAACTCAAACAAAATGCAAGCAATATGAAAAACTTAAGAAATCATCAGTGAAATAGGTTAGGATGGCTGGTGAAGCAAGAGCTCAGTAACTCTACTGGGGCCATAAGAGGTGTGATGACCAAGCCAAAGGGTTCAAAAGAAATACTTACAACAAGGAATTCCTCAAAAAGGGGCACAAGAAAATGACTATATATCTATATGTATACATATATATACATATATATGTCATGAAAAAGAGATATGCAACGAAAGAGTTACAAAATTGATCCAATAAAGTATTACTTATAATACTGAAATAAACGGAAACAAATGCCCAGTTAAAAAAGACTGATAAAAATTAGAGCTTTATTTATATACTTTTTAATAAAATGGAATCTTGGGCAGGAAGAAATCATTATATGATGATAAAGATTTTTTTTAACCACAAAAGATTATGACAAAGGAAATTGGTTATATTAACTGAAAAAAATAAATATAATACTGTGTAGGTCACTATGATGTATATGTTTGCCTACTGGTGGCTCAACAGAATCCGCCTGCAATGCAGGAGCTGCAGGTTCCATCTCTGGGTCAGGAAGATCCCCTGGAGAAAGAAATGGCAACCCGCTCCAGTATTCTTGTCTGGAAAATCCCATGGACAGAGGAGCCTGGTGGGCTACAGTCCATGGGGTCGAAAAAGAGTTGGACACGACTTAGTGACTAAACAACAAGAAGAAGGATATATGTCAAAATTTCACCCATGGTTGCCTGTGAGTGATGGGATTCAGGATGACTATCATATACTGTCTGGTGCTTGTCCACAGTTTTCCACATCTTCTACAATTAGTAAGAATTACATAGATAATCAGGAAAAACAGTAATAAACTTGACAGTTTTTTATAGGACAATCATCACTCAGATTGAACAGTTTAAACTTCCACCCAGCCTCACCATCCCAACTCCTCCTCCTCGCCGCACCCCCCCACCCTTGGGCATGCTCCCAACAGATAAAACACAAAGCTGATGCTCTCTCCATCCTATCTTTATCTCTAGATAGCAAAGTGCCTTCAGGTTTAACTGTTGCCTCCTATCCTCTCTCTCCTCTTATGGAATACACAAACCAGTTTAAGTATCACAAACAAATGCAACCTTTCCAAACTGCTAAAAGTGAATTTGATATTTTACCAAGCTCTTTCCCAACTCCTGTTTCTTTGTTCATCCTGCAAAAAAATTATTTCCATAGAAGGACTCACAGAATACATAGTTAAAACATATGTTAATGCATCTCTAAGATGTTGTCTTTTAAGTATAAAAATTTATGCTAAGGAATCAAAGATGCTAGAGAACACTGAGATAATGACCCTTCCCTGCTCGACCCATGAAAGGGACTGCACTAGATACATGCATGGTTGGAGCAGCCTGTGCCCTGCCTACCTTTAGTTTCTCCATTAATTATGACTTTCTGCCTTCAAGGCATGGACTGGACTTGCCACAGACAGGAAGCTGAAGACTTCCCAATGACACCTACCCCATGAGTACAGTTAATTTTACATGCAATACTCAGCAAGTCTGAAGAGTCCCTCAAGGCATAATCATCAACAGGAAAATGACAGAAGCAGCTTTCCATCACACACACAAAAATCTCAGGTGAAAAAACACATTCCCATCTCATTAAAAAAATTGGCATAAAAAATCATCCAGGAACTGTGATTTCAGAGTCTTGAATAGCAGCTAGGACAGTGCAGAGACACAAGAGGGAGAAAGAAGAAGAAAAGAAGATGGAAGGGGAGGAAGAAGAGGAAGAAATAGAACCCAGAACTGCAAGGCATCTCAGCAGATTCCAGTCCCCAAAGAAGGGTACAGAGGTCCACAGAACAGAGGTCCAATTCCTTTGCAAAATCACAGTTACAGCAGATCCAGGACGCAGGCAAAAACTTTGGATTGTATTTCTCCAAGAAGACTACTTGTAAAAGATGAAATAATTCATTTCAAACATAGAAATAGACCTTACACATTGCAGAGTATTTTGGTTTTATGTAGCCTGTAATATCAACCTTGAGAGCTATAAAAATCTGTCTGAGATAATTTCCCTATTTAATTATCTCCCATGAGATAGATATATGGCATTTATTGAACCTACTTATTTCAGCACCTAATCAGGCATTGTGTTGAAATGTTATGTAACTCACACATGAGAGTACGTCTTCCCAGGTACATCATAAAGTCTGAAAAGTCACAATTTCTATCTTTAACTTTTCAACTATCTCCCTAAACTTCGACTATTGTATTATGCAGAACATAGATATTTAAAATACTTGGTTAGACAAGTGAATGGGTGGATGGACAGACAAAACAGACTGTAAAGCAACCTTAGGACACTGCAACATGAACACTGAAAAACGAGCAGCTAAGACAGATGTACATGGAACATCTTATCTTTCCAGGCCATGATGTGACCTTTACCAGGAATCAAAATATTAATATACTGGTATTTATTTAGTCACTGGGGCTTCTCAGGTAGTGCTGGTGGTAAGGAACCCACCTGCTAATGTAGGAAACGTAAGAGAATGCAGGTTCAGTCCCTGGGTGGGGAAGATCCCCTGGAGGAGGGTGTGGCAACCCACTCCAGTATTCTTGCCTGGAGAATCCATGGGCAGAGGAGCCTGGCAGGCTACAGTCCATAGGGTCACAAAGAGTAGGACATGACTGAAGCGACTTAACATGCACACATTTAGTCACTGAGGCCCCAAAATCTCAAGGTTGGCATTAATTTCACTCACACGTTATGACAGAAAGTACTAAATCATTCTTCCCAGTTAAGATGGTATTATGGCACACACAGTTTTTATACACCTTCCCCTACAAAGCTCAAAGTAAAAGAGCTGCTTGAGTGAGTGAGAGAGAGAATGAGTGTGTCTGTATGTGTTGTGTGGGCACGTGTTCAGGAAGAAAAGGGAAAACACTCATGGGTGTGATTATAACATAAGAAGGGGGAAAAAAAAGTAATTTGAGACCTGGTATCTGAAGGAGGTATATTCAGGTTGGCTGCATTCATTGCCCTCTGTAAGCTAGGACTGATCTGGTTGCATGCTGTAGAGACCTGGCTTGCTGGAGGTGAAATGGGTCCCAGTCGCTGAACCATCATGGGACTGCTGGTGACCACTAGATTGTTGCAGCTGCCTTTTCCAATGGACTTGCACTGAGGCCCAAAGCCAAGAGCCCCTAAAAACAAATGAATCAGGTTAGCTTCCATGTCCCTTACATCAGAAATCAGTAAATACACATATGTGCAAACTTACATCAGGACTCATCTTTAAAGACAGTCCTTAGATCATCTTTTTTTTTTTTCAGTATTAGTGATACCAAAAAGCTTTCTGTAATTCCAATGAAAAATCCATAATGCTACAATAGAAACCCTTCTATAATCACCACTCATACAAAATATGCTTACATTTTGCTCCTTCTACATTCAAGTGTCCAGTTATATTAAGAATCATATTTTATCATCTCTTTACCTAAAGGGTTAAGGTGGTAAGTAGGTGGGATTACTTATATCAAACCATGTGTTTTCCAAAATAGTTAACATCTTAAATTGCCCAGCAAGGAAAGTTGACACTACTGACAAAAACTTGTTTAACTGGTTCACTTCATTCAAGTCTGGCCTTCCAAAAAGCCTCTTTAAAAGGATATAGTCTGGCTGTGTCTCTCCAATCTTTATTTTTCCTCTTCACCCTGATATATTGCCATTGGACATATACCCAATTTTTTAAAAAATCAGGATGAGACAGCCTTAAAACATTATTTTAAAAGTAGTATGTTAACCAAATTTGACATAGATTTTTCATTTCATTAGCAACAATCTTTGAATGTAGTGAAAATTTGGTACATAACCAGAAGGGAAAGAAAAAAAAAAAAGAAACCCTCAAGAATCTGTGCCGTTACGGAAAAGTGAAAAGCAAAGAGGAGAAAGGTAAACACTGCCATGACTCATTTAAAAAAAATAATAATAGTCATTGAATCATTCTAGACATTCTTTTTACATGGATACACTTTTTCAAACATTTTTTGCAAACTACTTGGTCAAGTCTCAGTTCCCATTTCTGGTAAATGAAAAGAAATATGATCCTAGGTTTTCTGGCAAATTAGGCTCTAAAGTTTTCTCACCAAATTCCTCATCTTTCCCATTGATATATTTGGGATCAAAGTAGTAGAAAAGCATCACAGTAACCTTCCTTACTTAGCTTTAGAGAATATAATATTTTATTTTGTCTTTTTAAAAATTAATAGCAAAAAAAAAAAAAAAGACTTTTCCATCTTTTGTAACATTCTCTTCCAAGAGCCCACAAAACTAAGGATAAACAAGACCTTAGCATAATCACTAACACTCTCATCAATGAACTCACATCTCCCAAGTGCTAGGAGAGTCTCAGCATCTTTAGCAAGCAGGAAGCCTTCTCCAGTCCAGGCCTCTGGGAAGCTAAAATCCAAGTGGTAACTGACTTGCCCAAGGTCACACAGGGATTTACTGACAGAGCAGAAACAAATTCTATGAGAGTGCATTTTCAAGGCACCTGTGTGTTTAAGTTTAGGTGCTGGATGCTTTGTTCCTTCCTTGGATACTTTTCAAGATCCTACAGAAACATCTCCTAATTTTTTCCAGATACACAAACCAGAATCTACCCCTCTCCCTGCTGCTTATATCTGACGCATCTTCTTGTGCCTTGAAACATCAGCCATAGATAGTCTCTCTATTTTCATAGTTCATATAACACTGTACCATCAGGGTTTCATCTTGATACCAAGAGAGTGGGTACATTTTTGTGCAATGATCATAAGCTTAATATATTTTTAAATTCCAACAAGCTACATGCAATTTGATTTTCAAACTCCCTTTTTACCTTGGAAAAAGGCAATGTCCAGTATATAAGACACTTGAATTCCATCCGCAGGTTCCATCCCTACCAGCCACTGCTACTAAAAGCAATATTAGATGTCAGGTATTCTGTCCAATTCAGTGTCATATATTTAAGGAACTCACTCATTTCATGCCTGTTTCCTTCACAATAAAAAGGTATTAATATCTACCTCTAAAACAAAGACATATTAGCAGCTGGGACAGCATACCCAAGAAATGCTATTTGGTGCCAAAGCATATTAATACATCATTTCATCAAATCTTAGATGCCATATAAGTCATACCATTATTTCATATATCAGTAAAAACATCAAACTGGTACATGGTGTTTCTATTTCACAGATACTCTGATGTGAAAATAATGCACACCTTAGAATAAATACCAATAAGATTGCTGAAAAAATTATTTTTACGCTTCTCTTGCTCACACTTTTCTCTCTGCTAGGTACAGCCTTACCCTAATTTGTCTACCTAGTGATCAGCCTCTCTCTTCAAGGATCATCTTCCCTATGACTCCCTTCACACACTACCAGCTGGGCAAATCTAATCAATTCTTCTTTTCGTTCCCCCACAGTCTTTTAGAACAAATTTGCCTCAGCACCTTCAGGGAACTGAAATGTTTACATGACTGTCATCCATTTATACTTGATTGCTTTTTAGAGACAAAGCTCTTGCTTGAGATATCACTGCTTCTTTAGCACCTAGCCTAAGGCCTGTACAGTACACAATAAAGTCTGTCAATGAAGCTAAGAAAGAATGAAAATAAAAGATTTTAATATATGATATTAAATACTGAGACATTATTTCCACTAAAGTCTTCCTGGTCTTCTTGTTTAAAACCATGCCATTTTTCAAAAACAGACTCCAACTAAGTCAGTCCTTTGATATTTCTCCACAGTGTGCCTAATGAGAGGTATGGATGGAAAATGAAACTGTGGAAGTAGTAATTATAAATCCATCTTCCTAGGCTAGAATTTGACAGTGGTCAAGTCTGCCCTGGTAACCCTATACCCTGGATTCTCACATTCATAGTACTTTTTCTCTGACTGTAATAAAGAAACATTAGTCCTCCCCTCCCCAGTGTCTCCATCATTTTCACAATAACACCTCCTACTCCTGAATTCACTAGTCAACTTGAGCTGTATCTAACCATAGAGGAGTGACAACTTCTGACAGGTATTACATTCAGTGTCCATGAAGCTAAATTTCTTAGAAACATATTATATTTGTGGAGCAGCTTTAAGAATGTTCTGGAAAATGGCATCATCACTCTCACACGTGGAGACAAGTAACACTTTGACCAAGAACCACTGTGCTCAATGCAAGCATCTAATTTCAATTTTTTTCATAATTCTGGACAGAATGAATACCTCCAAGTTGCTCACAATTGTCTAGTGTATTGTAGTTTGGGCTCTGGAGACAGCCTGCTTGGGAACCCAAAACCCAGGATGGTTGTGTGACTTAGACAAATTACTTAAATATGTGTGTTTATCTCTATGTCTATGTCTTCTCATTTGTAAAATGGAAATGGAACACTACTTCATAAGGTTGTTGTGCATCTAGTATTAATTATACACACAAAGGACTCCACACATTGCCTAGCACATAGTAGGTACTGAATTGATGTTGGTTGTGATTTTTGTTGCAGCTGTTGTTATTATTGTTCATGCCTGTCATCACTTTTTTCCCTGCATTCTTTCTTGAAGTAAGAAGAAAACAGTTCTTTGTAATTCCCTGCATAAAACAAGATACAAGTAAATGATACTATTTAATTCTTTACCCATTTCCAATGTTCTTTCTGCTTTGAGCCTGGAGCCAATTTTTTTTAAAACCAGGTGTCATCACAGATAGAAGAAAAGTTTTCAACTGGCCAAGTCTGAACGTTCCTTGGCTTGTCATTCCCTGAAAACAAACCATAGAACTTTTCTGACTACCAGATGTGCCAACTACTTGTGTGCTGGTTTTCATTTTTAAATACTGCTTATTTTTAGAGACTGTACAACGTTTTTTAAAAATGCGTTTACTGCTCAAATAAGGATTAGAGTGGATGGCATTCTAAGTACCACATACATCCTAGCCAAAATCGCTGCATGTTGGTGGGAAGTACAAATGATTTGCATTTCCTGAACTGAGAGGTCATCTTAGCAAGGCCGTGTTTTTAATTAACATCTTCATTAGTTAAAAGAGTTCTCTTGAAGTCAAATAGCTGACTATGTTGCAATTACCCCTGCTGAGGCTGCATCTTTCAGAACGATCTATGTTTATTCACTGGTTCCTCTAAAAATGACACAGATATTGGGGGAACATAAATGACACATATATATGAGAGGTAGTAAGGAAAAGTAATCAGTTCTTTTTGTGGTTTTTATTGTTCATTCAACTGACTAATCAAATGCCAACCATGAGCTGGGCAGTCCCTGGAGACAATGGTGAGCAAGACAGACAAGAGTCCCATCAAGAGTCCCATCAAGATTCCAAGAGTGGCCAATGAAGAGGAACACCAAAACAGCCATTCTATAAAAGACAGCCCTGCTCCCAGGTTGGGTCATATGAAATGTCTTTCTTTACAGGTTAAACATGATCAAATAAGAGCAATTTCTATATGGTTCAACCCAACACATATGCAGAGTGTTTTGGAAACAGAAATAAAGCATACCAAGATTTCAGTCTGTCTCACCCATCCACTGGCTGTGTGACACTGAGCAAGGTACTTAAAAGTCTCTGTGCTTCAGTATCCTGTAAGGTCCCGAGGAAAGTAATAGTAGTAATAGTAATAGCCCTAATACATAGGGCTCTATGAGGATTGAAAGGGTTAGTATATATTATCATAACTTTACCATCTTTAAGGATCAGGGTTTTCTTCCCAGTCTTTCATTATAAAACATTTCAAATCTACAGAATAGCTCTAAGAACAGTGCATGAATCTTCTAATTTATCAGTTGATAAATTCCATCTGTTGATCTATCTAACCATCGTCCATCTCTCGCTATATATAAGCCTATTATTGTTTTATTATGCCCTTCACCCCAAAATATGTAACCATAACACAATCATCAAACTAAGACATTTAGCAATGATATAGTACTAGTATTTAATGCACCATTTATATTCAAATATTACTAATTGTCCAATAATAACCTTTAGAGAAATTGTTTTCCAATCCAGGATCATGAATTTCAAAGAAATATTTTGCAGAAGTGGATCTTCAAGAAAGGAATGGTAAATCAGTAGACACTAGGGAGCTGTAGGTTGTTGGAAAAGTAGAAAATCGGAGAAAGAAAAGAGGAGAGAGGTAACAGCAAACAGCACAATAATTAAAAGCATGGATCTGTACGCTAGCTCCACCACTGAATGGCCGTGTGACCTTGGGCAACTTACGCAAGCTTTCTGTGCCTCAGTGTTCTGAGCTCTAAATGGAGTTAATACTACTATTACTTACCCCAAGGAGTTGTTTTGAGGATTAAATGATCTAATATAGGTAATATATATATAGGGTCTGGGACTTATGCATTATAAATGTTAGTTATATTTTATTAAAGAACTCATTTATGGTACCTTTCTGTTATTTCTAGCACCTCTTTTCTTGAATGACTAAGGACTGCATGGTGATACTTCCCAACCCAAGACCTTCCACTTGACATATCCCCCTCCGATGGACTGCACACTTCAGGCCTTTCCTCACTCCCATCTTATCTTACTCTTAGACTCTCCCCAGCTTTCATTCATACTCCTCCCTGGAACTAGAGATAAATTCTTGCATACTAAACATACTAGGCTTATTATACAGTGTTTTATCAAATTTGTAATGTTTTACTGCAGAGATATAGCAGTGACAACTTTCATGAACACATGTACATACTCACATGTGTTCATGAATTGGTAGTAATGTGTTACTCTGAAATATTAGTAAAGTATGGGCAAATGGCTAAGAACACCAAAAGAAGAGAATCAGAATGAAATTGCTAGCTTCCTTATTCAGGAACAACACATTTAAATTTAGTGTATGTTACAGTCAAAACTGCACAAAACTTATGAGACAAAAGGACTACTGAGTAGAACATCCTGCCTCCATGGTGCTAATAACTCCGTAGAGATAAGACGTACTCACCTAGGAACAACCAGATAATGATACTTGACTACAAGAATAAAGCATGAAACTGAAGTACAGAGACAGGAGTTCAGAAAAGGGGGAAATCTCTACGTACCGGATAATTCACTGAAGAACAATCTTAACCAAAAAAGCACGTCTTTTAGGAAGTCCAAAGGTTTTCAACGATAACAAATTATGTGAGGTCATGGACAAATCCACAGTCAAATAACTTTGGGAAACTCTAATTAACCATATCCCTTTATTACAGGTCTTCTCAGAGCCATTATAAAATGTAAATGCATATAATAAATCTCTGAGGGGAGCAAATAATATACAAAATATATTTGTTTAGGGTGCTTTTTTTCCCCTATGACTCACCCAAGAGTAGCATACTAAAAGCACACTCTTTAGAAAACAATAAGCTAAAACTGAAAGACAAATGAGCACATGAATGAGGAGATAGTAAGGTGCACACATGGAAACAGCAGGGAGGAGGCATGGCATGTATTAAGGAAATGAGAAATCAGAGTTGCCTGCAAGAAGGGGATCTCACCAGAAAAAAGGGAGAAAATAGAGGACTTGTGGAGTCAGGTTGGTGGGCCTGAATTAACAACTGGACATTATGTATTCACCAATGGCATTACTTCATGGGAAATAGATGGGGAAACAGTGAAAACAGTGTCAGGCTTTATTTTGGGGGGCTCCAAAATCACTGCAGATGGTGACTGCAGCCATGAAATTAAAAGATGCTTAATCCTTGGAAGGAAAGTTTTGACCAACCTAGATAGCATATTCAAAAGCAGAGAGATCACTTTGCCAACAAAGGTCCATCTAGTCAAGGCTATAGTTTTTCCAGTGGTCATGTATGGTTGTGAGAGTTCGACTATGAAAAAAGCTGAGTGCCGAAGAATTGATGCTTTTGAACTGTGGTGTTGCAGAAGACTCTTGAGAGTCCCTTGGACTCCAAGGAGATCCAACCAGTCCATTCTGAAGGAGATCAGCCCTGGGCTTTCTTTGGAAGGAATGATGCTAAAGCTGAAACTCCAGTACTTTGGCCACCTCATGCAAAGGGTTGACTCATTGGAAAAGACTCTGATGCTGGGAGGGATTGGGGGTAGGCAGAGAAGGGGACGACAGAGGATGAGATGGCTGGATGGCATCACCGACTCAATGGACATGAGTCTGAGTGAACTCCGGGAGTTGGTAATGGACAGGGAGGACTGGTGTGCTGAGATTCGTGGGGTTGCAAAGAGTTGTACATGACTGAGAGACTGAACTGAACTGAACTGAACTGAATGGCACCAAACCTGGCTGCACATTAGTGTCACCAGGGAAGTTTTTCAAAAATGCAAATTCATAGGCTTCACTTCAAACCAGCTAAGCCAGATGCTGTGCTGTATTTGGCCTGCTGACATGCACCTGGAGCCCTGTGCTACAGATAGTGGTGCATCTCAGTAGAAGCCAAGCTCAGCCATGATTAATCTGGTGGAGATGAGGATAAAGGATGGAAGAGTACATTAAAGACAAGCTGGACAAACAATGAGGAGAAGCCCACATGGTGATAAATGACAGCATAAGAAAGCAATGGTTAGGGAAGCAAGTTAAAAGATTATATATTATATATATATAATATATAATATAATTATATATTGTATTTATATATTATATATTATATATCATATAATATATTATATACTATAATTGGTTGATAAAAGATTTAGGAGATAAAGTTTAAACTATCATCTGTAAAGCAGCCAGTTAGTGGGAAGCTGCTGTATAACACAGGGAGCCCAGCCTGGTGCTCTGTGATGACCTAGAGGGGTGGGATGGGAGCCAGGAGGGAGGCAATACACATAATTATGGCTGATTCCCATTGTTGTATGGCAGAAAACAACATAACATGGTAAAACAATTATCCATCAATTAAAAAATAAATAAACTGGAGGAATCAACCTGCCTAACTTCAGGCTCTACTATAAAGTCACAGTCATCAAGACAGCATGGTACTGGCACAAAGACAGAAATATAGATCAATGAAACAAAATAGAAAGCCCAGAGATAAATCCACGCACCTATGGACACCTTATCTTTGACAAAGGAGGCAAGAATATACAACAGAGAAAAGACAATCTCTTTAACAAGTGATGCTGGGAAAACTGGTCAACCACTTGTAAAAGAATGAAACTAGAACACTATGGCAACCCACTCCAGTGTTCTTGCCTGGAGAATCCCAGGGACGGGGGAGCCTAGTGGGCTGCCGTCCATGGGGTTGCACAGAGTCGGACACGCCTGAAGCGACTTAGCAGCAGCAGCAGAACACTTTCTAACACCATGAAAATGAAGTTGCTCAGTCGTGTCCGACTCTTTGCGACCCCATGGACTGTAGCCTAACAGGCTCTTCTGTCCATGGGATTTTCCAGGCAATAGTACTGGAGTGGATTGCCATTTCCTTCTCCAGGGGATCTTCCCAACCCAGGGATCGAAACTCAGGTCTCCCGCATTGTAGACAGACGCTTAACCATCTGAGCCACCAGGGAAGTCACATACACAAAAATAAACTCAAAATGGATTAAAGATCTAAATGTAAGACCAGAAACTACAAAACTCCTAGAGGAGAACATAGGCAAAACACTCTCCGACATAAATCACAGCAGGATCCTTTATGACCCACCTCCCAGAATATTGGAAATAAAAGCAAAAATAAACAAATGGGACCTAATTAAAATTAAAAGCTTCTGTACAACAAAGGAAACTATAAGCAAGGTGAAAAGACAGCTTTCAGAATGGGAGAAAATAATAGCAAATGAAGCAACTGACAAACAACTAATCTCAAAAATATACAAGCAACTCCTGCAGCTCAATTCCAGAAAAATAAACGACCCAATCAAAAAATGGGCCAAAGAACTAAATAGACATTTCTCCAAAGAAGACATACAGATGGCTAACAAACACATGAAAAGATGCTCAACATCGCTCATTATCAGAGAAGTGCAAATCAAAACCACAATGAGGTTACCATTGCACGCCAGTCAGAATGGCTGCAATCCAAAAGTCTACAAGCAATAAATGCTGGAGAAGGTGTGGAGAAAAGGGAACCCTCTTACACTGTTGGTGGGAATGCAAACTAGTACAGCTACTATGGAGAACAGTGTGGAGATTCCTTAAAAAACTGGAAATAGAACTGCCTTATGACCCAGCAATCCCACTGCTGGGCATACACACCGAGGAAACCAGAATTGAAAGAGACACGTGTACCCCAATGTTCATCGCAGCACTGTTTATAATAGCCAGGACATGGAAGCAACCTAGATGT
>NW_011495030.1:7679133-7682324 GCF_000754665.1 Bison bison bison
CTGTTTATAATAGCCAGGACATGGAAGCAACCTAGATGTCAATAAGCAGATGAATGGATAAGAAAGCTGTGGTACATATACACAATGGAGTATTACTCAGCCATTAAAAAGAATACATTTGAATCAGTTCTAATGAGGTGGATGAAACTGGAGCCTATTACACAGAGTGAAGTAAGCCAGAAAGAAAAACATCAATACAGTATACTAACACATATATATGAAATTTAGAAAGATGGTAACGACAACCCTGTATGCAAGACAGTAAAAGAGACACAGATGTATAGAACAGTCTTTTGGACTCTGTGGGAGAGGGAGAGGGTGGGATGATTTGGGGGAATGTCATGGAAACATGTATAATATCATATAAGAAACGAATTGCCAGTCCAGGTTCGATACAGGATGCTTGGGGCTGGTGCACAGGGATGACCCGGAAGGATGGTATGGGGAGGGAGGTGGGAGGGGGATTCAGGATGGGGAACATGTGTATGCCTGTGGCGGATTCATGTTGATGTATGGCAAAACCAATACAATAGTGTAAAGTAATTAGCCTCCAATTAAAATAAATAAATTTAAATTAAAAAATAAAATAAATAAAGAGGAGGAAAAATAAATAAATTTTAAAAATTAAAAGGAGGAGGTCATATAAAGGTCATTTTTGTAACTCCAGTTTGAAATTAATTACTCATTACCAGATAATAAATAGATTAAGTCCTAATCCAGATTAATTAAGATTCCCATGAATTGTGGCAATGTCCCACCACTTTGCCCCCTGGAGTTCAGCTTGAATCTATCAAGTTTATCCCACAAAGAATATAACTTTCACACTAACACTCTTCTAACCTTAGTCAGTATTCAGGAATGTTGGCCACCAAGTATGGAATCACCAGCATTACTCATTTCATTTTATCCCTGCATTAAATGGAATTGTATTTATACTCTGAGAGATTAAAAAATATCATATTGCTTTCTGTGCCACTCAGTGCCCTGGATTCCTGGACAAGAAGTCTCAGTCTTCTTTCTCCCCACCACTGGGCACTCCTGATAAGACGTTATTAAGAACACACAGCTCCAAACCACCTCATAAAGATGTAAAGATACATTAAACAGCATTCCCAAACTTTATATTCTAAAGTCCCATCAGTCAGCTATTGTACATCAATTATCAACTAATTAGTACAGAGTGCTTATGCTGACCTTTCTGTTCTCTCTTGTAATGATTTGCCAAGTTAACTGAAACCTGCTTTGCTCCATAGAGACTCTTAGTGAAGCAAGAGTGTTAAATAAAGTTCACCAACAATTAGCCTAGAAAACCAAAGAGGAAATGTAAGCACATTTTACTGCTTTTCCCTGGACCAATTTTCTAACAATCCCATGGGACAAGAGCAGATACATTTGTTAAATAAGCAAACCATTACTCTGAAAAGCTGAAATACCAGTACTGGCATAAATTTGTCGCTCGTGGACTAGGTATTCATTTATTTGTGCTCCTGCTCTGTGGTATAGTATATACTCTAGGGAGTCCAAACACATAGATAAGCTAAACAATTGTTGCTTACTATAAAATCTAGTAGACTCACATCAAGGCTTACACATGTGATTAATCTATAAAGATATATGAATTCAAGGTGAAATTACACTTGCTCTGTAAAAAGAGGACTTCCATGAATATAAGAAAAGATGAGGAAAAAAAGAGGAAGGAAGCATACTTTAATGGGAAAACTGTCTCAGTTTCCCCAAAATCATAAACAGATCACATTTATTAAGCACTACCTGTGGGCTTTGTGCTGTGCTATAGTAACGGAGGCCTAGGCCATTAGGTTTTCCCCCAAAGAGCCTCTGACCAGTAGCAAAGAGTTTTAATCAACACATGAAATGATTAAGAAACACCTGATTTTTTTTAATTGAATGAAAGATCCTTTAAAATCTACAGTGCTTTACAATTTTCAACAAGTTTCACACATGGGATTTCGTCTAATCCCATAATAACCTTTTTCCCCCTACCCCTATATTGCCCTTCCCCTCTTCTCTCTTCCCACTAGTAATCACTGGTTTGTTTTCTTTATCTATGAGTCTGCTTCTTTTTTGTTTTATTCACTAGTTTGTTTTATTTCTAGATTCCACATATAAGTGATATCATACAATATTTGCCTTTCTCTTTCTGACTTATTTCAGTTATCATAATGCCCTCCAAGTCCATTCACATATTGCTGCAAATGCAAAATATTATCCTTTTTGATTGCTGAGAGTAGTATTCCATTGTGTGTGTGTGTGTATGTCTGTGTGTGTGTGTGTGTGTGTGTATCTCATATCTTCTTTATCCATTCACCTGATGATAGACACTTAGGTTGCTTCCATACCTTGACAGTTGTAAATACTGCTGCTATGAACATTGGGGTGAAGGTATCTTTTCAAATTAGTGTTTTTTGGATATATACCCAAGAACGGAATTTCTGGGTCATATCCTGAGTGGGGAAGGTCACCTGGAGGAGGGCATGGCAATCGACTTAAAATTTTAAGTCGATTTAAAATTTTAAATCGATTTAATTTTTAAATCAATTTAAATCTAATTGATTTAAAATTTTAAATAAAATTTTAAAAATTTATTTATTTTAATTGGAGGATAATTACAAAATTGTGATGGTTTCTGTCATATATCACCATGAATCAGCCACAGGTATACATGTGTACCCCATCCTGAACCCCCCTCCCACCTCCCTCCCCACCTTATCCCTCTAGGTTGTCCCAGAGCACCAGCTTTGGGTGCCCTGCTTCATACATCAAACTTGATTTTACATATGGTAATGTATATGTTTCAATGCTATTCTCTCAAATCATTCCACCATCTCCTTCTCCCACTGAATCCAAAAGTCTGTTCTTTATGTCTGTGTCCACTCCAGTATTCTTGCCTGGAGAATCCCAAGGACAAAGGAGCCTAGAAGGCTATAGTTTATAGGGTCGCAAGCAGTCAGACATGACTGAAGCGACTTAGCACGTACATAGTAGTTCTATTTTTAGTTTTTTGTTTTTCCAGTAGTCATGTTTGGATGTGAGAGTTGGACTGTGAAGAAAGTTGAGCACCGAAGAATTGATGCTTTTGAACTGTGGTGTTGGAGAAGACTCTTGAGAGTCCCTTGGACTGCAAGGAGATCCAACCAGTCCATCCTAAAGGAGACCAGTCCTGGGTGTTCATT
>NW_011495030.1:7682424-7684627 GCF_000754665.1 Bison bison bison
TCCCTTGGACTGCAAGGAGATCCAACCAGTCCATCCTAAAGGAGACCAGTCCTGGATGTTCATTGGAAGGACTGATGCTAAAGCTGAAACTCCAGTACTTTGGCCACCTCATACGAAGAGTTGACTCATTGGAAAAGACCCTGATGCTGGGAGGGATTGAGGGCAGGAGGAGAAGGGGATGACAGAGGATGAGCTGGCTGGATGGCATCACCGACTCGATGCACATGAGTTTGGGCGGACTCCAGGAGTTGGTGATGGACAGGGAGGCCTGGTGTGCAATTCATGGGGTCGCAAAGAGTTGGACATGACTGAGCGGCTGAACTAAACTGCACTGAACTGAAGGAACCTCCATGCTGTTTTTTTTCCACCATGGCTGCACCAGTTTACATTCCCCCACAACAATGTAGGAGTGTGCTCTTTTCTCCATATCCTCACAACATTTGTTATATGTGTTCTTTTTTTTTTTTTTTTTAAACCATCTGAGCCACCAGGGAAGCCTTATATGTGGTCTTCTTGATGATAGCTATGGGGCTTCCCTCATAGCTCAGTTGGTAAAGAATCTGACTGCAGATGAAGGATACCTGGGTTCGATTCCTGGGTTGGGAAGATCCCCTGGAGAAGGAAACGGCAATCCACTCCAGTATTCTTGCCTGGAAAATCCCATGGACAGAGGAGCCTGGCGGGCTACAGTCCACGAGGTCGCAAGAGTCGGACATGAGTTAGCGACTAAACCACCACCACCATTCTGACAGAAGGAAACATCCAATCTTAAACTGAGCTGCCATGTGCCAAGCAAAGAAATAGATTAGACAAGAAAAAGAGCTGTTAACTGGAGGAAGATTGGTGGAGGAGGTGAAACTTGACCTGAGCCTTTTAATGGCCTGAGGGGAGAGGGAAGTGAGAAGAGGAGGTTTACCAAAGTGAAGTGAGAAAAATGTGCTTGGAAGAGAACTGGGAAAGCTGCCCACTATCAAAACCTCTCACTGTATGGAACAATGACTGGGATCCCCTGTCAGATAGTAGGTGCTCAACAAATGGATGAATGAATAAACAATACCACTTTTAACAAAAATATAGTTCAAGGTCACAAAGTGAGAAGTTCCCTCTTAAAAGTGAGCTGTGATGTAGAAGAAAGAAAGAGATCCCTGGTGAATACAATTGTTGATATATCCTTAGTCCCTGAGGAGCTGGAAATATTGGTTTGCTGCATCTCTCCTTATTCCCTATACATACACACATACACATCTTGACATGAAGGGAGAGTAGTCTAAGACAGTCAATGTAAATCACCAGAACTTGTTCTTTAGGATCTAAGAGCTGGTTCTAAGGGGAAATCTCATTCAGTTCTTCATAACCAGGATATCTTCTTAGTATCTAAAAGTCATAACTTATAGTCATCATTAAAAGCTACTGGGCTAACATCATAGTAACTCCTCAGAACTGTCCAAAGAAACATATACTGTATTATAATTTTTTGTCACACATTCTACATAGGCTTACAAGTTCAAATGGGATGCCCAGAATCATATGACCCAAAGAAATGGGAGGCAGTTATGGAGATCACATTCTCTTATACTAAAAATTGTCACCCATATTTCCAAGAACTGGAAAATACTTGGCTTCCTGCATCCAGAAATCACACATCATTGTTCAACTGTCTTATGAACAAGATATCTTTTGCTTTTAGGCTGTAGATTCTCAACTTGTGCTCCAATGTCCATTCAACAGCCTAGGTACATGTAAGAAAATTTGTTGAGCTGCTACTTGTATTTTGTGCTCCTTTGTCTCAAGAAAAATTATAAAAGGGTCAAAAGTAGACACTGCTTGGTTTTATTATTTCTTCTAGTCCTGTTCAGTTCAGTTCAGTCACTCAGTCATGTCTGACTCTTTGCGACCCCGTGAATCACAGCATGCCAGGCCTCCCTGTCCATCACCAACTCCCAGAGTTCACTCAAACTCACATCCATCGAGTCAGTGATGCCATCCAGCCATCTCATCCTCTGTCGTCCCCTTCTCCTCCTGCCCCCAATCCCTCCCAGCATCAGAGTCTTTTCCAATGAGTCAACTCTTCGCATGAGGTGGCCAAAGCACTGGAGTTTCAGCTTTAGCATCATTCCTTCCAAAGAAATCCCAGGGCTGATCTCCTTCACAATGGACTGGTTGGATCTCCTTGCAGTCCAAGGGACTCTCAAGACTCTTCTGC
>NW_011495030.1:7685163-7724413 GCF_000754665.1 Bison bison bison
TGCATATAGGTTTCTCAAGAGGCAGATCAGGTGGTCTGGTATTCCCATCTCTTTCAGAATTCTCCACAGTTTATTGTGATCCACACAGTCAAAGGCTTTGGCATAGTCAATAAACTGTGGGGAAACCTAAATCCACTGAGATTAGCCAGGTGCTCTGAGTACCTCTGAAGAGAAAGCCACAGGAGAGACTGCCCAAAGTTGGGAAGAACATCAGTTTTACAGTACCTTGAGTAGTGAGGCAGCTCTCAGCAAAGGCAATGGGGGTGGAGAGAATGGTTGCAATGGCAAATGTACCAAGCCTAGGCTCTAGGTCTAGGGGCTCCCAGCTCTGGCAAAGGTTTCTGTGCCAAGCACATCGCTTGGCAAGCAGCAGACTTCCAGAGACCATGTGGGCTTGGCTAAGTAGGCACCTACCTCAGTAGTAACCTGGACCAAAAATCAGAAAAGCTTTTGCTATAGTCTGCTCTGTATAAAGACCCTGTGATCTTGTCTCTCTGGCAAGACACTGGGTACTCCAACCAACAATGACTGATATTAAATTTCAGGGTTTTGGAGTCTGATTTGTTTTCTTTTAAAGGAAACAATTTAAAGAGCTCTTTCAATTATGTGAGAGTTGGTAGAGTAAGTCACATCCACTACGGCGGATTCGATTAAAATTAGAGAGATTGGAAGGCTGAAATATCTACCCTTTGGCTCAAGCAACTTGAAACCTGTCATTGTGTAAAATTATGTAACATTAACTACCAAAATATTTTTAAAAATTCTAACATCACAAGTCTCAACACAGATAATCTAAGGCCTACATAGTGTAAGTTCCCAGTGTGTCCTTTATTTAATGGCATTTTTGAACTTAGAACTAGAGTAATCCAAGCATCTTTGTAAATATAACTGGAATATGAGTTAATATTAATGTAACTGTGACTGTTTTATCTCTATACCTTACAGGTGTTAAATTCAGACACTTATATCAGCAATAACTGAACAATAATAATGAAGTTAGGTCAAATGAAAAGAACATTATATTCAATCCAAATTCTTTCTCATCAATACAAAAAAGCAATCATAACACAGATTGACACCAGTATGAAAAAAAATCTAGATTAAAAGTGATGTTTGAGCTCATACAAGTCAATACCAGAAAAACACACAACCCAATCAAAAAATGGGCAAAGACCTAAACAGATCAAAGAAAACATACAGATGGCTAATAAACACATGAAAAGATGCTTAACATCACTCATTGTTAGAGAAATGCAAATCAAAACTACAATAAGATATCACCTCACACAGGTCAGAATGGTCAGAATCATCAAAAAATCTACGAACAATAAATGCTGGAGAGGATGTGAAGAAAAAGGGAACCCTCTTGCACTGTTGGTGGGAATGCAAATTGATAGAGCCACTATGGAGAACTCCATATGGAGTTCTCTAGTATGGAGTATGGAGTATGGAGAATCTCTAGTGTGGAGTATGGAGAATCTCTAGTATGGAGATTCCTAAAAAAACTAGGAATTAAACCATCATATGACACTGTAATCCCACTACTAGCCATATGCTCTGAACAAACCAAACTGAAAAAGACACATGTAACCCAAAGTTCATTGCAGCAGTTCTGTTTACAATAGCTAGGACATGGAAGCAACCTAGATGCCCATGGACAGATGAATGGATGAATAAGCTGTGGTACAAATGTACAATGGAATATTACTCAGCCATAAAAAAGAACACATTTTAGTCAGTCCTAATAAGGTAGATGAACCTAGAGTCTACTATACAGAGTGAAGTAAGTTAGAAAAAGAAGAACATTTATCATATACTAATGCATATATATGGAATCCGGAAAGATGGTACTGATGAAGCTTTTTGCAGGGGAGCAATGGAGACAGACACTGAAAACAGACTTAGGGACATAGCTGGTGTGGGGCAGGGGAGAAGGAGAGGGTGGGAGGTATGGAGAGTAACATGGAAACAAATATTACCATATGTAAAATAGATAGCCAATGGGAATTTGCTGTATGACTCAGGGAACTCAAACTGGGGATCGGTAACAACCTAGAAGGGTGGGGTGGGGAGGGAGGTAGGAGGGATGTTCAAGTGGGAGGGGCCATGGGTAAACTTATGGCTGATTCATGTTGATGTTTGGTAGAAACCAATGCAATACTGCAAAGCAATTATCCTTCAATTAAAAATAAACAAATTCAATTTTTTTTAAAGTGCTGCTTGTAATTTTTTGGAGATCCATCTCCTAAAGCAAAGACAAAAAAAGCAAAAATAAACAAATGGGACCAAATTAAACTTAGAAGCTTTTGCACAGCAAAGGAAACCACTGACAAAATGAAAAGACAACCTATGGAATAGGAGAAAAATATTTGCAAATGACATGACTAATAAGGGATTAATATTCAATATATAAACAGCTCATACAAACCAACATCAAAAAAACAAACAACCAGATAAAAAAATGGGCAGAAGAATTTAATAGACATTTTTCCAAAGAGGAAATGCAGATGGTCAACATGAAAAGATGCTCAACATGAAAAGATGCTCAACTTCTCAAGTCATCAGGGAAATGCAAATTAAAACCACAATGAGACATCACCTCACACCTATCAGAATGACTATCATCAAAAAGAACACAAATTCAAATATTGGTGAGGAACATGGAACCCTGCTCAATGTGGCAGCCTGGATAGGAGGAAAGTTTGGAGAGAATACATACAGGTATATGCATGGATGAGTCCCTTTGCGGCTCACCTGAAAAAATCACAACATTGTTAAGTGGCTATGCTCCAGTACAAAATAAAAAGTTAAAAAAAAAAAAAGTTGACAAGGATGTGGAGAAAAGGGAACCTTCTTTCACTGTTGGTGGGACTGTAAATCAGAGCAGTCACTGTGGAAAACAGCCTGGAGGTTCCGCAAAAAGTTAGAAATAGAACTATCATAAATAGAACTACCATGACCCAGAAATTCCACTCCTGGATATATATCCAAACAGCAACACGACGACAACAAAACACTAACTCGAAAAGATACATGCACCCCAACATTCATAACAGCCCTGTTTACAGCTACCAAAGTACGGAAGCAACCTAAGTGTTTATCATCAGGTGAATGGATAAAGAAGATATGGCAAATACACACACATACACACATACACAGACAAGGGAATACTACTCAGTCATAAAATTTTTTTTTACCATTTGCAGCAACATGGATCACCTTGGACTGCATTATGCTAAATGAAGTAAGTCAAAAAGAGAAAGACAAATACTGTATAATATCACATATATGTGAAATCTAAAAATACAACAAACTAGTGAACAAAACTGGAGAAGGCAATGGCACCCCACTCCAGTCCTCTTGCCTGGAAAATCCCATGGACAGAGAAGCCTGGTGGGCTGCAGTCCATGGGGTCGCTAAGAGTCAGACAGGACTGAGCAACTTCACTTTCACTTTTCACTTTCATGCATTGGAGAAGGAAACGGCAGCCAACTCCAGTGTTCTTGCCTGGAGAATCCCAGGGATGGGGGAGCCTGGTGGGCTGCTGTCTATGGGATCGCACAGAGTCGGACACAACTGAAGTGACTTAGCAGCAGCAGCAGTGAACAAAACAAAAAAGAAGCAGACTCACAGAGGAAAAACTAGTGGTTACCAACGGGAATCAGGAAGCCGGGAGGAGTTATAGAGGGGAAAAAGGTAATTATGGTATTATATGAAATCATGCAACAAATTTGAAAATTGCAAAGCACTATAGACTTTAAAGAATTTTTCATTCAATTAAAAAATAAGTAGTGCTTATATTCTCCCTAAAGTAATACTTTATTGTAGTATTATTACTTATCTGAGTTTGAATATGAAAGCTGAAAATAAATATGAATAAAAAGTTGAATGCTAATTGAATTTAAACTTATTTCCTAAATAATTTACAAATTCTTAGATGATAATAACAAATCATAAGGAACATAAAAAATCTTATGGCTTTAAATATAAATAGGAAGGAAAGAAATAAAATCTCTCTCCAATTCTCCAAATGTCAATTAAGTAAAGGTCTTGATTTGGTGGTCAAAGTACCTCCTCTTTTGATTGCTCCACATGAACCAAAGTATAAACCGCCAGAATTTGTTCTTCTCTTTATTCTAAACAGCCATAACCAAAAAATAATAATAATAATAACAAAGAAAGACAGCTGTCTCACTATGATCTTCTTGCACAATTAGAGGAACATGAACTTCAATATAAATCTACACTTTGAAATAAAATATTACAATAAATAACTAAGAATCACTGGGTAATATTAGCTACTTACAATGAGCAGAAAAATTATAAAGATACTGCTAAAATATCTTCAATAAAGAAAAATATTTAGGCAATCATCTTAGGTCATTCTAACTCTAAATTCTCAAAATAGAGTCAATATAATTTGCTTCTAAATAAATCTTCTTAGTGGGCTTCCCAGGTGGCTCAGTGGGTAAAGAATCCACCTGCAATGCAAGAGACATGGGTTTGATCCCTGGGTTGGGAAGATCCCCTGGAGGAGGGCATAGCAAACCACTCTAGTATTCTTGTCTGGAGAATTCCATGGAAGCCTGGCAGAATACAGTCCATAAGGTCACAAAGAGGTGGACATGACTAAAGCGACTGAGCACATACACACGAACCTACTTAGCAGGTTAATGAAATTATTAGATAAATTTTAGCACTTAAAGATATACATGCTTCAGAGTCACAGTACTTTGAGAAACCAAGTTATAGCTTAAAGTTGAAGAATTAGTGAGAAAATAAATCACTTTCACCAAATTTTACAGGTATCCCTTTCTTCTCTCTCATACTTATTAAATACTAGATAACAAACCCTACTCTTTTAGGTACTTATCTTGTTAAATATCCAGAAAAAAAAAATAAAGGAATGGATCTTGTCTTTGGTCTTCTGCTTTCAAGCATAGCAAGCTATTTATGGTGAAACCATTACAAATTTCAGAAGACACGTTGCTCCATGTTCAAATTCTAGAACCAAGCCAATGAGAAAAAAAGGGGGGAGGCGGGAATAGAGAACATCTTCCTTCCTCTTTAAACACAGTAAGCACTTTTGTTTGGAGAGATTTTCCCATCATCTTCTTTCAAAAATGTGTCAATCAGAGTAATCTTGGGGAGGGTGGGAAGATATGGCAACAGGGATCCTTGTTATTGTACTTCAGTGAAGGTAAGGAGATGAGGATTGAGAAATCTTGTCCTGTGAATACTGGCTTCTCTGTCATCTGACACCAGTAGCACAAGGAATTCTAGTAACACCTCCCTCTAGAGGAGGAAAGACTGGAGTCCGAAAGAAATTTGTAAAGACAATAATTCAGCTTAACTGACTTGTTTTTTGACACGTAGCCTTGAAAAGAACAAATTTACCTCAGAAACTTGGCAAGTACAAACTGATTTTTTGATAAGTTTTAACGTGCATTTTACTAAATGCATGAAGAGAAAGTGAGGGAGAGAAAGGCCAGGTACCCAAAGACAGGAAAGTTGTCAGGTTTCTCTTTTCTGTGTCATTTTTGTTTAGCCGGTCAAATGAAAATTCAAAACCATATAATTAGATGGCTGTTTATACATGATTAAGCATGAGCTCATTGGACTTTACATGCCAAAAAGTCAGAGATGTGGTTAAGGGCAAGAAGGAACTATTAATAAAAGGAAATAAAGCTGTAACACATTTTTCACTTATGAATAAAAATAATTCAAAGCTCTCTAGGTGGAAAAAGAGGGAAAAAATCAACCATGAGTAGGGGCAAGAAACCAGATAATTTTATAAATGGTTACAATTCATGACACATAAAACATAAGCCACTGGTACAAAAAAGCTTGATTTTCCTCCTCTAGGATTCGAATCCTATTTTTGTTTCCTGTAAACATAATTCACAATGAGAACATAACAAAACTTACCTGTATTATATTTCTTTAGAATTGTTCTGGGAAATATTTAAGCAAGAACATGTTGTTCATTTAAAAGAGTTACTTGTTCTCTTCATAACTGTCTCCAGCAGTAATCCTCTCTGGAGAAACCAATAGCTGTCAAGCACCCTTGAAAAAGGCAAACGTCTCTCATTTTTCACAACTGCAGAATTTTTCTTCCCAAAATGAAGTGACTCCACCAAAAGCAAGGTTGAAATAGCCATAACCTTCATAAAGATAAGGCTGACCTTCCCAGGTCCCCCAGAGAATCTCTGGTCTTAGATTGGGGCTTGTAAAAAGTGGTGAATCAATTTCTTACAGAGATCAACACCAAGCTATAGGTGAGGTCAGTGGGAAAGTCTTTCAGATGACAGAGAGAATGAACTGATCCAGGATCAGACTACTTACTCCACCTTAGGTAAGGTTTTCAAGCCACTATTACCATCTCTCCATATTGGGAAAGTACACCAGTACAGGTCACCTCCAGGCAAACTCCAGAGATGGATCAACTGTGTGTGCTATGTTCTCAATCAAATAACTCTTTGGGTTGCTAATGCTGTGACTGCTGTGATATTACAGAGTTAAATGAGCAGAATGAGTAAAGGCCACAGGAAGCCCAATACACAGTCTTTAAGACTGAGGCTAAAATGAATCTTAATAACATTCAAAAAGACTGTAATGCCTAAGAATTAAACATTGAATTTTATAGCCTGACTGTGAGAGCAACATCTCCAAGTCACATCAGTTCCTTTTCTGTCAGATAGACCTTCCATCTCAACCTCTCTTTCTCTCCACACCTCTTCTTCTATCCCCAACCCCTCACACACACACACACACACACAGATCATCAGCCAGTTTTGACTCCAGGAGCTATCTTCAATCCTTTATGTATCTGCCCACTGGATTCTGAACAGGATAGACTTCGTTTAAACCTATATGATAAACTACAAAATATGGAGATGCCTAAAAATCCCATGTCCAAGAAGCTCAGATGATCATAGAGTGGATATCTGAAAAGGCTCAGATATTTGAGACAAAGCACAATACTCACAACTAAATTGGCAATTTTAACCTACAAAGCTTTATGCATTGTCTATGTGTCTTTTATAAAACATGTACTTTGTTCTAAAGATATTTTTAAATTATTGACCTAATTTGGTTAAATAAAGTTCTTGTGTGTATGTGCTCAGGCGTGTGCAACTCTTTGTGACCCCATGGACTGCAGCCAGCCAGGCTTCTCTCTTCATGGGATTTTCCAGGGAAGAATACTGGAGTGGATTGCCATTTCCAGCTCTAGGACATCTTCCCAACCCAGGAATCAAACCCACATCTCTTGCATTGGCAGGCAGATTCTTTACCACTGGCACCATCTAGGAAGCCCCAAATAAAGTTCTTAACACACTCATTGAGTGTTAAAAGCCACCCAAAGCTGAGGGAAGAGTACACGTACATGAAAACTCTTTATGAGCCAGAAATTAATGAATTTTTGTCCTTAATGTTAAAGGGGGAAAATCTTGCTAAATTAATAAATATTGATTATTTCAAACAGTTTAATATCTACTATAGTTTCAGATAAGAAATGTGATAATTTATTCCTGAACAATGTGTGGCATGTAACTCAAAACTGCCTTTCATCAATAATTAATATTAATAATTAACAAGGATAAACAACAAAAATACCATTTGGAAATGTTTCAGCCTGGCCCTTTCCTCATTCCACAGTCTGCCTATTGCCCGCCTTTACCCTCTACATGGGGTTAATAACTAAACTTCTCTCATCTCTGACATGCAACACTACCCAGCAGCAATCTTCCCAAGAATGTGCGCATGAACACGTAAGATTGAAAAGAACAAAAGTCTTATCAGAGTCACCCGAATCTGGCAAACGGATTTCTAAATTAGCATCTGCAGTTTCAATCTACTCAACGGTGAATTGGGTTTTTCTCCAGTAAGGACAGAACCCTGAATAAAGTTCACATCAGGCACCTATTCTCCTACCTACGACAGAATGTCTTATGTCTTTAATATAGGGATTAGTTTAGTAATAAAAATTAAACAGTCCTGCAGATAAGCATAGTGGAAGGAGGGGATAAGCAAAAATTACTCATTTAAAAGAGGATAGGACCAATGTACCAGGATTCTATTTGGCACTCATTCTGAAGAGCATTCAGTTAAAACTACGTTGCTCTTCTTTCTCCATTTTGACCGTCTGCAGAATAACACCTTCAGAGTCAAATACATTCACTCTTATTGGTATAATCAAAGGCATTTCACCCACCACCTGCTTCTTACTTTTCTAGCCACTCTGTCCTAGCACACACTCAACATTTACAATGTTAAAGTCCATTGAAATTCATCTCTTCCAGCCATTCATTCCTTCACCACAATGTTATGAAGGTAATATCCTAAGTCCCTAAAAGTTCAACATTATGGTATATTTTCATTTCTCACAGAAAATACAAATTCTATAATCCCTAATGCTCTTCCTCCACATATCTCCATTCCATGCTTTACCATTATTCTTTTTGAAAAGTGATCAGAATCACCAACAAAAGTATCTGCTTAGGTTATTCATGTTCTCAGGATGTTTGGTCACTGACATTTAAAAGTGTTTAAAAGTAAAAAGCTCTTCCACTGGGGAGCTTCCATAGGCAGTTTGTGTAAAAGTGTGGAGATAAAAGGTGCTTATATCTTTTTCTTGGCTGGGCGCCTCAGACAGCTGTGCTCAGAGTACTTTGCTTACACTTCCAGGGCTACCTGCTCTTTGGTTTCATAAAGTAGAGTAGAGGGCTTGTACATTCAGGCACTGCTAGGACATTCAGCAAGGGGTGGTGTGCAGAGAGGAAAGTATCTAACATATGCAGCCTAAGAAACAATGTCTCTCTTCAAGCGGAACTGCTGGTGAAGTCAGCCAGCACTGGCCAGCATGAACAATACTGGGCAGGTCATTAACTTGCCTGCTTCAGACGGCGATGAGCTCACCCACCTTTCTGGAAGTGCTGTTTTAGCTGCTGAGTTTATACAAATAAAACCCATAATTTTCTAATGGCTAAACTAGGAATGTATTTGAAAATAGCTCTCTGAGAACCCTGCAGAAGCCACACAGGGAACTCACAAAGGTGTGTCTGCTGTTGTTCAAGTTTGCACACATCTTTATAATCGCTACATATGTATTACCCTGAAAATAAGCAACCACATAAGTAACGGCAATTAAAAAAAAAATGTGGTTAATGCATTGTGTTTTCTCCCTCTCTTTCTTTTGCAGAGGAAAAAATAAGTTAGTTGTTAACTACACAAAGGAGTTAACATTTAACTTTGAATACTGAGAATGCTTTAGCTCTCAACCCCTTCCCCCTTTTATTATAGTGAAAATAGGTTCAGGAAAACTCTTACTAATTATCGCAGATCCTAGATGAGATCTAGCTCTGTTAGTTTCCTTGCTGTGCTCACAGGAGACCCCTTCATACATACGCCATTCCAGGAGTCAGGAATCCCTACCCACCACCTCTAATAACCCTACAATCCCCAACTCCCATCATTAAAGATCAGCTAACATGCTATTCCCTCCTTGAAACAAACATTCCAGAGTCCTGCTTCCTATTCCAAGTTTCAGGTGCTTTATCCCTCCTCTAAAAACCCAGGTAATGTTATTTTTGCATCTTTTATGTTACTGATCCGTTCTACTTTATATATTACCTGTACCTTTATCTTATCTTTCCCTCTTTTACAGGGAAACTGGCAGGAACATTAGGATAAAAAACTTACCTTATCTATCTTCAGCCCCAACCCCTCACCCCCAGATCACATCTTGCTCAGGGCAGACACTAACTAAATGTAAACGCACAGGTAATGTATTTTACCTTTTATTGTAAACACTGAGCCACTTTCCACAGGTAGATGGGGAGAAAGGCTAAAAGGAGAAAAATATTTTATTATTTAAAACAGGGAGATCGCTGGGAGGCCCCTAGTGAGGGTGGAGAAGACCTCTTTTCTGTTGCCCCTGCCTTCTTAACCTGCCCCCCTCTTTCGCACCTCACAGGCTGACTCTACATCTTATTACAGACACAGTTTCTCTCCAAGGACACAGCCCTTTCCAAACTTTTGGACTTGTCACCTTTTCTGTGAAGCCCTCCATGAAAACAAAAGTATAACAAACCTCTCTCTTCTCTCCCTCTTATTCAGTTCACTTCAGTTGCTCAGTCGTGTCCAACTCTTTGCGACCCCATGAATCTCAGCATGCCAGACCTCCCTATCACCAACTCCCGGAGGTCACCCAAACTCATGTGCATCGAGTCAGTGATGCCATCCAGCCATCTCATCCTCTGTCGTCCCCTTCTCCTTCTGCTCCCAATCCCTCCCAGCATCAGGGTCTTTTCCAATGAGTCAACTCTTCGCATGAGGTGGCCAAAGTACTGGAGTTTCAGCCTCAGCATCAGTCCTGCCAATGAACACCCAGGACTGATCTCCTTTAGGATGGACTGGTTGGATCTCCTTGCAGTCCAAGGGACTCTGAAGAGTCTTCTCCAACACCACAGTTCAAAAGCATCAATTCTTCGGCACTCAGCTTTCTTAACAGTCCAACTCTCACATCCATACTTAGCTATTCATAAATATCACAAAGAAGATACACAGGTTACCTAGATATTGACTTGGTGATCATACTTCCTCACCAAGAACTTATACTTTTAGTACTGTTTCTACTACTACTACAATAATAAAAATAATACATCTGTACATTAAAAACAAAATGAAAGCTAACATTAGTGGAAGATTCACTTGGTACCAGGATGCCTGGCTCTGTGCTTGAATTAACCAGTCAACTCACACAACAACCCTAATTATTACCATCCCATTTCACAGAGGAGACAACCCGAGGCTCCAAAAACAGTAATTTGATGAGTGAGGATTCAAACTCAGGTAGCCCTGCTCCAAAAATATACAAAGATGTCCATGAGCTCATATATCCTTGACCATCACCCTCCACATGATGAGACAGATAGTATTATTAATAAATGGGGAGAAGATAGAACAAATGGAAACTGATTCTTCTCTCCCAAAGCTGGAACAAACACTCACTCACAGCTTCCCACATCTTGGTTTCCATATATAAGCAACAGTAAGGAACCATACTTTAATTTGTCCCCTGTAGGTGCCATAAATGGTGTCACACATGCCAAGTATAAGATGACACTATTCTAACCTTTACAGCAGTAGCTAAATGTCCATTATATAACCCCACTCACTTTCAGGAATTTTTGGTACATAAAATCAATCACTCAGTCAGGGGTTAAATTGCATAGAAAGAGAAGGTAAAACAGATTAACAGAATTACAACACAAAATGACGTCTGCTAAAATAAGGTAAGATCCAAAAGCTGTTGGGACATTGAAAAGACAACAATGATGACGATGACAATGACAATATTTAGGAACACAACACAAAAGTAAGCAACTCCACAAATCTTACTACAGAAAGTACTGATTTTTCTATTGATTTATAGTCTTGTGTGCACAGTTCATCAGGACAAATATTCGAGATGTAAGAATATGATAGATACTTGCATGCACGTGTGTACACACCTACACACACACTCACACGAAGGAGCACAAAGACAGGGACACAGTGTGTCAAGTTCAACAAAAAGTAAATATGAGACGTGCCTTGAGGGGACAACCTCTTATGAAGTTCAACAGGGCTCCTTTCTATTAGAAATCTCAACCTTAAAAACAATATAAATGAAGCCTTTACAGGGAATCTTTTCTAAAATTCTGCCTTAAAATTCCATCTTTCAAAACTGCACTGACCTAAAAGCAGAGTCTAACCAGCCACCAACTGTCCCCAGACATGTGGCTGCTCTCTGCTTTCACTGTGAAATAAAAATAAGGTAAAAAGAATGCGCATGTATGGGTGGGCAGGGACAGCAGTATGGAGATGAGAAGGGTCTATGCCTTCTGAAGCCAAGTCATAACACTGGGAGGCTAAGTTTGGTTTGTGGCTTTGTAGCTGTGTGAACTTGACCAAATCACTTAGATTAAATTTCCCGCCAGGTGTGGCTTAGTGAGAACATATAATGAACTATCTTGCTCCTGGCCTGGCACAAACCAAATACTCAATAAGTATTCATTTCCCTTCCTACCCACAGATCACACTGAAAACCTTTCATCTCTCATAATCTAAAAGACTATCTTCAAACCAGAATAGATAATGAAATCATTTCAAGAGTTTCCCTCATGAGAAAATGATGCAGGCATGCTCCCACTGTGCTTTGAATTCATAGATTTATATGTCAAGAAGAACTAATAGAGATCATGTTTCCAATCTCCTTATTTTACAGGTGGTAAAACTCAAGTTCAGAGAGGTAAAGTGACTTGTCCCAGGTCACACAGCTATTTAATTGCAGTCAGGATGAAAATCCAAGTGATTAGTACCCAACCAATCCCACTTTCTACTTCATCCTACTACATTCACTGGACTTGCTTAATCGTGCAAATACCTCTGAGGCAGTCAATAATGTCTTTTGTTTTCAAAACGGAATGAAAATGGCAGATGGAAGATTCCTCTTCCACCATAAGTGCTGAGTTTGGGACAGGAGTGTTCATGAAGAGATGAAAAGCCAGAGGAGAAAAGGAGTAAGTATAAAGGAGAGAATAAAGAATGAAAAAGGACACAGAGACCCTCTATTTCACAACAGTGCCCCCAACTCAATTCCATTTGAGTCCACAAATTTAATGCAGAAGTGTCCCAGCCAGATTCCCCTCCCTTTTATCTACAAGCCTAGATAGAGGATAAGACAGCCGCCACTCTCCCAGATTAGATAAAATGTATGAATTTTCAGGATAAAAGAGTAATGAGATGTTTACCTTCAATAGTTTAAAAAGAGGTTCAGTTTGAGTTTGCTCAAATCACTTTAAACCTTGGGTGTCAGTAGAACCACTGCTGAACCACAGGTTTTAGTGGAACCAGTGTCTGCTTATTTACCTGCCAAATATAAATTTGCCATGGAACCAATGTTCAGGTTGCTTGGGACAGCAAGCACCTTGTTAAGGAAAAGGAAAAAAAATCTAATTTTAGCATATCAAACTTGACAGCATAATTTTTTAAAATATTCCCATCTCAAAGAAAGTGTACAAGCAATGAGTGAGGCTATGAGATTATTTCCAGATATAAAAATAATTGCAGAAGACTATCCAATTAGCAGTTAAGCACTGAGGGAATTCCTTTGCATTGTGGCCTTACTGTCTTTGTTCTGAAGAAAAATTATGCCTTCAGGAGTCTAAACTAATGAAAGAGTTCTTCATTATGTCAGTGAGAGTATGGAGGGAGTCCCCACGGCACAGGGACCTTGCCGGGTAATGAAGCGTAAGAACTGTCTGTTCCTAGTTTAACTTGTTCATACCTTCCACAGCAAGGGGGAACCCTGGCTGAGGCCGTGACCAAAGGAGACCCTTTGGAAAATAACAGAACCAGAGGCAATTTGGGTTCAGATTCTTAGTCCTCCTTGGGCCAAACTCTAATCTATAGGTCTTTCCTAAAAAAAAAAGAAGTAGAAAAAGAAATCGTCATATAAAAATTAAGTTCTATTCAACAAATATTTATGGGATGCCCAGCTGACATGGGCTTGTACAACTGGAAACCAGAACTTTAAACCCTCCAAACCCCATATCTCACTTACTCAACCAAATACTAAGACAATTTTTCCCCATTGCCCTTCACACCTTTGTTAGTTGCTACTTCTGTAGCCAGTAAAAGCTCTGCTTCCTCCAACATCATTCAACTTACAGTTGTGTGACCCTCAAGAAGGCAGAAAACAGTTTAATCAAAGGAAGAGCTTTCTAAAAAGCAGAAGTGACTTGGGAACACTTGGTAAGGCAGAGTTCTTGTCCCTGAAAGAATACAAGGAAGGGTTGCCGGGATATTCCTGAGAATGTAGAAGGGAAAGGAACTGGAAGAGAACATTTCTAAGGTCATTCCCCACTGTATCTAACACCCCGAAAGACTTAAAACACAGTGTCAACTTTCATATTTTATGTAAATTATAGGAAATTTCAACACCTTCATCCAACGGCTTTTCTGTGAGTGTGCCTCTTTCTACTCTGGGCTTCTACTATGTGACACAAGGCAGGTAAGTTAACTTCTCCAGGCCTCACATTTATCATCACTTAAATGAAAGGCAAGAGATTACGTAATCTCACAAATCCCGTCCAGCTCAAACATTTTCTGGTGAACATTGACTTTACCCTCTCTCCTTTTTACCAAATTAAATTTAGGAATTCTATATACCATAAAATCCCCTAAAAATCATCATATAGGCAAAGAACAGTACATGAAGGTGACAACACATAATATAAATATGGCAAAAGCAATAGATTTCTTGTATACTATCAATTATGAATTTCAAAACATAATGAAAGAAGTTTAATTTAAAAATACCCAAGATTAGCATGTAATAGGAAAAGAATGACTTCTTGTTCTGAAGACATGAAAAAAATCTATATACCCATTCTTAGGTGAGAAAACTAAACACAGTAAGTATGTTGATTCTTCTAAACTATTTCACAGACTTAGTGCAGGGTTTCCCAGCCTCTGCTTAATGACAGTGTGTGCCTTACTATTGTGCCAAATAATTCTTTGGACTTTTTTTAAGGGAGGGAGGGAAACCATGTGCATTGTAGGATGTAGACCAGCATCTCTAACATCTACCCATTTGATGCCAGCAGCACTCCCCCAAGTTGTTGATAATCAAAGCTAAATGCTACCCAGACATTGCCAAATATCCCCAAGGGACAACAACGCTCGAGTCGGGAACTGTTGACTTAATGCAAAGTCCTAAGAGGACCTTCTCTATTCACTACCTGACAAAGGACTCTAAAGTCCATATGAAATAATAAACTATACTAACAGTCAGATTGGGTTTGGGTGGACTCTGGGAGTTGGTGATGGACAGGGAGGCCTGGCGTGCTGCAGTTCATGGGGTCGCAAAGAGTCGGACACGACTGAGCAACTGAACTGAACTGAACTGTCAAGAAGTCTTTTAAAAAGAAGATAAATGCATTATGCAGCTCTGAAAGTAAAAAACTGAAATATAGAAGGAAGAGTAGTTAAACTGAACAAAGAATCAGACAGAAGAAAAAGACCATGACCTCAGTTAACTCAGATATATAGCAACTAGCATATGACGCCATTAAAAACAAGTAGGAAAAAGGAGATCCTTCATTAAATAGTTGTGGAACAACTGTTTATTGTTTGGGGAAAAAAATTCAAGCTAACTCCATATTCACATTATATATGTTCCAATTATCTATTGCTATATAACAAAGTACCCCCCAAACCTAAGGTCTTTAAAGCAACAATTTATTATTATCTCTTGTGGTTCTGGGAGTTGACTAGGTCAGGAGGCACCTGTCACTTGGGGTCTCTCATGCACTGCAGTCAGATGTCAACTAGAGCTGCATAGGCTTCTAAAGCGGTTCCCTCATATCCTAGTTGTCAATGGGAACATCTGAACATGGCCTCTGCATATGGCTTGGGCTCCTCACAGCACAGAGGCTGACTTTTAGCACATTTAAGAGCCATGCCTACCACAGGCACAGCATTACTTACGCCATATATTATTGGCCAAAGAAGTCTCAGGACTCACCCAAATTCAAAGGGGTGAAAAAAAATAAAGTGAACTGGTAAAGGAAATGGTAATAAAGGAAGTGGTAAAGTCACACTAAAGAAAAGCACATGGAATGGGAAAGATGGCTTCAGTCACCATTTGAAAATATGATAAGCCATAATATACTGAAATAAATTCCAGGGAAATTAAGAGTTAAGTATTATTAATAAATATTTATTAAAAATAAAATATAAAATAACTGAAATAAACTATATCTAAGACTTTTTTTAATTTTAGGATGCAGAAGGCAGAGATAAATAGATATAACTACAAAATTATTTTAGCTCAGAAAGTACCATAAACAAAATTGAAAAGCAAACAAAAGACTAGGCAATTACCAGCATTTTATATAACAAAGCAGTATGGACTTAATATGCAAAGAGGCCTTACAAATCAATAACAAAGACAAACATTCCTATGGAAGAAAATGTCAAAAGACATAAACAATTCACCAAAAAAGAATCCATCAGATAAGACATAAAATAGACACTCTCAATGTTCTGCTAGCAGATTGAGTAGAAAGTATAAAACATGATCTAACCTGTCTGGGAACCAACTTGGTAATACAGTCAAGGGTATTTAAAATGGTCACTAGACCCAATAATCTGCCATCATTTAAAAAGATATTTGTGATAATATAGCTTTAACAAAAAAGAAACCAAACTTAAATATAGTATACTTCTCACACACATAAAAAATATCCACTGTACTTTCAAAGAATACATGGGGAAAGTTCATAGCATAAGGCAGACAAAGAGAATACAAGAAAACAAAATTTGTTTAAATATTTATTACCACTATTATCTATCACAAGATATTCATACATATTTATTTCCTAAATATTAACAAAGGATATCTCTGTATCTGGGGAATACTGATACAAGTAGATGATTTTACATTGTTCTTTATCATTTTTTAGTATTTAAAATTTTTTCTATGGTAAACATGTATTTTTATACTCGGGGGGAAAAAAAGCAATTTAAAGAAAAAATACTACTATTGATGGATGAAAAGGTCACACGTTACTAAGTTATTGCTGAAAGACTAAAAAGCCAGTAAAAAGTAGGAGAATAAACACGACTGTGCAGCCAGTGATATCAGGGACAATTACACCTGGAACCAGTGACCCATTAAATGGCCCATTTGGTCTGCAATCAAGTCATTTTCCCAAGCTTATGACCTGGCCATGACACAGATTCTCATGTAGTTGTTCAATGTGACTGCTCTATAAACTTTTCATTTTACCCTTTCAATATTCAGCCCATTTGTTTTCTTTGCACAGTGGATATCTGAAATATCTTCTTCAGAGCTTTATTTTTTTCATTTCACCCCCATTAAAATGTACATATCCTTGTTAAGGACAACCCTTTAAGCTGCCAAGAGTCACTTACACCGAAGTATGAATAAATTTCAAACTCGTATCTAGTGAGGAGGATCCAGGATGTCTTAGAGAAAGAATGAATATTTTTTAAGAAAGAAAAGGATATCAGATAGGAGTCTAGAGGGTATCTGAGACAAATTATATTCTTCCCTAACTGTGACTTCCCTGAAGGGTGTTCCTGAAATGTCCTTCCCTACCTTAATCTGCATGTAGTACTGCAGTGGTTCTCAAAGTGCAGTGCCTGAACCAATAGCATCAACATCACCTGGGGACTTGTTAGAAATGCGGATTCTAGGACCCACCCTATAACAACTGAATCAGTAGGGCCAACCCACTGGCATTTTCACAGGCCCTTTCTGAAATGCTAGTGCACATTCAAGTTCAAGAAGTATTGCTCTAATGTCCATTAGAGTCCCTGCCTCTCTATCATTCATATGCATTATGACCATGGGTTTTAATGATTTGTCAAACTCCTTTATTAGTATAAGAATATCATTTTCAGAAAGGTGTATGAGGAAATTATAAGCTACTCATTGAGAGCTAAACTCTGTGATAATAAGGCAGAGAATAGGTGTCCATGGCTGAGTAGGTAGCCACTGGATAAAAAGGAAGATGGCCACTGATAAAGGTCAATGTGAATGCTCTGTTAGGGTCAATAGTTTGCCTCCCAAATTGCTGCAACTTGCAACAACCACCAAAGTCAGAGTGGTTTTGCTTTCTTTTTAAAATTGGAGCTCTCAACAGAGCATGTCTTCACATACAGTTGAAAAAAGCCCAAAAGATTTCCTGTTGTACAATGAAATGTTCATCTCATGTTATTTAGTTTAGCATCCTTGGTCTTTCTTTGGAAGGGAAAGGGGAGGGAGGAAGACGCATATTTTTAGAACGAAGGAACAATTTATCATTCAATGAAACAGCACAGAGGCTTAAATCAAGTGTGTGGAAATAATATGTTGTTATTACTAGTCTTAACTCTTCTAAATTATAACCTATAAACCCTGCAATGCTTGACTTAAATATCCCATCCACATTTGCAGGAAATCTAAATGGTTATTTCCTCTTTTATTGCATGCATTACAGAAGGATTTACTGTTGCTCCACAAAGCACATATGAGGAGCATGTTATCCAGGATGTCAGTGTAACCAGGCACGATTGATAAGCGCACAGCCCACATCACATATGTATTCTGGGAGCCTTTATGTGCAGTTAATTAGTTTAGCTATTGCTTTCATGGTTCATTTAGAAGCTTCATGCTTCATTAAATATCAATAAATTGTATCCTCAAAAAACCTTTTCAGTAAAAATACGATTGTGTCTTCAAGTGATAATCTTGTTAATGGATGTATATATTGCAAGCATGTCTATCAGGAATGACAAAAAACTCTGAATTGCCGTGGCTGCAGAACCCTGAAGAAACATGCAAATTTTATTCTATGGTTTAAAATACATGCTTCATCCACACATATTTTCTTACAGTAGGAGAAAAAAATCTTTTTTAACTTTCCAAAAATGATGCTTCTTTTAAGTTTCTATTTTTATTTCATCAAGAGTGCCTACTTAGGTTTCATAAGCTCATTTTATCCATTACATCAATTCCAAGCTTTCTTTATTGGAAAGACAAGCTTTCAGCAGCTTCTCATAGCATGAAAGAGAAGTTTTCAGGAAACATGTGTTCTTCACTTCCCTGATACACACATCCAGAGAGGCCAAGGGTCATGATTACTGGGCTTATCCTGTTAGGTATTAAGTCAACTCTATCAGTGAATGTGGAGAAGGCAATGGCACCCCACTCCAGTACTCTTGCCTGGAAAATCCTATGGACGGAGGAGCCTGGCAGGCTGCAGTCCATGTGGTCACTAGGAGTCGGACACGACTGAGCGACTTCACTTTATTTTTTCACTTTCATGCATTGGAGAAGGAAATGGCAACCCATTCCAGTGTTCTTGCCTGGAGAATCCCAGGGACAGGGGAGCCTGGTGGGCTGCCATCTGTGGGGTCGCACAGAATCGGACACGACTGAAGCAACTTAGCAGCAGCAGCAGCAGCACCAGTGAATGATCTGGGCTGTTCACTGAATGCCAGGAGCAGGTGGGTCAATTGAGGAGGGTCTGGATGAGGAAAGAGGAGCTTCATCTATCTAAGCAGATGGTCCAGTTCACACATCTTCTCTGTGAAGACATTCTCAACCTCCTCAGACATGAAAGTTATCACTCTTTTCCTTACTTTTCTATCAGTTCAGTTCAGTCACCTCAGTCATGTCCGACTCTTTGTGACCCCATGGACTGCAGCACGCCAGGCTTCCCTGTCCATCACCAACTCCCAGAGCCTACTTAAACTCATGTCCATCATGTCAGTGATGCCACCCAACCATCTCATCCTCTGTTGTCCCCTTCTCCTCCCACCTTCAATCTTTTCCACCATCAGGGTCTTTTCCAATGAATTGGTTCTTTGCATCAGGCGGCAAAGTATTGGAGTTTCAGCTTCAGCATCAGTCCTTCCAATGAATTTCTATAGCTCTTTGTTAATGCTTCCATTATGGATCATATTATAATCTATTATAGTTATTCATTCATTCATTCATCCACTCATTCAACAAAATGGTAAATGAGACAAGTAAGATCTGCTTTTTCATAAAGTGTGCATTCTCATGGTGAGGAGATACACAATGAAACAAACGGATAAATGAACAAGATAATTTCAAACAAGGGTAAGTGCCATGAAAACAGAAAACAAATAGATGGGCTTAAGAAGCATGAGCAGTGGTGGGAGGGTGTTACTTTGGACTGAGTAGCAGGAAGGCCCGTGAAAGAGATGGCTCATAAGCTGAGACACAAATGGTGAAACTAGCCATGCAACAACATGGGCAGAGTCCTAAGCAGAGGAAGCTTCCAAGTGCAAAGACCTAAAGGCTGATCCAGCTTAGCATGTTGGAGAAAGGAAAAGAAAATCAGGCTGACTGAAATGTACTCAGCCAAAGGGGAGCATGGTACCAGACAAAGATGGAGATGACTTAATCTTTTGACTTAAGACTATAGCTCCTAGAAAAGAAGGCCTGTGTCTCACATGAGTTGGTAGCTCTAGTCCTTAGTCTCATAGATGACATATGATCAACAAATCTGTGTTGAATTAATAAAGTAAATGAACCATTTCTCAAGGTCATACGTGAAATACTGAGGAATTTTTTCTCTTGCTTTGTATAATTTGCCTTCTCACAGCCCCAACTTTCAACATGGATGATCATGATCATCTATGCAAAGATAACATATCATGGACTCTTAATGCTGGAGAAGATTCTTTTAGTCACTTTTCCATCAGTAACAATGAATTTGTGCTTGGAAATCGCTGATGGTTCTTGTGACCAAGAATGACATATGTTCAGGAGAGGAGAACCAGGAGTTAAAAGGCAAACCAATAAGGTTTCAGTAAGTAGCTTGAAAAGCTCAGACTCATGCCCTGAGATTTGTTTATTTATTGATATTTAGTACTTAAATTCAGAGAAGGCAATGGCAACCCACTCCAGTACTCTTGCCTGGAAAATCCCATGGACGGAGGAGCCTGGTAGGCTGCATTCCATGGGGTCACTGAGGGTTGGACACCACTGAGTGACTTCACTTTCACTTTTCACTTTCATGCATTGGAGAAGGAAATGGCAACCCACTCCAGTGTTCTTGCCTGGAGAATCCCAGGGACAGAGGAGCCTAGTGGGCTGCCGTCTATGGGGTCGCACAGAGTCGGACACAACTGAAGTGACTTAGCAGCAGCGGTACTTATATTCAGCCAATAATGAACAACCAAAAATTAACATTAATATTAATGTCATCACTGTTATCATCATCATTATCATCACTCTGAACATGAAATAATATAAATGAACCTTTCCAGTGGACTCTATTATCAGGATGCAGGAAGAAAAAGAGGAAAAGGAGACCACTTACTAGAAATGCTTTCATTTCTTCTCTATGAAACATTTTTAGTCCTTTCAAAATAGGTTTATTTTGCCCCCTTGGTTTCTTTCTCATATCAGGCATGGTAGATGGGAGATCATTTTTGAATAACGGGTGAATGAACACCTGGTTTCACTTCTTCAGAATAAGCCCCAGTAGTGATAAGGAAATAATCAGTTGACATTGACAAGCTTTGAGACCACCACAAATGCAGAAAGCCAAGTGTTACCACATTGGATATGTGTGGGAAATGCAAACTTGCAGAACTTATGCACACCGGTAAAAATTCCAAAGGGGCCTGATGCCAGGAAAATGCCGTATTTTGTCAGAAAGTACATCTTTCACACAGAAGCAGGTCTGGCATAACTCGAAGCAACGTTAAAAACAAAGTAAAGTGGCATGTGATACCAGCCTTGCTGCCTGATGACAGAATTCGCGAGCTGTCTTCACTCCGAGCTTTTCAGAAACAAACTGAGTCCACACAGCCCCAGCCTATTTGAGTTTTGTCTTATTATCATGCTGTTCTCTGAAAAGTCCTTGCCTTTTAGGTAAATAAGATTTATTTTTCTCATTACAACTTTAATATTCCCAAGTTATAACTGATAATTTGATCCTAAGGAATTCTGTACTTTCCAATCTATTCTATAGCCAAGTTAGTGTTTCAGAAATGCTAACCATTTTGAACCTCTGGAAGCATGTAGGTGACTTCAAAACAATATTCAAATCAACTGACAAACCATGTAATAGCACTTCTCTTCATATTCATTGAGTGACCAACATTCAGAATTTCATTGGTAATCATTGCAGTTTATAGTACACTGATTTTACAAAAGTCAAATTTTAAAAAATGTTAGCCTATTAAAAATCCAATTTTTGTCAAGTGATTCATCATTTCCACAACACCTGTTCTGAGCCCGGACAATAAGAGTAAAAAGAGCTTTTATTTACCCTGGACAAAGGAGCCATGATGACAACAAACAGCATCCAAATCACCCCTTTGTAGATGCATTGCATTTTCTCTCCCCTCCTGTTGCAGCTGCTAAGTCACTTCAGTCGTGTCCGACTCTGTGTGACCCCATAGACGGCAGCCCACCAGGCTCCCCCGTCCCTGGGATTCTCCAGACAAGAACACTGGAGTGGGTTGCCATTTCCTTCTCCAATGCATGAAAGTGAAAAGTGAAAGTGAAGTCACTCAGTGGTGTCCAACCCTCAGTGACCCCATGGACTGCAGCCTACCAGGCTCCTCTGTCCATGGGATTTTCCAGGCAGCAGTACTGGAGTGGGGTGCCATTGCCTTCTCCGTCTCGCCCCTCTTAGTCAGCATCTATTTGTCTCTCTTCCTCTCATCCAGCCTTGATTATTAGTAGTAACAGGTACCTTACTTGCTGCAATAGTTTTTGAGGGCTGCCATAACAAATGTACCACAAACTGAGTGGCTTTAAATAACAGAAATTTATTCTCTCAAAGCTCTGGAAACTAAGTCCTAAATCCAGTTGTTGTGGGGTCATGCTGTCTCTGAAGGCTCTAGTGGAAGACCTTTCTTCTTCTTAGCTTCTGGCAGTTGTCAATAATCAAGCCTGGACAGTTCCTTGCTTTGGAGGGACACCACTCCACTCTCTACTTTGGTCATCACATGGTGTTCTTCCTGCATGCCTTCTGTTTTCATGTGGCATTCTCATCTCCGTGCTATGTGCTAAGTCACTTCAGTCGTGTCCGACTCTGTGTGACCCCATAGACGGTAGCCCTCCTGGGATTCTCCAGGCAAGAACACTGGAATGGGTTGCCATTTCCTTCTCCAACGTATGAAAGTGAAAGTGAAGCCGCTCAGTCGTGTCCGACCCTCAGAGATCCCATGGACCTCACCTTTCCAGGCTCCTCCATCCATGGGATTCTCCAGGCAAGAGTACTGGAGTGGGGTGCCATTGCCTTCTCCATCTCATCTCGGTATCCATGTCCAAATCTCCCTTTTTTAAATTAAGATTCAGTTATTGGATTAGGCCCCACCCTGCTCCAGCATGAAATCATCTTTTAACTTGATTACAACTACAAAACCCTATTTCCAAATGAAGTCAGCGCATTCTGAGATTCCGGGTAGGCATGAATTTGAGGGGGCACTATACAACTCAGTATGACTGCCAAGTGACATCCTTTCAAGGAGCCTGAGAACACGCTGCTATCTGAAGAATATTTGCAGATGAAATAACTACCCATGGAAGAAGAGGGAAAGGAAAGTGAAAAAATTCACACACAAAAGAGCCTAACAGGAAAGCTGCCAACAGCCTGGTGATTCTAGGTCTAAATTATTCTCATGCATGAGGTCAATCACCAACAGATTCATCATGCAAAAACACCTACCTAGCCACCAACTCAGGAAAAATGACTCTTTTGACCAAATGAACTTCTCTGGAACCAGGTGCCTAAGTGGAACAACTTCCACTCAACTCTCAGACTATCAGAGGGCAGACACACTAAAACCATGATCACAGAAAACCAGTCAATCTGATCCCACGGACCACAGCCTTGTCTAACTCAATGAAACTAAGCCAGGCCGTGTGGGGCCATCCAAGATGGGTGGGTCATGGTAGAGAGGTCTGACAAAACGTGGTCCACTGGGCACCACAAGGGAAGGTAATGGCAAACCACTTCAGTATTCTTGCTTGAGAACCCCATGAACAGTATGAAAGGCAAAACGATAGGATACTGAAAGAGGAACTCCCCAGGTTGGTAGGTGCCCAATATGCTACTGGAGATCAATGGAGAAATAACTCCAGAAAGAATGAAGGGATGGAGCCAAAGCAAAAACAATACCCAGTTGTGGATGTGACTGGTGATAGAAGCAAGGTCTGATGCTGTAAAGAGCAATATTGCATAGGAACCTGGAATGTTAGGTCCATAAATCAAGGCAAATTGGAAGTGGTCAAACAAGAGATGGCAAGAGTGAATGTCAACATTCTAGGAATCAGTGAATTTAAATGGGCTGGAATGGGTGAATTTAACTCAGATGACCATTATATCTAGTACTGTGGGCAGGAATCCCTTAGAAGAAATGGAGTAGCCACCATGGTCAACAAAAGAATCCGAAATGCAATCTCAAAAAAGACAGAATGATCTCTGTTCGTTTCCAAGGCAAACCATTCAATATCACAGTAATCCAATCCTATGCCCCAACCAGTAATGCTGAAGAAGCTGAAGTTGAACGGTTCCATGAAGACCTCCAAGACCTTTTAGAACTAACACCCAAAAAAGATGTCCTTTTCATTATAGGGGACTGAAATGCAAAAGTAGGAAGTCAAGAAACACCTGGGGTAACAGGCAAATTTGGCCTTGGAGTACGGAATGAAGCAGGGCAAAGGCTAATGGAGTTTTGCCAAGAGAACACACTGGTCATAGCAAACACCCTCTTCCAACAACACAAGAGAAGACTCTACACATGGACATCACCAGATGGTCAACACTGAAATCAGATCTAGTAATACGTGAGGACAAATAGGAGAAATACCAGCAATGCCTGGGCATCACTCTATCATCACCTCCAACAGAAGAAAAGAAACTGAAGTTCATAGAGATTAAGCAATCATCCCCAAGTCATATAGGAGAGTCACATAAATTTACCTGAATCCAAAGTTGATACCTCATTCCTTATGTCTGAATGTGAGCACGCACACACACACACACACACATACTTTAAAAATGATCATTTCATTTACTCTGTTCCTAGAACACATCATTTTCTTAATCTTCAAAATATTACAACCGGAAAACACCTCCGCTATCATCTAACAACAATTTCATTTTATAGACGAACACACTGAAGAACAGAAATGGTAGTTGAATGACTTGTTCACTGGGAAAAACTAGTGACCAAACTGGGAATAGAACCTCAGAGGCTACACAGGTTGCAAGCCCTCCCTCATTCAAGGATACAATACAGTGATCTGATCCTTCACAATAATTAACTTCAACCTTATTTTGTAATTTACTTTATGCCAGGCCAGTTGCCATGTTTTTCTCTAAACATGAAATGGGCAAAGGGTCTGTATTCTGGTTTTAATTTCCCTGACTGTGTGAGTGCACATTTAACTTTCTTCTTCAGACGATGGTGGGTCATTTGGTGTCCTGAAAAGCCAACAGTGTTACTACAACTTGACTCTGACAAATGCTTGCTCTTTGTCTCTCATCTTATCTCTTTGGGTCTCAGGATGGCAAACCCTGGGAAAATTATACAAAAAGCCCCAAATATCTGAAACCAGCATTGTCCTCACAGGCACATGCTTATAGCATTTCTCTTGAGTTTTATTCTTTCATTAGCCCACAGCTTGCTAATTAATTGGAATTTTCCAGGGCTTTTGTTGTTGTAACAAAGTTGAACAATGCAAAATCTCATTCCTTCTTGTTAAAGAGGTCCATCCACCCTCCAAAGAGTAGCACAAAGATGGCTGGGATAAGAGGGAGGATTAAGTCAACTTTGAAAGGATCAGACTTCATTAGTTCCTGGGCCCCCCTCCATCTCCACAGCTGCCTTCATCTTCACCAAAACTGTTTTATGGAAATTAATATCTTAACCATGGTTTTTATCCAAAGAAGAGGCTGCTTAGACGGCATTATGTAGGATCTAAAATTAGATGGCAAAGAACATCCTAGAAGCATAGAATAAACAATATCGGGAGGCAAAAAATACTGTACTAGGTGAGAGGGCTATTTAAGGACAAAAATTCATGGATCAGGGAAGAAGGGAGTAAAACCTAGATGAACATTCCCAAGCAAGGCAAAAATCAGACTTAAAAGAAACAAAGAGATGCTTAATCTTGGCAATAAATGGTGCCATTTAAACCAAAGATAGCAGAGCAGCTGGAGACTAGAAGTAGGGAAGGGAAGTGATGAGAGATTAATTCTTAATTTTGCTTTTGGCTTCCCTTTCAAGATATCATGGTATGGTATCATGCTATGCTTTGATACACTGGGCTACTGAAACTTGTGGAAATCTTCCTGGGCTCTGTCTTATCCACACTGTGAGAGGCTCTAGAGCAATTCTGCCTTTGATGCTCCACGGACACAGGATAAGAAAGGCTGAAGGGGTCCTCCAACATGGGGAGGAAGCCATTTCCAACATCATCCCTGCAGAATTCCTTTTCATATAAACGTCTACTTGAATGTCCAAAGCAAAAAAAAAAAATCATCATACATTTTTAAAACTGCATTCTTTTCCACAGAGAAAAAAAGTTTTCTAATTTATTTGTTTATAGGTAAACACAAAAAATATTTTCTAATATCCAGACCTACACATTATAACATGAAACTACACTTTCACTGCTGCAGAGCCTGGGAGACTTTCAAAATCTCCCCCCTCCAGACTGATGCCTGACAGGCAGTCACTCCAGTCACCTGAGATGCCGCACAGTTTTGAACAAGCTGAGAACGAGGTGTCTGTGTAGAAATCCAGATAGAACTACAAAGGCAACTGGAAGGGAGAGCCTGGAAACAGAGCGAGAATAAAGTTCTGGGGATATCAATAAGTATAGAGTCTTCAATGCAGGTAAGATTGTTCAAGAATCACGTATATGCTGCTGCTGCTAAGTCGCTTCAGTCGTGTCCGACTCTGTGCGACCCCATAGATGGCAGCCCACCAGGCTCCCCCGTCCCTGGGATTCTCCAGGCAAGAACACTGGAGTGGGTTGCCATTTCCTTCTCCAATGCATGAAAGTGAAAAGTGAAAGTGAAGTCGCTCAGTCGTGTCTGACTCTTAGTGACCCCATGGACTGCAGCCCACCAGGCTCCTCCATCCATGGGATTTTCCAGGCAAGAGTACTGGAGTGGGGTGCCATTGCCTTCTCCGAATCACGTATATAGGGAACGGAAAATCGGGAAAAGGGTAGAATTCTGAGAATCTCCAATGTTTAGGGCTACAGGCAAAAAGGAATCTGCAATGAGAAGAGAAAGTGTCTCTGGGGTCAGGGATGGTGTGAGCAGGAGGGACCAGGGTGGGAAGCCACAATATTTAAAGACATAGACTCTGGAGTGAAACCACTTGGCTTCAAATCCAGGAACAACTGCTTACAGGACTTGGAACCCCAAATAAAATATGGAATCTCTACATATTTCCATTTCTCCCTCTGGAAAATGGGGAAAACAGTAACATATCATACAGTTCTAATGCAAAGTACTTGATATAGTGTCTTGCTCATATTAAGCATTCAAAAAGTTGATTACCCGTGATTAATATGTTTATAGGAATAGATACAGAAGGTTATGGGTGACTAGGAGCACCTCAGATCCTTTTCTAGAACTACTCTGCATACACCGAAGAGTAGAAAAGAAAGCTTTGGCCCAGAAGACAGACGGCAGAACCCCATAAGGCAAACAGAGAACAAAGTATAAGGAAGATAGGGCTTGAGAAAATCTTTACCAAAAAAAAAAAGAGGATTATGATGTTCGGTTGCCTAAGAGGTGATGTGGAGAATAAACCATAAAAATAACCATTCTTACAACAATGGCAAGTGAAAGAGAGCTGCACTAGAGATGTGAGGTCAAGATCTGACTGATTGCTATGGCACAACCAATGGCATATTTTAGAAAAAGTTCCTTCTCCTTCCCGAACTTCAGTTTCATACAAAAATAGCCAATGAATTCCTCTCCCAGTTTGAACCATTTATGATTTGGGGTATTCTATAAGTTAGCCTAAGGGATTCAGTGGCTACAAGCGAAAGCAATAACACTGGTGAAGACATTAGGTATCAAAGGAAGCAGAAAACCCAAAAGTTACCTGAAGTTTAAGAAGTAGAGACAGCCATATCTTCCCTTCTTTTTCCTCGTCCATCTGCCCCAAAACCAGAGATGAGAGGAAAGAAAGGATAGGATCAACTGAATCAAGGCTGAAACCAAGCATCGTTCCTGTTCATCAGCAACTCCAACAAAGCTTTTGGAGGAGAGCCAGAAGGTGGATATAAGAAAGACAAAAATGCAGGTAATGTTGATTTAGGTAGAAAATTAGAAGTAAACCCATTAACTCTGGATCCTAAAGGACAAAGACCACGCCTAACTAATTCACAATCCTCATTGTACCATTCAATCAAATAACTCCCAACGTGAAGTGAATTACCCAAGAGCAAATGTTAGTGATGCAAAGCTGGCACAGGAGCTCATGTTTGCTTACTCAGTTCAGTACCACAGAAGTCTGCATTCCATGGAGGTATGCATTTAACTGGTATGCATCAAATTCCAAATTATAGCATTTCCTAATAAGAGGTTTTATGTGGGAGGTAATAAGAATAATTGCTATAATTGCTAAATTCTTGGGAAATCATTGGATTTCTCCATTTTCATGGGAAGCTGAGAGGACAAACAGGAAAGGAAAATAAAATACATTAAGCCCTAGCTACATGCTAGACAATTTGCTAAGTAATTTCTTGTACATTCTCATATATCTCATGACTCTGTGAGTCTCATAGGTTCTGAGCTCCCCGAGGAGAGTAACAGTATGTTATTCACCCACGAACTTCAGTGCTTGACAAAGTACTTGCACACAGTAGGTGCCCAATATCTGCTTGCTGAATGAATAAGATATTCCTGGTACACAAAGTGAAGATCAGAGATATTATGTATTTAAGATGGTTATGTTTGCTAGTAAAAGTAGCAGCATTAGAATCTGAAGTTAAAGTTGGGATTATCTGAGCCCATAGTATATTTGGTTCCTTCCCCCACATGAACCACCTTTCATAAACTTTTCTCTAATCCCAAGAAAAGCACTTATTTTCTAACAGATGCAGTGGCTGATTTTTATCATGTATATGGCTTTTCCATCCTCTTCTTTAGTCCTAGGCTGTTTTCAAAGTGTTTTTTCCAGATGCAATTTTTGGTATGGTTACTCCTCTCCAATGGCCAAGCACTGTTAGTATCCCTAAGGATACTGATGAGAACACACTCCCAAGGGCCAAGAGCAAGGAAGCACAGAGCCATGGGAAGAGCATGCTGGTCCTGGGCTCCAGTGTACAGTCTGTTCCTAATGCGTAGAGATAACATAACTGGTCTGGTTAAAGGCAATCTTTCCCTCCCTGCTTGTTAGCAAAGGATTCAAATTAAAACTCAGCAAGCAAGTCCGACTAATTGTCTTTCTACTTTGTCTCTCTCTCTCTCTCCTCTCTTCCTTGCCAAAGCGTCAGACCAGATCACTGTTATAAATGACTTGCTAAAGCATATCCAAAACTGAAGGTTTGTTTTTTTTCTAATTATATATATATATAAGTCATTCCTTTCAGATATTTTTTATTTGAAGCTGTTAACTGGACTCTACTTTATTCATCCAAGAAAACCCAAAGAAATGGATAATGATTCAAAACAGACTACATTTGAACAGTTCTATACATTATATGCAAAGAAATGTTCCCACAACAAAGTCACTAAATGACTGTCATCATGTCTGAATAGAGGAATAAAAGTGAATTGCAATAAAAGCGAGTTGTTTAAAGGATCTTTAGCTCATGTCTACCCAATTATCCTGTTACATTATGTACTGAACAAAGGATCCTGATACTCAGAGTATTAAGTAATAGAAACATTTTGAGAAATAAACCAACATTTGTACTTTAGGAAATATTTATGTATCATTTTCTGATTTTATAAGCATCATAACTGTCCTCCAAGCCTTTGACCAGTGTCAAATTTTCTTCTAGTGCATATTCTTCTTTACTGTGTTGGGACACCCTATGATATATTAAGCAAGAAATTCTATGGAAATAAGATATAAGCCTTGGTCCCTAGTTAGGTCTTAGTAAAAGTTAGGTCTTAGTAAAAGTCACTCAGTCATGTCCAACTGTTTGCAACCCCATGGACTACACAGTCCATGGAATTTTCTAGGCCAGAATACTGAAGCGGGTAGCCTTTCCCTTCTCCAGGGGATCTACCCAACCCAGGGATCAAACCCAGGTCTCCTGCATTGCAGGCAGATGCTTTACCAGCTGAGCCAGCCTAATCACTGAAACATCATTCTGTTTAACACAAATTCTCTAACTGGATTATATGATCCAGATTTACTAGATTTATTTATTTGTATTTATTTAGAATTTAGAAGATGAAAATCATGGTAGCATTGTAGGAAGATATATGTTATTTAATTTATAAATGATGAGTTATTTAAACAAGCTTACAGTATTCTGACATTTTTTCCCTATGGGATCAAAGATCATCACCACCATTTTCAATGAGGAAGGAGGAAGGAGCTAATTGTTCTGATTCTTGGCATCTCCAACCCCAGTTAATTGTTGGCCAAGGTTCTGCTGCTGTCAAACATTGTCTACCAGTAGCTCTCTTTGTTTCAGTCTCATAAATGAGACCTCTACAGCTTGGCATACACAAGAAATGCATAAAGAATGACATCAAGATTTCTACTTTGCATTCACTGACTTAAAAAAAATTAACATCATTAGTAGCCCCAGATTCTGAAAGTTAATAAACAGCTTTGAAAGCCCTAAAAAGTTTACCAAGGCTTTCAGATAACTCCATGGTGGTCTCAGAAATGTTGTTTTGGTGTAGAGAGACAAAAAGAACATGGGAGAATGAGTTGAAAGATCAGGGTGCTAATCTCACAGCTGTCATTTATGTGTGATCCAGGATTTTCTTTTGCTATAAAGACACTGGGAGAATTGGCAAAATCACTGAGGTCTATATACTAAATAACAGTATGGGTCAATATTAATTTCCTGATTTTGATAATTGTAATGCAGTTATGTAAAAGAATTTTCTTGTTTTTAGGAAGCACACATTAAAGAATTTAGGAGCAAAGGGACACCATGTCTGCAACTTACTCTAAATGGTTCAGAAAAAAAAAAAAATGGAATAGTGGAACAAATGTAGTAAAAACATTTGAGAAATCTGAGTAAAGAGTATAAGGAAATTCTTTGCACTGTTCTTGCAACTTTTCTTTTATTTATTTATTTATTTATTTATTGCAACTTTTCTAAGTCTGAAATTATATCAAAATAAAATACAAAATAAACCATAGGTGTATAATCAGCAATTGGTGAATATTCACAGAATGCTAATCTAACAGTATCTTCATATACAGGGAGAGACAGAATGATGAGTTTCAAACGGAATCTTAACAAGTAGTAAAGGTATAAATCAGCAATGAAACGGTATGAGGGCCACTCTTTTGAACAGACTGGGGCAGCAGGACTGCTGGGAAGACCAAGTAAGTTTGTCTGGCTAGGATGAGGGAAACGGCTCGTCAACAGATCAGTTTTGCAACACATGTGAGGATGCCACCAAGGCATGAGGCCTGGGGTTAGAGAACCTCCCAGCCTGATAAAAAACATCTAACGCCGTATGCCATGTACAGTGTGTTAAAGTCTTTGAGATAATCACCTAGGGGCATGCACATCTTGTTCTCCAAGCACATACCCAAAACAACATCCCCAAGATCAAGCACTAGATGCAGGCAAACACACGTAGACAACCCCCACGTAGGAAAGTCTCCTTTGGGACTAAAACATACAGTGGAACTCTTTTCCACACTCTGCAAAGTTTTCAGAAAAATACCCACGTTCTGTCCAACATCTGTATGCTCAGGGTGTGTGTTTTACTAGTAACTACCTAAATTCATGGAAGCAGGAACATTCCAAAGACTTCCACTATAAATACTAAGTAAAAATCATGAATCTCATAACTGAGGATCACACACAGAGTCAGGCAGGGAATACAATAGATAGAAAAAGTAATTGATCAATTAATAACTTTTAAGAAATCATATTCCTAAAACTGTGTTCATAGTACATATAGATCACACAAATGAAGTCATATGAGAGTGAGCAAGCTTTTATCTAAGGATAAGATTTATCACCACCCCTGTACATGGTGAATGCCCTTTTATTAATATCATCTGTAAGTCATATTTAGCACACCAGACCTTCACTCCTGAAATGTTATGACTTTCCATCATGGAAGGGGTATTTATTACAATTCAATTCTGCAGGGATGAACATGACAATATACATATAAGTACAGTATTCACCAAAACAGGGTAGAGATAAAAGAGTTCTTTTTATTCAGTAAAAGAGCTTCAAGAATAGCTTAAATTAAGCCTTCAAAAATGAAATGTGTTGTACCCAAGCCTAGTAAGAAAGACTCTACAGAAGCTGCTTAGAAAGAGATTAGATTAAAATTTAACCTATTGCATTCTGTTCCTTACCTTAAAAGAAATTATAAGCTGTCTTCAGGCTTCCATTTTTAGTGTTAAAAAACGAAAGAAACAAATGGAATAAACCTCATCTGCTTAATTTGAAAATCAGATGCAGACTTCAAACTTTAGAGTAAGGAGAGACTCTTGCTGTTTCATTGTTTAAGACTTTAACTACCTGAGACAAAAACTGCTTACATCATCCAACGTGGCCTTTGATGCATTGATAAGGTATCATATAACACAAAAATTCATGACAAAAGCAGTCACATGGAAGGAATCTAAGATAGTTTGAACTCTTTCTTTTAATACAGATTAAGTTTAAAACTGGGTCAACAATGTTTAGATGTTGTGGGTTTTCAATGAGTCTAATTCGGAACTACAGTACCACACAGAAAACAAATGCCCAAATGTCAATTGACTGAAAGATTAAATGACTGGAGAGGGCTGGCTTCTAAGGAAAAAAAAAATTTAAGAGAAATCAACAATCAAAGACTGAGAAATCTCTGTTTTGTTTGTATTTAAGGAAATAATGATCAAAGAGATATTTTTGTCCCCAAAATGAAGAAATTAGCTAAATATTTCTTTTTCATAAGATGTTTCTTTTATATCAGGTACCTTGTATGTAAGGGTATGTAAAAACTGAAGATTAGCTCTAACTCCAAATGTTAGGATCTGAGGGAAAAAAAATTTGTGAACCCAAAATGAATCACATTCAGGCTTGGAAGCAATCTGCATAAATATATATTTTCTTACTTACTTGGAAAATCTTGTATTTGCATCTGTCTTTCTTACTATCAATAAGCTTTCTTTTCTGGAGTAATGGCTCAGCTCCAACCCTTAATATATACAGATTCCTAGCTATCTCATTCCTAAAACTAAATCGGGCACTAACAAGGCTGTAGGATTATCTGGCCCACCAAGGTCATTCAGTGCCCAAACTGAATAACTGATATACCACAATCAGTTTATCCCAGTGAAAATATAGACTTGATTGTAAACATCTAAGGCTATCCCAAATCTCAACGTGACAGTATTTTCAAAGTGCTCTTTCATAGGGCTATTTAGCACTTTCTAAAATTTCTCAGAATCCTCCAAGCTAGGCTTCAACAGTACGTGAACCGAGAACTTCCAGATGTACAAGCTGCATTTAGAAAAGGCAGAGGAACCAGAGATCAAATTGCCAACATCCGTTGGCTCATAGAAAAAAAACAAGAGAATTCCAGAAAAACATCTACTTCTGCTTCATTGACTACACTAAAGCCTTTGACTGTGTGAATCACAACAAACTGTGGAAAATTCTTCAAGAGATGGGAATACCTGACCCACCTCCTGAGAAATCTGTATGCAGGTTAAGGAGCAACAGTTAGAACTGGACATGGAACAACATTCTGGTTCCAAATTGGGAAAGGAGTACATCAAGGCTGTATATTGTCACCTGGCTTATTTAACTTATATGCAGAGTACATCATGCAAAATGCTGGGCTGGATGAAGCACAAGTTGGAATCAAGATTGCTGGAAGAAATAACAATAATCTCAGATATGCAGACGATATTACCCTTATGGCAGAAAGCAAAGAGGAACTAAAAAGCCTCTTCCCAAAGGTGAAAGAGGAGAGTGAAAAAGTTGGCTTAAAACTCAACATTCAAAAAACTAAGATCATAGCATCTAGTCCCATCACTTTATGGCAAATAGATGAGGAAACAATAGAAACAGTGAGAGACTTTATTTTGGGGGGCTCCAAAATCACTGCAGATTGTGACTGCAGCCATGAAATTAAAATACACTTGCTCCTTGGAAGAAAAGTGATGAGAAACCTAGACAGCATATTAAAAAGCAGAGACATTACTTTACCGACAAAGGTCTATGTAGTCAAAGCTATGGTTTTTCCAGTAATCATGTAGCGTGTGAAAGTTGGACAGTAAAGAAGGCTGAGCACCGAAGAATTGATGCTTTTGAACTGTGGTGTTGGAGAAGACTCTTGAGAGTCCCCTGGACAGCAAGGAGATCAAACCAGTCAATCCTAAAGGAAATCAACCCTGAATATTTATTGGAGGGACTGATGCTGAAACTGAATACTTTGTATCAGGTCACCTGATGGGAAGAGTCAACTCACTGGAAAAGACCCTGATGCTGGGAAAGATAGAAGGCAGGCGGAGAAGGGAAGATGACAGAGGATAAGATAGTTGGAATGCATTGCTGACTCAACAGATATGAGTTTGAGTAAGCTCCAGGAGATAGTGAAGGACTGGGAAGCCTAGTGTGCTTCAGTCCATGGGATCACAAAGAGTCGGACACAATTGAGTGACTGAAAAACAACAAAATATCAACTATAGATAGTGTTACCTAGATTTGAATTTTGGTGGCAAACCTGATATAAAAGTGTTTGAAAAGAATGAATGAATATTGAATGAAGGTATATCATCTGAGATGGTACAAAGAGCTTTGAATGTGCTCTCCACAGGTAAGGGTAATAAGACAAAAATCACAAGAAAATCACTAGGAAAAAAGCTCAGGCTAGGCAATACTTATCCCCTCTCTCTGTTAGAATGATTGCAAGCTCTTAGCAAGCAGGGCTGTCTTCATCAGAGGAAATGCTCAAAAATGCCCTCTGAGATTAGACAGATCCTCCATGCGAAGAGGGCAAGGTCTGCTTGTTATCATGTAGAAAAGTAGGCAGAATGCTTGGTTGCTCTTTAAACTTTCTAAAAGAAGTCAGAAATCTGAATTTTATGGGAAACCCTCTCATTTCTAACTGTTATCTCTGTATTTTTTAACATTATGTGGACTTAACAAAACACATTCTGCCTGAAGTATCCTTCAGTAATATCCCATCTAAATTTTTCTACATGTCAGTAAGAACTCACTGCTTATTTTTTCCTTCTAGTCTGGCAAAGGATGGGAGGTGGAGGAGCATACCAATATCACTGAAAAAATAAACCAAAAAAGAAGTACAACTGGGAAAACCAAGTTTTGTTTTAAGTTGCAAAATTCCAGTAAAGGCTCATACAATATTAAGTCCTTAATACCTTTAATCTCAGTGCTGGGCTGTGTTTTATGCAGTGCTTAGTCACTCAGTCGTGTCTGACTCTGAGACTCCATGGACTGTAGCCTGCCAGGCTCCTCTGTCCACAGCAATTCTCCAGGCAAGAACACTGGAGTGGGTTGTCATGCCTTCTTCCAGGGGATCTTCCCAATCCAGGGATCAAACCCAGGTCTCCCATATTACAGTGGATTGTTTACTGTCTGAGCCACCATTGAAGCCCAAACTCAGTAACTATGCTCAAACTTCAGATGGCAAAACTTCTATTTTATCACCTGCTTTCCCATCTAACTTTGCCCCTAACTGCTCCTATTTATCATGTCATATGCATCTTCTTTTCTTTTTGTAAACAGCTTCAAATTCTCTGAAAAGATGTAGGGCATAAGTTAAGTTTTTAAAAAGCCGTCTTTCAGATGTTCGTAATATTCTAATTTTAGGCAAATATATTACTATATTTAGGAGCAATATATTTTTAACACACAAAGTGATCCCTGAGGGGTGAGATTTTTCTGAAGTAAAAATTGTTACTGAAAAACTCTATATCCAGAATTTTCACTGAAAAAAACTAGAAGATTCTTATTTGAAACAATTTATGTCCTTGAGCCTTTAGCAAAATAAGATATGAATTCCAGTCTGAGTACACAGTTAAAATACACACACACATATTCAAGCATATCCATACAGAAAAAAATAAAAAATTTTAAAAAACCCTCAGATTTCCACATCTCTATCTCAGTTGTAACCCCATGTTTCAGTACATTTTGGCCTCTGTAGGAAATTCTACATAAGTAGATGAAACCATGAAAAGAGGTCCCTTTTGCAGTAGGGACCTCTCTATAGAAGAAAGAGCAATTAAAATAATTTTTACAGAATAAATGTAGATACAAATAAGCCAGGATAAAGCAATAACACATGACTTTCTTCATATTACAATAAGATGCATTTAAGTTCTTATTATCAGCAAATTAAATAGGACTCCTGTATTACATATATTTAGATAACCTGTGAATTTCAGCTCAAAAAGATTACTTGGACATGTCAGGGAAAATATATACACAAATAGGTAATTTTCAATTCACTGATTTAAAGGGAAAAAAAAACAAGTTCCAAAATTCCAAAGACAAAGAGCACACCAAAAAACATATAAATGCTTTCAACTTAGAGTATTTAAATCAGAGTATAAGAACTACATCCTGTTCTAGAACAGTATCTCAGTGAGGGTTATGAGAGGGAAAAAAGAACCGGATTAAGCAAAAACAATTAGTATGTATATATCATAAATTATTTAACTGACATTTTTATAAATCTACCACTAGTTTGCTTTTTATTGCATATGCTAAACAAGCAGATGCTAAGTCTATGAACTGTGAATTAACCTCCCTTTTTAATTAATTGTTCCTTTGGAATTACTGGCTTTTAAATCCCTTGCTGCAGTTGCTTTAAGAGATGTATGCCGATCTTGCATCTAGGTTCCCAGGCTATGTTCCATGTGGCAGTAAACATGAATTGAATTTTTGATTACTTAATGATTCATTTGCATTTGACATATATTGGCATCTGACTTGGTTAATTTTAGGCTCTTCCAGCATGAGTCCTCATACCTGCAAGAATCCAGATCTGACCATCTTCACAGCAAATATGGCTGATGGCATTCACAGTAGTGAGATGGCTCAGAAACAGGCCGAGGACACAGAGGAAAGGGACAAATGAACAATGCACCAACGGTGGTGACCCTCCCTAAGCACTTGGTCTTCTGTACTCAGCTCTACTTTCTTTTAAAGATCAAATAATCCAAACAGGAGGTTTCCTCAGGAATTACTTTAAGGCCTGTCTGGATGGTCTGTTCATATCCAAAATTCTCTTGCTAACCGAACCTTAGATTTCTTCCATTAGAGCCCCGTGCTTTTAGCTCCATGCCTTCTCATTAAAAGCAAATGCACCTAAGAAAAGTAGGAACAAAAGCTGTTAATACTGATATTTTTTCCCAGAATGAAGGATTGGACAGCAGTTTTCTGAAAGAGTTAAGAGGCAGATAGAGAGATTTAGGGTAATGGGTTCTAGGTGGATGGAGGCAGACTAAGGAAACTGAAAAGAAATGTCTCCTCCACAGTTTTGGAACTCATTCTGTGCTAGGTGCCTTCTCCTAGTCACAAATATAGAACAAAAAGCTGGACCTCCAGCTACTGAAGACAAAGGACGGCAATTTTTATATATCCTCTAAGACACACATGCTAACAAAGTTCTTAGTCATGTCAGTCCACGGGTCCTGAAGAACAGAAACTGCCATTTGTTCTTCTCTTGGAGTTGTCAGAATGATATACCCATCTAGGACTATCCTGATTCTCAGGATTATATCTATCCAAGTGCTCAAAGTATTGGATAAGGAATAAGCTTTCAAAGCACAAGTACTTTTCCCTTCCCATAACTCCCATAATAAAGGACAGAGGCCTGGAATAAATAAAGCAGTGGACTAAACACAGACTGAAGGTTTCTTCCACTTCAGTGCTACGTACTATGCTAGGCATATTACCTGTCTTTTCTTGTTTTAATAACACCATAAAAAAGGTATCATTCTCATCTGACAAATGAAAATCCTGAGGTTCAGAGAGTTTCCAAATTCAGTCAACGTCACATAGATAGGAAGTGATATAGCCAGAACTGACATCCAGGGCTGCTCATTTTCGTGAGCTAGAAGAAGTTGTGTTTAAGTTGCTAAATCCTAATTGAACCCCCACACTGCCATTATATTTTCCCAAACATAAACCCAGAATCCCTTGATGCTAAAAAGACTCAGGGAGTAATTGTTGCCAGCAGAGAACTATGAGTGTGCCAAATGACAAATGACACGTGAAAATCTCTTCTGTTCACAAAACCAAAACAACACAGTGGAAGGCAGGCTCTAGCCTTTTCCTCACTCCTGGTCTCTATCAGAAAATAACCCAAACCAAGATTTTTGTGGCACTTTCAGTGGAATTTGCAGGAAGAGAAAAAAACTAATTTCTTCTCTTCTTACAAAAGCAACACATGCACATTGTGGAAAACTGGAAAAATATTTCAAAAGCCAAAAAATAAATGAATAATCATTCATAATCTCACTGCCCAGAGATAATCATAGCATTGTAGGCTATTTCTCCCTAATCTTTTCTCTGTATCTATTCATATTTTGAAATCATTACAGTCTATATTTATATGAAGTTCTATTCACTTAACTGTATGTATTCTAAAATTATTTTAACACTTCTCAAGAAACAACTTGTAAACTTAGTTTTAATACTTCACCATACAGACATTAACAGTTAGCTTAACTGTTTCTTTACTGTTGTGCATTTCACAATTAAAAAACAGTGGAAAATGTTTCAAAAAACATTTCTACCCACATTTCTTCTACTATAGTTCAAATTATCTTGTTAGCATCAATTTCTAAAAGTGAGTTGTTGGGCTATATGGGGGACAAGAGTCAGTACCTTTAATCCCCATATAGCCTGGTTATTCCCCAGTCAGAATGTACACATGGATCAGTCAAAAGGGATGTGGTTTATGAACATCTGCTGGGCTGCAACAGTGCTTACCAGGTGAAAATGTGAATGCATCTTAAATATTTTTCAAGCTCTCTATGTAAATATGCCTCCCCCCGAATTTATACCCCCAAACCATGAACTGAGAACTGCAATTTCAACATATTCTGGTTATCCACTATTATCATCTTTGACAATTTGATTGACAAGGGAAAAAAAAGAGAAACATTGCTTTAATCTATATTCCCAAATTCAGTGAGGTTGAGCATTTTCTAAACAATGCTCTTTATGAGTGGCCTTTTCAGGCCTCCATCTACTAGTTGGCAGTTTATGGCCTTGGCTTCCTTTTCATAAGGTATAGCAATACAACAAAACAAGAGGTCCATAGACCAGGAGACATATTCTAGACCTAGACATTGCCATTATCTAGGTGGAGAAGGCAATGGCACCCCACTCCAGCACTCTTGCCTGGAAAATCCCATGGACGGAGGAGCCTGGTAGGCTGCAGTCCATGGGGTCACTAAGAGTCAGACACGACTGAGCCACTTCACTTTCACTTTTCACTTTCATGCATTGGAGAAAGAAATGGCAACCCACTCCAGT
>NW_011495030.1:7724513-7729671 GCF_000754665.1 Bison bison bison
CTGGTAGACTGCAGTCCATGGGGTTGCAAAGAGTTGGACATGACTGAGCAACTTCACTTTCACTTTTCACTTTCATGCATTGGAGAAAGAAATGGCAACCCACTCCAGTGTTCTTGCCTTGAGAATCCCAGGGACAGGGGAGCCTGGTGGGCTGCCATCTATGGGGTCGTACAGAGTCGGACACGACTGAAGCAACTTAGCAGCAGCAGCAGCAGCAGGTGGAACACTTAAGACTAATCAGTTCACACAGATCAAAAGCTTTCAAATTCTGATTAACATGGCCAAGAGAATTTTACACAGAGCCTATTGTAATAGAACAAAAAAAAAAAAAAATGAAGATTCTGGGGTTGAAGCAAGGGACCTTACTTCTTACACAGGGGCCCCTCATAGCTTCTGAGACACCCAGTAGAACCCTAGGGCTCTGAGGAATAAAACAAAATACTATTGAGAAGATTGATTTCTAAGATCTCTTTGAGCTTCTATGAAACCAATCATTCCCAGGGTACAAAAGAAAGCTTTAAAAAACACACTAAGATTTGGTGAGTTCAGGAAGCCAGCATCCCAGAGGCCTAGTAAGAAACCTTCATGTGGTAAGTATTCCTGGTGAATCTGAGAGGTTATTTTCTTCTTTCTCCCTGAAAATGCAGTTGGTGCAGAGAAAAAAAGCAATACTGAATAAACTATATAACAGGAAAACAGGAGTATTCCAAATGCTGAATGTTTCCAGCAGATGTATCAGCCATTCTTCAGAATTCACTAATTCCCATCACAGCTTGAGTCCTGGATGAGACAAATCAATGTGAAATATTTCTTCCTCGATTCTTCCAGCTGAAACTGAGAGTCAAAGAACATTGATTATCTCTACCTTCAGGGAAATATAGTGATTTATGGTGCAAAGCTGGCAATTACTGCATCCTTTCTCAAAGCTTCACATTTCAGTACATCTTTTCATGGGATTTTCTTATTCTTAAAGATACATTCTTATTTCCAAGTGAACTAGAATGACTGTGGTCACTTGCATAAAGAAGGGTAGGTGGACTGGACACTCAGGGGTGCTGAGAAAGATACCCCTACCCATAAAATTCTAGTCCTCATGACTGACTTTGCCACAGTGCCAGACTATCTATTCACTCTTCTAAGTCACTTTTCTAAGAGATATCCTACAAAAGGAAAAGAAAAAAAAAAAAATGGTGCCATAGGAGATAACAGGAGTCATTAACACTAATAAAAGTCTTTAGGTTGAGTAGAGACCAGAATCTTAAGGCAAAGAGACAGGATAAGGAACAAATGGGGATCAGAGTGGAGATACAGAAAATCTGAAGCTAGGAACATCCAGTGTCAAGACTGCTTAAAACAAAGAAAAGTTATTGAGTGTTGTTGAATTTTACTTGTTACATAGTTTTGCCTAAGGCCTGTCCTACATATTTCTTAGGTATTCAAAATTTGTAAGTGCATATAGTTCATGTTAAACAAATCACAGTTTAACTATGATAAAATTAGGAAAGTAATAATCTAAATTTCCTAAAGAAATTCACATGGCCTGATATACCATTTTCTAGTGTATAGAATTATTCTCGATATATCTTGATTTATAGGAAATCATTCACCAAAGACACTTTACCATTATCTAACCCTTATCAGTTATCCATTAATAATATCAAAAGTCACTAAGAAAAGGAACAAACATCTTTGAGGGTATATAACATAAACAAAACACCAGTTATTTAAACAAACAAGATTGAGGATGAGGTTTTACTATCTGAGTTTTTATTTTACAGTTTCTACCAACTTAAAAATAGATGTTTAAAGATAATATGAATTATTTAGGGCTGTAATTACCATGCTTTCTTGTTATACAACTTGGCAAACAGCCATTCTGCAATCACAAAAAGTCACACTTAAATCTGAGTTATGGATGGTGCAATAATTCACACCTTGGACATTGTTTCACCTCAGTATCTTACTGCTTCATTAAAGATGTTTATATTTGGACAGTTTGCAAATGTTCAGTATGAAGGACAGAATCTAAATGTGTGAACCAGACAAGAGAAATTTAATGGCAATTTGAAAGCACTGGACTATTAATAATGAGCAAGCCAGAAAGTTACTCTTCCTTTCACTGTTTAGAAGTCAGCCCCGGAGACATGCATATATTTTCTTTAAAATTATGAAGGTACTATGTAAAACAACTTGTCATCAAATTATAAAATATGTGCAAGCAGTCCCAAACTTTCAAAGGTGTTCTACCCTAAAACTCCCTTAGCTGTACGGCCCTGTTCATCCGGGATAGTCCCGGGGTATTATTATTAGCGCCTCCTTCCACTCTCAAAAGTGCTCAGTTTGGATGACAAATTATTTGGAAATCCTACTTATTCAGTCTCTCTAGTTTTTAACCCAGGATGCAGCCTCTCATAGAAAGAGAAGAAATATAAGCTGTTTTTAAAAACCTCTGTTTAAAATTAATTTCTAGCAAAAGAAATTAACTACCTGTGTAATAGGATTTCTATAAGAAAGTAGATTTGAAATTCAAACTTGAATTTCTCCATGAGCCTGTGTCATCTATTTGGACCTCCAACTACATTCTTTTTGCCACTTGACAGATGCCCGATTTAGAGATTTCTCCAGCTCCAAGTTACCAATGATTACCTATATCAAGGCTGAGCTGGAGAGGGTCAGTGAGGGGCAGAGATAGAGATCCTGGGGCAGTGAACAGGATGGGGGATGCCTAGGAGAGGGTGAAGTCTGGGGACAATTGAGGGCAAAGAGTTCTGGAGCAGAGTTTCCTATCAACAGTGGCTTCCCTGGTGTCTCAGTGGTAAAGAATCCATCTGCAATGCAGGAGATGCAAGGTCAATATCTGGGTGGGGAAGATCCCTTGGAGAAGGAAACCGCAACCCACTCCAGTATTCTTGCCTGGGAAATCCCAGATAGGGAAGCCTGGCAGGCTACAGTTAGTTAATGGGGTCACAAAGAGTTGGACACAACTGTGTGACTGAGCACGCAAGCACACATCACACTCTTATCAGCATGATTTCCAAAACTATTTCAGTCCTTCAGTGATAACCACACCCTACCCAGATATCTCTACCCTGATCCCCCATATAATCACAGGAAGTAGTAAGACACAAGGAAAGATTACAAGGTTCAGCCTCTTCCTAGCTCAGTGGGCACACTCAGGATGTTCAGCTGCTCTTGGCCTCAGTTTCCTCATCAACAATGAGGAAACCTTCATATAAATTTTTAGGGTCATTTTGGGATCAAAAGAAAATACTCTTTGTGACTTACTGCCCAGTATTGTACATAGCTGGTGCTCATCAAATGTCAGGACTATCATTAGAAATCTTTTTCTGAAAATTTTCTCTTTCCAATTTTAATTAGAGGTCTTTTCTTTTCAGTTTCATCAGAGAACATGCCTCCCTTCCTTACATAACTTTTTCCTACTCTCCCTTCCCTAAGGCAAGTTACTGGACTGTTATTAAAAAAAAAAAAAAGGACCATAAATTCCTCCTGTCTCATACACAAAACTTAGGGGTAGCAGGAGGCAAATAGCTAGTGAACAAACTCTCAAACTAGTTTTGTTCAGATTTACCCAAGTACAGGTACTGGGGCGGTATCTCTTCTACTGTGTGTCTGCTACCATCTGACTGGCTATCCAGAGTGACACACTGTATTTTGGAGGTAGGGGGTAAAGGGAATTTCAAGTTCCCTTGGATGTTGAAGCAGGTGTCTACCCCATGTAGGTAAGATGAGCTGAGTGAAGTCTCCAGGCACAGGTGGGTGTCAGTCCTGAAAGGTGAGCAGATGCCTGGCAGTTACCCTCTCTGGGGATGCTTTCACCTGAAAGAAATGTGAAGGGCTTTAGGCATAGCTCCTCTCCACAGAAATCATTCAGAATTGCTCTCTTAAGAATCTGTGTGTATGATCAGGCCCCACCTATTTTCTGGACACTACGACTGACCACAGACAGCACTTACTCCATGCAGACACCCTTTTTTCCTTTATGCTCCATGATCCATGAGGCTTGCAGGCACCATCCTGAGGACCACTTTAGTTTGCCTGCACTTCCCTATCTCTCTGAGTTCTGGTGGATGACAGCTAGGTACTCCAGCATAACTATGCTCATGATATCTAGGCTGCTATTGTCAGTGCCCGAAGAACTGCAGTGGATATTTGTCTTTTTCTGCCTATCCACCATCCAACTCTCATTCTTATATCTGGAAGTTTTCCCACCAAGCATAGCCTTCTTCACCTATGGAAACAAAAGGTACCATACGGTTTCCCAGGCACATGCAGGTAACTTTGCCATTCCCCCTACCAACAGGTGAAGTCTATGTACTCCTTGTATCTGTGCCTGGCTATGTGACTTGCTCTGCCCAACGGTGCATTCACAAATATGACACAAGCAGAGGCTTGAAAAGCACTTGAGCACTGGAACTTATTGCTGCTGGGAACCCTGTGATCATTGTGCAAAGAAGTCTGAGCTACCACCCTTGAGATCAAGAGGCCACGTGGAGGCCATTTTTCAGCTAAGGGCCCATATAAGTGAGTGAAGAATCCTAGGTCATCAAACTCCTGTGAGCTAGTCCAGACTAGGAGAACCACTCCACTAATTCACTGACTTGTAAGACATAAAAAACACGTACTGTTTTAAGCAACAAAGTTTTAGAGTGGTTTGTTATATTGCAATGCTGCTGCTAAGTCGCTTCAGTCGTGTCCGACTCTGTACGACCCCATAGACGGCAGCCCACCAGGCTCCGCCGTCCCTGGGATTCTCTAGGCAAGAACACTGGAGTGGGTTGCCATTTCCTTCTCCAATGCATGAAAGTGAAAAGTGAAAGTGAAGTCACTCAGTCACAACCCCATGGACTGCAGCCGAACAGGCTCCTCCATCCATGGGATTTTCCAGGCAAAAGTACTGGAGTGGGGTGCCATTGCCTTCTCCTATAGTAAGTAATAAAGTATAGCTCTTCAAAGATACAAATGTATTCATTCTTTAAGTATATATATATAGTGAGCTTTTGTCCCTTTAGGCTTATTAATATGGTTGTTCATTTTGGTCAGATTTATCAAATTGGTACTAACTAGCTGAATTCTGTTGGAGAAGGCAATGGCACCCCACTCCAGTACTCTTGCCTGGAAAATCCCATGGATGGAGGAG
>NW_011495030.1:7729824-7733232 GCF_000754665.1 Bison bison bison
GGGGGGAGCCTGGTGGGCTGCCGTCTATGGGGTTGCACAGAATCCGACATGACTGAAGCGACTAAGCAGCAGCAGCAGCTGAATTCTGTAGACAGAGAGTTTAACTGAGCATGGAGTATTGAAGATTTTTTTGAAATGTGAGTCCCTTTAGATGGGACATGTACTCTTCACTTCAGCCACATTTTTACCACTTTATAAAGTCCATACCTCCTACAGCCATTTAAGTCACCTGCCTGGCTGTACAGACATTTTACTTCCCCCCCACCCACCCCAATTTTGACCTTTTGCAGTAATAAGTTATGGGGCACCAGGTATAAAAAACTTGAACTTCCTCTACATTTAGGAATATTTGATTATCAATGATAGGACAAAACAGAGATATGAACTGAAAAGTGGATTAAAACTGGGGGAAGTAATGAGAAGGCATAAAGACTTAGGAGTAGAACCAACATCTCAGAGACTGTTGGAAATCTAGAAGAGCTCACTCTTCATCTTCCTCTTTTATGTGGCCAAGTTTTCCATGAGTCACGGTTTCCCCAGAAAAGAAATAAAAAACAAGACAATGTGTTGAATCAGTAATCTTATTCCCACATAACAAATTACTCTGAAACTTAGTAACTTAAAGCAACAATAAACATTTATCATTTTTCACAGTTTGTGTGGGTCAAAAATTTGGGAGCATCTCAGCTAGGCAGTTCTGCTTTGAGGTCTCTCATGAGACTGCAGTCATATGTCACTGGGGCTGCAATTATTGAAAGACTTACCTGAGCTGTACCTGTCTCTACAGTGACTCACTCCATGGCTGGCAAGCTGGCACTGGCTGTTAGCAAGAGGTGACAGTTCTCCACATGAGCTTCTCCACAGGGCTGCTTCAGTGCCCTTACCACCTGATGGCTTCCCTCAGAGTGAGTGATTCAAAAGACCAAGACAGGAGCTTCTTGGTACTTTTTTATGCCCTAGCTTCGAAAGTCACATATCTTCTGCAATATTTTATTTGTCACGTAGGCCAGCACTGATTCAATATGGAAAGGGTATAACCACCAGAAAGATGGATCACTGGATGCTACCTTGAAGACTAGTCACCACTAGTGTCTTCAAAAAGCAATAGTCTTGATGAATAGGATCAACTGGGGTGTTCAATAAGTTGCCACCATCTTTTGAACACATATTTTATGATACCACTCTACTGACAGAACGTGAAGAGGAACTAAAGAGCCTCTTGATGAACTGAGAGAGGGCAGTGAGAAAGTTGGCTTAAACCTCAGCATTCAAAAAACAAAGATCACAGCATCCAGTCCCATCACTTTATGGCAAATAGAAGGGGGAAAAGTGGCAACAGTGACAGATTTTACTTTCTTGGGCTCCAAAATCACTGTGGATGGTGACTGCAGGCATGACATTAAAAGATGCTTGCTCCTTGGAAGAAAAGCCATGACAAACCTAGACAGCATAGTATCACTTTGTTGACAAAGGCTCATATAGTCAAAGCTATGGTTTTTCCAGTAGTCACGTATAGATATGAGAGTTGGACCATAAAGAAGGCTAGGTGCCAAAGAAATGATGCTTTCAAATCCTGGTGCTGGAGAAAACTCCTGAGAGTCCCTTGGACAGAAAGGAGACCAAGCCAGTCAATCCTAAAGGAAATCAGTCCTGAATATTCATTGGAGGGACTGATGCTGAAGCTGAAGCTCCAATACTTTGGCCAACTGACACAAAGAGCCAACTCATGGAGAAGATCTTGATGCTGGGAAAGACTGAGGGCAGGAGGAGAAGGGGACAACACAGGATGAAATGGTTGGATGGCATCACCGACTCAATGAACACAAATTTAACAAACTCTGGAAGATAGTGAAGGACAGGGAAGCCTGGTGTACTACAGTTCATGGGAACACAAAGAGTGGGACATGACAGGGATAGAAGAACAATATATAAAAGCATCAATCTAAAATGCTTTATATCTATCATCTCATATGATTCTTTCAACAACTCCTAGTTTACAAATAGGGGAAATTAGTAGTAGAGATGAAAGTAACTCATCAAAGGGCCACACAAGAGCTGCTGCTGCTGCTGCTGCTGCTAAGTCGCTTCAGTCATGTCCGACTCTGTGCGACCCCATAGATGGAAGCCCACCAGGCTCCCCCATCCCTGGGATTCTCCAGGCAAGAACACTGGAGTGGGTTGCCATTTCCTTCACAAGAGCTAGTTAATGGCATTTGGTCTCTCTCACTCTAAAGTCCTTTCTCAATCCCAGTGAAGAACAGTTATGTGTGACTGACAAAGATAATAGTCAGGCTAGTGTGCTGTCTGGAAAGCATTTCCCATGGTACAATTTGCCTTGGAGAGGCTTGGAGGAACATCTGACTATCTTTGGATTATTAAGGAACTGCCAAATGAAAGACTAGTATACAACTTCCATTTATTTCTGAGATACAAAATTGAAACCAGGTGGTATTATTAGATGTCTGGCACAAAAATTTAAATTCAACATAGAACTTTAAGGAAAAATTCAAAGAGTTTTGGGGATCAGTTCAACCAGCAGAGCCCAGGGTTCTGTGAAAATAACACCACTCATATCTATCAGGAGTTTTGCAAAGAATCCACATTTCTACATCAAGGTTACCATGCCATTCACTGGTGACTTAATAAATTTCCTCAGAAAAGATTTCATGTGTTTTTTATTAACTTAATTAGCCTCATTTTCATTAACTTACTGTAGCTTCACCATATGGTCCAGCACACTGTACCAGAGAAAAGTATATGAATCTTCATTTGTCCTGACTCCTTTATTCCAAGGTGTGTGACCTTATAAAGCCCCTCTGCCAGGTTAGAAGGCAGTTCCTTCATTTGTACAATAAGAGCACTAATTAGATGTATTTCAAAGGTCTCTGTCAGATCCAATTATTTCTTATTAAGTTAATTTATATTTTAAAAAAATTAAATAGTAACACTTCCTAAATCACTTTCAGTTAGACTAGCTTTACATGTCAAAGCTAAGAGGAACTAAAGAGCCTCTTCATGAAAGTCAAAGAGAGAGTGAAAAAGCTGTCTTAAAACTCAACATTCAAAAAACAAAGATCATGGCATCCCATCCCATCACCTCATGGCAAATAAATGGGGAAACAATGAAAATAGTGACAGACTTTATCTTCTTGGGCTCCAAAATCACTGTAGATGGTGACTGAAGCCATGAAATTAATAGACACTTGCTCCTTGGAAGAAAAGCTAAGACAAACTTGCTATGCTATGCTATGCTAAGTCACTTCAGTCATGTCCGACTCTGTGTGACCCCATAGACAGCAGCCCACCAGGCTCCCCCGTCCCTGGGATTCTCCAGGCAAGAACACTGGAGTGGGTTGCCATTTCCTTCTCCAATGCATGAAAGTGAAAAGTGAAAGTGAAGTCGCTCAG
>NW_011495030.1:7733332-7743416 GCF_000754665.1 Bison bison bison
GCTAAGTCGCTTCAGTCGTGTCCGACTCTGTACAACCCCATAGACGGCAGCCCACCAGGCTCCCCCGTCCCTGGGATTCTCCAGGCAAGAACACTGGAGTGGGGTGCCATTTCCTTCTCCAATGCATGAAAGTGAAAAGTGAAAGTGAAGTCGCTCAGTCGTGTCCAACTCTTAGCGACCCCATGGATTGCAGCCTACCAGGCTCCTCTGTCCATGGAATTTTCCAAACAAGAGTACTGGAGTGGGGTGCCATTGCCTTCTCCAAGACAAACTTAGACAGCATATTAAAAAGCAGAGACATTACTTTACCAACAAAGGTGCATATAGTCAAAGCTATGGTTTTTCCAGTAGTCATGTATGGATGTGAGAGTTGGACTATAAAGAAAGCTGAGCACTGAAGAATTAATGCTTTTGAACTATGGTGTTGGAGAAGACTCTTAAGTGTCCCATGGACAGCAAGGTGATCAAACCAATCAATCCTATAGGAAATCAGTCCTGAATATTGATTGGAAGGACTGATGCTGAGGCTGAAGCTCTAATACTTTGGCCACCTGATGCGAAGAACTGACTTATTGGAAAAGCTGGGAAAGATTGAATGCAGGAGGAGAAGGGGACGACAGAGGATGAGATGGTTGGATGGCATCACTGACTCGAGGGACATGAGTTTGAGCAAGCTCCGGGAGTTGGTAATGGACAAGGAAGCCTGGTGTGCCGCAGTCCATGGGGTCGCAAAGAGTCGGACACAACTGAGCCACTGAACTGAACTGATGAAGGAATGCCTTCTCTTCCTGCCTTAACAGGATCCTGGCAATTACTTTGGATCTTTTACAGGTTAGTTATTTATATGTCTTACTTTCCATTAGCCTTTCAGATCCTTGAGGGCAGAGAACTATAGATAATTCTAACATACTGCTTCTGTCTAGCATAGTAGGTACTTTAATTAAATTACTTAGTTAAATTCTGTTAAATTGCAAATTAAATTTATATTACAAAAGTCAATACTTTTTATTGGCATAGGAAATCAATGGGGAACACCGAAAATTTATTTTCTGATTATTTTTTTTTAAAAAAGACCTAGAAAAAAAATTTTAACTCAGGTCATTTATACTGAAAACACCTATTAACAGGATGCAATATTTACATATAATTAATTACATATTCCAAATCAAAGTATGAGTTATTACAGCCAACTCTAGATTATCTTTGGCAGTGTGAGAGGGCATGGATTAAAAGCAAATTTGTGGATAAACACTGTCTAATCTAAATCTAATCTAAATTCAACAATAGGGAGTCCTCACATTCTTATCTGAAAATATGAGATAGCACAAGGATACTGTTTCAGGAGAAAACTGACAAAAATTTATTTCATTCATAAAATGAAATACCACACAGCAACTGAAGGGAATAACAAATGCAATAATGCAAAGATAATCTTCTTTTTCTCAGCAGCTGTATTAGAAGACATCCACTCCAAAGAGAGAGACTTTTTTTTTCTGTCGGGTGGATATCCTCCTTGGTGGGCATTTGAAAGTGAGGCACCACTAGCATCTAAGACTGAGAAATGCACATAGAACTGTTCTCCAATAAGTACGATCAATAATTTGCTTGCTAGATAGAAGAGGGGAGGACAAAGGAGGAGAGGGAAGGGAGGAAAGAAGAGGGGAAAAGAAAAACCTAGGTTGGCACTGCATGGAGGGAAAAATTTCCAGGGCTGGGGAAGTCCCTGGTTGGAGGAGAAACCTGGAGAGACCTGGGACAGCAGACCTGTCTGTTGTGGATATAAGTTCAGTTCAGTCACTCAGTCATGTCCAACTCTTTGTGACCCCACGGACTGCAGCACAGTCCATGCTTCCCTGTATATCTCCAACTCCTGGAGTTGCTCAAACTCATGTCCATTGAGTCGGTGATGCCATCCAACCATCTCATCCTCTGTCGTCCCCTTCTCCTCCTGCCTTCAATCTTTCCCAGCATCAGGGTCTTTTCCAGTGAGTCAGTTCTTTGCATCAGGTGGCCAAAGTATTAGAGCTTCAGCCTCAGCATCAATCCTTCCAATGAATATTCAAGACTGATTTCCTTTAGGATGGACTGGTTTGATCTCCTTGCTGTCCAAGGGACTCTCAAGAGTCTTCTCCAACACCACAGTTCAAAAGTATCAATTCTTCAGCTCTCAGCTTTCTTTGTAGTCCAACTCTCATATTCATACATGGATGGATGGATGGATGGATGTGGATATTAACTCCCCTGTAAAATCTTTGATGGAGTCTATAGTACTTACAGTGCTTTTAAGAAAATGGATTATTTGGAGGTGTGGCAGGGAATGTGGGAGGAAGTTGTATATCAATACTGCATAGCAGAAAAATAGAATTATATGCAAAATTATTAAACATATGGGTTACATATGTTTAATCTGTTTATTGACATAAAAAGATATCCAAGGTGTACTTTTTCCAAAACAACTTCTAATTTTAAGTGTACAAATCAATGAATTTTAGTAAATTTACAAGTTGTGTAATGATCAACATATTCTAGAACACTGCCATCATCCCAATAATATCCATGGTGTCTATATACAATTAACTCCTACTTTGACCCCCAACCCTAGTCAACCCTTAATCAACTTTCTGTCTCCACTGACTTGACTTTTTGAGCATTTAATACAACTGGAATTCACAACATATGGTCTTTTGTGTCTGACTTCTTACACTTAGAATGATGCTTATGAGATATATCTATGTTATAGCATGTTTCAGAATTCACTCATTTTTACTGCTGAATAATATCCCATTATATAGATATATCACATTTTGTTTATCTAGTCTCAAGTATTTGGGTTGCTTCTGTTTTTCAGCTATTATGAATAATGCTTCTGTGAGTATTCACAGGCAAGTCTGTGTGTTAACACACCAACATAGACTTTTTTGTGGGGATAGGGAGTCATTCACATACTTAAGAATGTTCCACCTTCAGAAGAAAGTGCCCTTCTACCAAGGAGCACACTCAGCACAAGGTCTCCTGAAACAGTGATAGGAATAAATCCTTCTTCCTCACTCTTCTCCTTCCCTCTTAATTCCTATAGGGGTTCCTAGTTGGCCAGATCCAACTGGAAGCCAGAGGGCAAGAAAAGCCATTGATATGATCCAAACAAATCAGTCAGTCTTCCAAAACAGAGAGCAGTGTGGGGAAGGGTGAAAAATGGATATGGAAGAGCAATCAACATATATAATTGGCAAAGCTTTCTTTTTTTAGTGATATGCAAAATAATCATACATATTTAATGAAGAATTTTAGATTTGATGAAAAAGGTATGGTCCCAATTTGTAAAAATCACTATTACTAATATATGGTCATATACACATGAAATAAAATCTGGGTAAATATACTTCATCTGTGATGGAGGAGTTTAAGAGAAAATTAAGAATTTCTATAATGTTAGGATTTTTTAACAATGAATATATTCTGTTATAAAGACTTATGTCATTATGGTTTCTGAATACCAATCCTTGCTCTTGCTCTTTAAACTTCATTTCATTCCCACTAACTTCACTTTGTCCTTCCAAATATCTTTCCCTAACCGTTGCAGAGCTGGCCTTCTGCCTTAGATTTAAAAGGCATTTTGATAAATACGTATCTAATACAGGAAAGATTTAATAAACAACTCAATTAATAAATGAAAGTGAGTTGAGTTTAATGATCTTATCATTGATCTCACATGTCCCTACCTGACCTCTTAGTCAAGATACAAGGAAATCAAATACCATAAGAAAAACACTGATGAACTGGAGACAAAATGATAAGAAATGGGGGTGGAGGGCAGAGGAAGTGTGAGACAATAATTCTAAAGCAGGAAAAAAGGCTAGGATAAAATAAAATTAAATTTTGCTGAAGGAGGTTAGAAGTAAACAGTTTGGGAATTTTTTGCCTCTAAAATGTGTCTATGTATCCATTTACATTTGAGTCAAAAGATGATGGACTTCCCTGATGGTCCAGTGGTTAAAAATCCACCTTCCAATGCAAGGGACATGGATTCAATCCCAGCTCAGGGAAGATTCTACAGGGCAACTAAACCTGTGCACCACAACTACTGGGTCTGAGTACCACGACTACCAAAGCCTATATGCCCTTGAGCCCATACTCAGCAACAAGAGAAGCACTGCATGAGAAGTCTGGGCACTGCAACTAAGAAGCCCCTCACTCATCTCAACTAGGGAAACCCTGCACACAGCAACAAAGACCCAGCACAGTTAAAAAAAAAAAGAACAAAATTTTTTCCCATGAGGCAAAAGAAATTCTAATGATAAACATTTACCATAGCAAGTTCAGTTCAGTTCAGTTGCTCAGTCGTGTCCGACTCTTGGCGATCCCATGAACCGCAGCACTCCAGGCCTCCCTGTCCATCACCAGCTCCTGGAGTTTACCCAAACTCATGTCCATCGAGTCAGTGATGCCATCCAACCATCTCATCCTCTGTCATCCCCTTCTCCCACCCTCAATCTTTCCCAGCATCAGGGTCTTTTCAAATGAGTCAGCTCTTCGCATCAGGTGGCAAAAGTATTGGAGTTTCAGCTTTAATATCAGTCCTTCCAATGAACACCCAGGATGGATCTCCTTTAGGATGGACTGGTTGGATCTCCTTGCAATCCAAGGGACTCTCAAGAGTCTTCTCTAACACCACAGTTCAAAAGCATCAATTCTTCAGTGCTCAGCTTTCTTTATAGTCCAACTCTCACATCCATACATGACTACTGGAAATACCATAGCTTTGACTAGATATACCTTTGTTGGCAAAGTAATGTCTCTGCTTTTTAATATGCTGTCTACCACAGCAAAGAGAACTGTAAATGTTGAAGTGATAATGAAAAGAGTAAAATCCTGTTCTTGAAAACATTGTTTCCCATAGAATTTTTCAGAATCTCTCCCTCTACCTTTTTTTCTACACTAAATCTTTACCAACATTCAGTTTTATTTATAATATTACAAAATGTCAGGAAACATCTTCTAACATTTCTTGAGATGAAATATGGGTTTATAATATGTTAATAGAATTTAAAATATGACATCTCAGTTATTATTTTCTAATTTTTTAAAATTTCAACTCTACAATTCAGTGACATGATGCATCCAATAATCCTTTATAGAGTAGGAATAACAATTAGGCAAAATTTACAACATCATATATATGGGAAAACATATTCCAAGTACTGAATGACCAATTTACAAACAAACTTTTGGAACCCAATCTATTCCTATGTTAAGAACTGTCTGTACTTATGAACTCGTCAACACATTGGTTAGGGTTGTTAGCAAAATAACAAAATTGGCTCATTTAACTATTCCATTTCACTTATTCATTTGTCCATCCTTTCATGCATGCATGCATTCAGCAAATATTTATTGAGTACCTACTTTAGCAGGGCACTGGGCTAGGAGTGAGATAACGGGGACACAGAATTGAATAATACATGGTCCTGCCAGCGGGAAACCTGTTAGTGGAGCAAACAAAGCAACAATTCTGATACAGTATGAAGAAAAAAGGAAGAGAGGAAGGAAAGGAAGGGAGGAAGGAGGGAAAGGAAAAGGGGAAGACATTCTAATAAGAGTTGTCAAGGCCTCAGGGACAAAAAGAAAGTTCAGTGTGGGCAAGGAACTGCAAGGAAGTCAACATTGTGAATTGTGCAGTTGACAACTAGAATAGGCAAGATATAAGGCTGGATCTCTGGTCATGAAGGAACTAACAGAGTATTGGACGGGGGAGCCTGGTGGGCTGCCGTCTATGGGGTCGCACAGAGTCAGACACGACTGAAGTGACTTAGCAGCAGCAGCAGACCTTATTCTGTTGTCTCATGTTGGCAGAACTTTGATGATGGACTTAAGCCTGCAAACAAAATGTTCAGATTTATACTTTGGTTAGCTCATTCCAGTAACCCTGTACAACTTGGGTCAGCAAACTGCAGCCTGCAAGATATTTGTATGATCTGTGTACTAAGAAGAATATTTATATTTTTAAGGTTTTAAAAAAGCCAAAGAAAAGTATCTTGTAACACATGAAAATTATATAAATTCAGATTTCCCTGTCTATAAATAAAGTTTTATTGGAACACAGCCACAATCATCTATTTACATAGTATCAATGACTTCTATTACAAAGCTGACTTAAAGCAGTTGGAAAAGACCATATAACCTATAAAGCCTATATGTTACTCTCTGGCCCTTTACAGAGAAGTCTGCTGACCCTTGGTATAGAACATAGATAAAGAAAGGAAGACCAGTTGAAAATGGCATGGGGTTGAATTAGGGTAAGTGGTACAAATAAGCAAAGCATGTGAATGAAATTAAAGGTCATGTCAGGAACAACCTCAGGTTTCTGTTTTGAACAACTAGGGGAGGTGGTGGTGTCCCCACCTGAGTTAGAGAATGCATGAGGGATGCTGAAAGGATGGGGTGCCCTTGAAGACATTTCTATGGAGATGTCTTGGAGGCAATCGGATATACATGAGTTAGAAATGTAAGCTGCAATAAACTCTCATCCATTTCACCTCTGAATACCATACACTAAAATCCACAAATCACTTTTCATATACCAAATATGGATTTTGTTTCCTCACATGAAGAGTATTTTGAGTAATCATATGGTGACAATACTTACCAGCCAGATATTCAGTTTGGGTAACAATGTCTCCACTAAACAATGTTTGTATAATTTTTTGGCTACTGGGGTTTATTGTATTGGGGGTTTAGTGTTTTTATTAACCCAAATAAAAGAGGTAGTATGAAAAAGAAAAGTATGACACTAGTGCTAAAAAAGCCAAAATTTATTGATCACTGGATCAAAGTTGATGAAAGCATGACCTATTATGAAGAAAAAGCACTATATTAAAGAATATAGGTATATACTTTTGGGAATATCTTCTAATTGATGATAATGTCTAAAAGGAGAAGAATGATTAGTTTTATAACCATTTTTGTCAACACACATCCCAATGCCCTCTACAACATATTTCATTTTTGTACATATAACCATCTGACACATTTTCAGTAATGCATTATATCTGAGAGTAGGAGACTCCCTGCATTAATACGGGAGCAGAAGTTGAGAAGATACATAATACAAAAGTAAACAAAGAAAGCAAAAGGAGCAAGAAGAAAGGACTGAATCCTGAAGAAACCAATGTTTATTGATAAGCAGAGTAAGAGGAGTGATCAAAGGGAATTAAAGTAAGAAAGTCTAAGATGTGAAGAGAACCAAGAAAGTAGAGATATCATGATAGAAGAGAGCTGATACCAAGGGAGTCAAGTTCCAAGAAGGAATGTTATTACACTTCTCCAAACCATCTTCTCTCTTTTTGTTAATAGCATCCAAATTTTGCCTTGGGAACCACCCTTTCCCCACTCCTAGTCATGTGATCTGGGCTTACTGATCCCATGCATAGCTCCAAAAATGAGCCATGACTGGCTTCAGTCAATCCCCATATCAAAACCCCTGGCCAGAGTGACTGATTGGTTCAAAGATGGGCAGGAATTCAAGCAGAGACAATGGGATGCAAGGAGATATTTGCTGGGGCTTCTGAGGGGAAAAAAAGACATTTTGGATGTCTTTTTCTTGTAACATTTAATGTGAGAATGTATATCTGGAATTGCTTGCAAATATATCACTGTAAGAGGGGAAAGGCTAGAGGTGAGGTATGGCACTAAAGAGCCAAAGAAGGAAACCAAAACATGGAAGGCAAAGCAAAGACATGAAGACAATCCAGGTTCTTGGTGAATCATTTCAGGCACTGGATTATGCCTCGCCTAAGGCCAGTACTCACTTCAGGATTTTAACTTATGTGCACCAAGAATTCTCCATTATGTTTAAGCCAGTTGGAGTTGGTTCAACAAGACAAGACAAAGAATCCTGGCTGATATAAGGGGTCACTAGTGACCTGAAAATCCCATGGACGGAGGGCCTGGAAGCTGCAGTCCATGGTTCACTAAGAGTTGGACATGACTGAGCGACTTCACTTTCACTTTTCACTTTCATGCATTGGAGAAGCAAATGGCAACCCACTCCAGTGTTCTTGCCTGGAGAATCCCAGGGACAGGGGAGCCTGGTGGGCTGCCGTCTATGGGGTCGCACAGAGTTGGACACAACTGAAGTGACTTAGCAACAGCAGTGACCTGAAGCAAAGCAGTTTCAACTGATTGGTAGATACATTAAATGTGGTTGATTTCTCTTTAAATAAATTTGAATGAAAGGAACAAAATTTAGGTAGCACTCAAAGAAAGATCAGTTGTGGTCAAAAAGATTTTTAGTGTTTGGCTGGTTTTGTTTTGTCTTGGTTTGTTTTAATGCTCATTGTGTGCTTGCTTGCTTGTTTGTTTTAACATGCAAGATACCTGAATCTAATTTGAAAACTGATAGTAAGGATTTAGAACAAAGGAGAGATGAAGGTCTAGAAGAGAAAGTGAATAACTGGTATAAGACGCTTCCACTATAAAATTATGAAGGCAAAGTCTACCTGCTTTTTGGTCAATAAAACTAAGAAATCTGTAACAGAACTGTCTGGAAAAAAGATCTTAAAGTGTTCAAGGAGATTTGCAGATTAGTTTTATTTCCTATACTTTCACTGGAGACATTATATTAAAAAAAATCAGTTTTTATTCTGGAAAGAAGAAATTTCAGGGAGGCCATAATGAGAGTCTTTCAAAAATTTACAAAAAGATTGACTTAAAATCTCAGGTATTTTTAAGCAGGATCTTTAAAGAGAAAAAATTATGCATATGAAAGTAGAAATAAGATGTCCATTTTAGAGGAGTGCATTTGAATATTTGGATACTTACAAATAGAACATTATTAAACAAACAAATTAAAAAAATATCTCACCAAATTTCAATACACAAAGACTATCACTAGTTATGCCCTAATCTTCAAAGAAGTTTATTTCTTACATATGAAAATTACTATTTCCAACAGAAAACTATGTAATGTAAAATTCAGAATGCCTACCAGTCAAAAATACAGGCATAGCTTTATGAACTGCTTAGGAAACTCCCAAATAGACACTTTAGACATTTAAAGAAACCTCCATATTACCTAACCTTTGAGTTCATTGAAATAACAAAATGCTTTATAATCTCTCCCACAGTAAGTCACTGGGCTGGAAGAACCATGGGTCTCACACCTCAAATTCTCAGGTCTAACGAGGAGTTTGAACCATCCATAAATGAAATGATATATCTGTGAAAAATGCAGAATTGTGGTAACTGCCTGAATGAACATCTTTGATAGATATGAACTCTGGGTCAATTTACGCCGAAGCTGAGCTGTTTAACAGTCTATTGAAATTTGACCTGTCAAATCTGGGTACAATTGAGAGATTAACATACCTCTCACATTTTAATGTAGATACTTGGCATATTGCACTGGGAGGAAGCTGGGAGGAACCAAATCCTTGATACTGAAAAACAACAATTTTAACATTCTTATTTGGACATTCATGTCTGTAGAAACCAAATGTATTTTTTGTGTGTGGGGGACAGGAGGGGCTATAAGCTGATGAAGACAACCTGCCCTTTGAAAACTACAGAATCTTAGACTAGAGGGCACCTAGAAAATCATCACATTCATTCCCTACCTCCAGGTCACACTTCCAATTTCTAATGATTTGTGAAAAATAATCAAAATTCTCTTTCTGTAAACCAGTTCCATTTTCTGATCTAACCCCAAATCCTCTCCTCACACAAAGCAGCCTCTCCTGTAGCTGCCTCCTAAGTTCTCCCACTGTGGGCAGAGGAAGTTGCCTCTCCAGCCTTACCTAAACTCAAAATGCAAAAGAGACATTTGCAGAATTAGAGTATGCATTTTTCCCATTATGCCTTTTCCTCAAAATGATGTTTACAAAGTAATTTAGAGACAGGTTACAAATCTGGGATTAATGGTTATTCCTCTTTAAAGTTAATAATAGCTGATAATAATAGCTAACATACTGCTATGTACCTTACACATAGAAAGATCTTTATAGATAATGTTTCATTTCACCTTCACAGCAATGCTATGACATAAGCATTCTTTTTCTAATTGTGCCTGTACAATGAGGAAGCAGCAATA
>NW_011495030.1:7743516-7792508 GCF_000754665.1 Bison bison bison
TAACCACTGTATTACACTGTCTCTGAGCAGGGTAGGAGACAGGGAAGCAAATGGAATGGTTTGTTAAGATCACTCTTAGGTCAGAGATTCTACAATTCTAACTTCGCTTTATCTGGCTAAAGTAAAGTCCTTCTACCTTAACCGTCACAGAAATATTATACCTCCTTTGAGCAAAGTTGGGGGCAATGAGAGGGTGCTTAAAACAGCACAATTAGTGTGTGTGATTTAATAACCATTCTCTACACCAATAGCAAAGTTACTTCTATTCTACTAACGTCACATTAACCTCCTTTTCTGTCAAGTGCAGGCCTAAACAGGCCTGTAGTTTTCATTTTACTTCACTCTCTGGGGAGAAACTTTTACTTGCCAAAGCAGTTCCTTAATCTAAGAAACTAGCTGATTTCTAAAATATGGCTTCTTTACATGACTACCAAATACACGTTCCCCCAAGTTAAATGACAAAAGGAGAGCTGATAATTAACATGCTTGGAAATGGGGGACGGAAAAGATTTCTATTTTAGATCTTGAGACTGCAACAGCCTTGGACAACTTCTGATCTCTCTGCAGTTCAGCCTGACGTCAATGGAAAAGGGACTGAGTGAGAACTGTGCCTCTGAGCAGCTTCCAAAGAGTGGTCTTAAGAATATAAAATCTACTAAGTTGCTCAACATGGTGTAGCATGAGTGTTTGAAAACAAGTGTGCTATTCTGCTCCAGCTGAAGTGGGCTGGGTTAGAAAAGGCTGTTTCTACTCAGGGCCCTTTTGTGAGTGGAGATTATGCAATTTAACCATGTCCCCATGCTCTTTGTAAAGTGTGAATCAAATTTTCTGTCAGGGAATAGTATTTTCCACACCCGTGTAGAGAATAATTTGAAAACCCCAGTGGCTTGCCAGTTTTCACGAATTCTGGCTCTATATGACCAGGGAACATGTAATTTTTTGCCTATAGTCTAAGCCAATCTCTGCATGCCAGGAGATGAAGCTCTGTGGGTGGTCGCTTCTTGGTAAAACTGATATCCATCACCTTGTATGCCCCTCAGTAGAGGTGAACCCATGGCTAGAAAGTCTCCAGCTGTCGTGACATTCCTTCCCGAAACTTAGGCTATTGGAATAGTAAAAGGGTCCCCAATTTCTCTGATGCTACACTCCCTCAGTAGAACACTACTGAGCATGCCCATCATAAATGTACATTTGTTTTTATGTAAATTATATACCCATGCTAACGTCCATGCCAGGTACATCACAAAACATATACATAAAAGTACCATTTTAAAAGAACACATGAAAAATAGATAAAATTATAGATTTTCTTCCTGCACAAAAATGGATACCTATCCTCCACTTTGGAGTCCCCTGATCTAGCCCAATCTCCTCATTTTATAGATGAAGACACTCCGCTCAAAGAGGTAAAATGACTTTCACTGGGAGTCATCACGTTCACCTAGAACCTACACATCTGGACCCTAGCTCAGTGCTTCTTGAAGTTTCTCAACATCAATCTGTGCTACCTCTCCTAGGGACATTTGGAGAACACAAGGTCTCTGAATCTGTCATAATGCCTGGACGTGGTGGCACTCACTAGTGCAGGTCAGGGATGCTAAACATTCTACAATCCAGGGACCAGTCTTCCACACAAAGAATACTCTAGTCCAAATGACAAGAGGGCCATGCTGGGAGCAACTCTCTCAAGATGGGCTTCTTTTTCCCAAGTTTTTTGAAAATTTGTGACAAGTCTATGTTATTCTCAATGCACAAACCATGCTCCTGGATTCTTATATGTCACATTCATTCCATTTCACTTTTCTCTATAACCTTAATCGTATTTGTCAAAGAAACTCATCATTAGAGCCCTTGTAGAATTCCTATCATTTTATGATCCCCTCTACTAGGATTTCTTAACCTTGGTACTATTGACTTTTGGGGCTGGATGATTCTTTGTGTGGGGAATTGTCCTGTGCATTGCAGATGTTAAGCAGCATCCCTGACCCCTATTCACCAGAATCCAGTAACACCCTCCCCCCAGTTATGCCAATTAAAATACCCTGCACACATGCTACGTCACTTCAGTCATGTCCAACTCTTTGCGACCCCATGGACCATAGCCCGCCAGGCACCTCTGTCCATGGGATTCTCCAGGCAAGAATACTGGAGGAGATCCTCCTCCTCCAGGGCATCTTCCCAACCAAGGGACTGAACTCACATCTCCTGCAGCTCCTGCACTGTAGGCATATTCTTTATCTTTGAGCCATCAGAGAAGCTTCAAAATTCATGCAAGCATTCCCAAAACCACACACAGTTGAGAACCACTGCTCTAGACCAAAGCTGCAAATGAGAAAACTATGCAGGCATAAGGAGATGAGACATCCCATCACCTCATCCCTAATTTTTTCTGTTGACATCAGTCTATGGCTTGGTGTGAATTTAGGGTACACAGTTCACAGATGTAAGGATGATGTTTTGTTCAGCTTGGTATCTCCAGTGCTAGTACAATGCCTGGCACATGGCAAGCACACCATAAGTATTTACTGAATGAAAGAAGCCTTCTTCAGAACAATACATACTTTAGTTATTAACTCAAGCTTTAATAAATGAGCCTAATTCCAGTAACAGAAATCCCAAAGACCTTCTCAAGAAAACACCTATTATGATAGCTTTGAAATGAATAAAGGATCTGTGGTGTGGTTAATCATTCCATCTTTGAACAATCCAACCAGAAAGTAACCATCAGATTATCATGCCAGTTGTTATCAGTGAAGTATGGCATCCAGTTGCCTTTCCTATTTTGTCATGGCCTTAGTTTATCTTAACATCCCTCTGTATTATCTGGGAAAGCATTTGAATTGCCAATCTGAAAACAAGGCTTTGCAACATGCTTTGAATTAGAATAGAATTTCAAATTTGGCCTACTTAAATTCATATCTAACACGCTATTTATGACCTCTAAGCAGGATATTTTTTTAAGAGCAAACTTTAGTAAGCTGCCCTGGGGAATTTTTTTTTTCTTATCTTGGGAATCTACAATCCAGAAAACCTTAGCCTTCAGTTTAAAAATAAGCAGGGCTCCCTAGTAAATGGTAAAGCCTCAAAATATAGAACGAAATACACTTATCCTGCTAATCCAGGGAAGAAGGGGCTCCTAGAGGCCTACACCAGGTTCAGGGTGTAGCTTCACCTGCCCTAATTCCCACAGCTCTGGTCAAGCAGTCTCTTCATGGTCTCACCAATAAGCCATGGGTCATCTCAGTTATGGGCCTTTTCTCTACCTGCTGGTCTCTACCTGGAATGTCCCCATTTCTCTCTCCCAAGTAAACCCCAAATACTCTTACCTTCCCTTATCCAGGAAGCCAAGCCCAACACCTCCAGCTTTCAAAGATAGTCCTCTACTCAGAGCTGCTACCATACTTATAATCTGTACCATACATTTACCCACTTAAGTAAAGGTTCATAGAGGTTTCAGCTGTAGCTTCCTTTGGATTAAATTGGTCTCCCCAACAAGACTAAATTTCCTAGGTGTCTATGAAACCCACACCCACCAGCGTCTAGCTCAGTTGTGGCCACATGGTATGAGCTCAATAAAAACTTGTTTACACCGCTATTCCAGATTGTTCGAATGTTCGAATCTGCACCCTGTTCTTTATGTACATTTTTTCTGGATTCCATGTGATTGTGTAAATTCACGGTCCACTGGGCTCTACTCTAACAAAACCACAAAATGAATCCTCACTGGGATGACTTTAGGCAGTGAGCTTTCCAGCAGACTTCTAAGACAGATTCCCTGAGGAGGTTTCATTCACATCGGTGCAGAAAGAGACCTATCAAGCTTTGCCACAATCCTGCCAATCCCTTATTCTGCAAGGAAAGAGACATTGTGTCATTTACCGTCAGCTCATAACACAGGGTGGTGGGATAAAGAGTATGCAGCCTTGGTTAAACTTAGCCCTTAAGAACAAAGGTCACACAAGATACATTGCTGGTAGGAATGTAAAATGGTGTGGTAACTTTGGAAAACACTTTGGAAATTTGTTAAAAAGTTAAACATCACACCCATTAAAATGATTCTATTTTTTAAAAAACATTTTTTAATAGAAAATAACAATTGTTGGGGAGGATGTGGAAAAATGAAAACCCTGGTACCACACTATGGAAAATAGTATTGAAATGCCTCAAAAAATTAAATACAGAAATACTATATGATTCAGTAACTCCATTTCTGGGTATTTATACAAAATAGTTAAAGTCAGGATCTCAAAGAGACATCTATACACACATGTTCATAGCAGCACTATCCACAATAGTCAAAAGGTGGAAACAACCCAAGTATCCATCCACGGATGAATGGATAAACAAAATGAGGTAGATATATACAATGGAATATCACTCAGCCTTAAAAATAAAGGAAGTTCTAACACATAGTACAACCTGGATGAACCCTGAGAACATTATGCAAGTGTAATTAATAAGTCAGTCACACACACAACACACACAGATACTGTATGTTTTCACTTACATGGGTACCTAGAGTAGTCAAATTCATTGAGACAGAAAGTAGAATGATGGTTGTTGGTTGTTAAGTGGGAGGGAGAATGGGGAGTTGTTAATCAATGAGTATAGGGTTTAGTTTTGCAAATGAAAAGCATTCTGGGTATTGGTTGCATAACAGTGTGAATGTATCTAACACTCCTGAACTGTATACTTAATGGTTAATATGGTAAAGTTAATGCTCTGTGAATTTACACTTAAAAATAAATTTACCCAACAATCTCACCCCTAGATATCTCCCCATGAGAAATGAAAGCATACATCCACAGAAAGATCCATATGTGAATGTCCTTAGCAACATTATTCATAATAGTCAAAAAGTGAAAACAACCCAAATATCCACCCAACAGATAAATGGATAAATAAAATATGGTACATCCATACAAGGGAATATCATTAAATATAGAAAGAATTAAATACTGATATTCACTACAAGGATGAATATTAAAAACATTTTGCTAAGAAGAAGAAGTCAGACACAAAAGACCACATATTATATGATTTCATTGGCATGAAATGCCCAGAAGAGACAAATCCACAGAGATGAAAAGTAAATCAATGGTTGCCTGAGACTGGGAGTAAGAATAAGGAGTAACTGTAAAATCACAGGAGTAATTTTTTTGAAATGCCAAATATGTTCTAAAAGCCGGTTTATGGTCACAGTTGCACAATTCTATTAAGTCACTGGATTCCATCTTCCCAAGCATGGTGTTGAGTTGTACATGAAATTACACCTCAATTTAAAAAATTAAGCATAAAAACAAATAACAAGGGTCATTGATTTGCTTTATTCATGAGCATGCTTCCATCTCTTTTCTACCCCAGTGCTTGAATTTTAAGAGTGTCTTCTAATGGGCGCCTTCATTTCAGAATCATACTTGCTACTCATCACACCTTAGAAAGGAAGATGGATCATCAAATCTGTTCATTTATTCCATAAGCAAACATTTACTGAGGCACTGTCCTGGGTACTTAGGGCAAAAAAGGAAACAAAGAAGATGTGATTACTTGCAGCCCCAGGGCTGAGAGTTACAGACACAAAAGTGGGCAAAATAAAACAGTGTGATATGTTCCACAAGAGGGGAACACAGGTGTGACAGAGCATACAGGCACCTCATCTTAATTTCCATATCAGGGGGATCCTGAAGAAACTCTGAAGTGAGGTCTGAAAAGCAAGAATGGAAACAAAGAGGAACCAGGGAATAGGAATAGTTTTCCATGCAGAGAGAACAGACAGCAGATGCAAAGGCCTAGAGGCAAGGGAAATGAAACATTTGGAGAAGTGATGCTGCTCAATCATAGCGTGAGAGGTGAAGAGTACGAAAAGAAATCTGAGGGAAGTAAACAGGGGTCAGATCATAAAGAGCCTCACAGGTACATCAAGGATTTGGGGCTCTATCCTAAGTGGGAGAGGAAGGCAACAAAGTGTTTTCAGCAAGTGAATAACGTGATCAAATTTGGAGTTCGTTGGAGATAAAATGGGGAGGAATCAAAACTAGAAGTCGGAAGTTCCATTAAGAGTCTGTTATAGATTGATGGTGGGCTGGGCCTGAGAAGAGGCAGAAGCTGCCATGACAAAAGTATCTGCCTGCATGGGAGGTGGCTTATGAATGGCCATGCATTCTGTCCATTCATGGGTAGGCCTTGGAATAAAGTACAAGGTCCTCCTGCAGCTAACCACACTAAGACTCTTATCCTAGGCCCTTCTCCTCCAACTGTTTCCTTCGACTCAAACACTCTCCTTAGCCTCTGTAATTCCTATGCATTCTTGATTTCTCAGTTTAGAAGCCCTTCCTCCAAGAAGCCATCTCTGACAACCCCTGACAGCCACATTCTAGGCTAGAAGCCACTCGTATATGCTCCTTTGAAACATGTGCCAATTTCTCTGTGCTGTGCTGTGCTTAGTCGCTCAGTTGTGTCCGACTCTTTATGACCCCAAGGACTGTAGCCTAACAGGTTCCTCTGCCATGAGGATTCTCCAGGCAAGAATACTGGAGTGGGCTGCCATGGTCTCCTCCAGGAGATTTTCCCAACCCAGGGATCAAACCCAGGTCTCCTGCATTGCAGGCAGATTCTTTACCATCGGAGCCACTAGGGAAGCCACAGCATTATATTCTTCTGCAAGTGCAAATGCCCAAAGATCTGTTTTATCACTAAATGTGTGTTATCCAGTAGAACTTTCCATGATAATAGCGATATTTTATATCTGTGCTGTCCAGGATAGTAGCCATTAATTACATGTAAGCATTTGAAATGTGGCTAGTGTGACAAAGGAACAGAACCTTTAATTTTATTTAATGATATTAATTTACATTTAGATTTACAGGCCACATGTGGTTATCCTATTGGACAGCACAGCACTACACATTATAATCCGTAAACACAGGCACTGTATCTTTTCACTGCTGAAACTCCGAGCATAAAAAAGCATGGGGTAGGGATTTTCCTGGTGGTCCAGTGGTTAAGAATCCACCTTCCAATGCAGGAGACACAGGTTCGATCCCTGGTCAGAGAAATAAAATCCCTCATGCCACAGAGCAACTAAGCCTGCACACTGTACCTACTGAGCCCAAGCACTCTAGAGCCCGCCTGACACAACTAGAGGGCCCAAGTGCCACAACTACTGAAGCCCACGTGTTCTGGAGCTCACGTACCACAACTACTGAGCTCGAGAGCCACAACTAGTGAGTCTGTGTGCCTCAACGTTAACATCCCAAATAAGCAACGAAGATCCTGCAGCAAAGATCCCAATGCACCCAAATAAATAAATAAATATTTTTTTAAAAAAAAGCATGGGGTACATAATAGGAACTTGATAAATATACAAATAGTTATATAATGAATAAGTAATACAGACAGGCTTAGAGTTCCATAATTTCATTCATTCATTCATTCAACAAACACTTATCAAGCACCTACAACGTTCCCAGTACTGTTCTAGATATCAGGGTCATAGATCAAGTACACTGCTTTTATGGCCCTTGCACTTTAATGGGAAGACAGAAAATAAACATTAAGCAAAACAAAATTAAACAATTTCAGAGAGAGACGCTATGAAAAAAAATAAAGCAAAATAAAGAGATAGAGAATAATGGAGACAGCATATGCTGGTTTTAAAGATACTTATTTCACTAATAGTATTTGCCAGAGCCTCTGCCACCCCAGCATTCTAGCACATATCAAACAAAACTCATGATGAAAGTTAATGGAACAAACTTTAACAGAAAGTAAGATAATTGCTCAGAAATAAATTCTGCTCTCTGATCATCTTGTCACAAAAGCTTTCAAGTAAGCATTTGTGTGGATGAAGGCAGTGGCAAAACTGACCCATATTCTGTTACAGAGCTATTAACGTGTCAAACGGTTAGCCTCAGCAAGCAGAGAATTTCTGCAAACTTTGGGGGAAACATCTTCCGAATTACTCAGTGTCACAACATGTGTCAGAACCAGCAGCCAATCAAAATCTCCACCTGCAGCATGCATCTTCTGCTTTGTAATTTTATTGAGCATCTCCCTAAGCATGAGGGGCAGAAACCCACATTAAAAGAGAGAGAAGGAGACAACTTGAGCAGAGCATGTCACACCATCTTCTTTCTTTTGGTTTTCATTTAACTTCTGAATGTTCTTTATCCCTGGTCATAAAATCTCCAAGAATGCTGTTGTTGTTCAGTTGCCCCGCCATGTCCAATTCTTTGTGACCCCATGGACTGCAGCACACCAGGCCTCCCTGTCCCTCACCATCTCCTGGAGTTTGCCCAAGTTCATGTTCATTGTTTCGGTGATGCCATCCAGCCATCTCATCCTCTGACGCTCTCTTCTCCTTCTGCCCTCAATCTTTGCCATTTCCAATGAGTTCACATCAGATGACCAAAATACTGGAGCTTCAGCTTCAGCATCAGTCCTTCCAGTGAATATTCAGGGTTGATCCTGCTTAAAATTGACTGGTTTGATCTCTTGTGTCCAGCACCACAGTTTGAAGAAATCAATTCTTTGGCGTCCTGCCTTCTTTACAGTCCAGCTCTCACAACTGTACGTGACCACTGGGAAGACCATAGCCTTGACTGTACAGACCTTTGTTGACAGAGGAATGTCTCTGCTTTTCAACACATCATCTAAGTTTGTCATCACTTCCTGCCAAGAAACAATCATCTTCTAATTTCATGGCTGCAGTCACCATCTGCCATGATTTTGGAGCTCAAGAAGAGGATGTACATCTGTCACTATTTCTACCTTTTCCCCTTCTATTTGCCATGCAGTATTTGGAGCCAGATGCCATGATTTTAGTTTTTTTTAAATAGTCTTAAGTCGTATCCTTTCCTAAAACCAACATTATTTCATAATTCAGTATCTTGCATAAAATGAAACTTTCCTCAGCTACTTCAGCATCTAAACCATGGGATTACAAATCATGTAGCTGGGAAACATGTTAGAATATAAAGTGTACTTCATATGCTGGAAAAAAATGATAAGGCTGGTCAACAGCATGTGACTTGTTAATCACTCACCCAAGAGGAAACTCCCCAACAAGATCATCTGGACTTTAAAAGTATTTTCCCAGTCTTCCCTGGTGGTCCAGTGGTTAAGAATCTGTCTGCCAATGCAGGGGACATGGGTTCGATCCCTGGTCCGGGAAGATCCCACGTTCCTCACAGCAACTAAGGCCATGCACCACAACTACTGAAGCCCTCACACCCTAGAGCTATGCTCCGCAGCAAGAGAAGCCACGGTAATGAGAAGCCCACACACCACAGCTAAAGAGTAGCTCCCGCTCACTGCAACTAGAGAAAGCCCTCAGGCTGCAACGAGGACCCAGCACAACCAAAAATAAATATTTTTTTAAAAAGAAAATTTCCAAAAAAAAACCTTCCCTCTTCTCCAGGTTGTGAAACAGGGCAGGACAGCACTCTGTAGTTTTAAAAGCCCTGTATAAATGGTCATTAGGAAAAAAAAATGATGACTTTTGCTCTCCTAGCACAGTCACAATGTTGGCTTACCTGGTGCACAGGTAAACCAATATTAAAATGTAGAGAAAAGAGATTAAAAACATGACCTCATGCAAACAGAGGCAAAACTTCACGGAGATAACTTCCAGACTCCTTGTTGGAAGGGAGGATTAATATACAAGCAAATATACCTATATGCAAACCCTCCCACCTCACCTCTGAAATTCTCCAATTAGAACTGATCTAAACTTTTGCATGCACAGTCATTGGTCATATGCTTGCCAGTGAAGGGGCAGGGAAGACATGCATGTGTGTGCATGCTGTATATATGTGCACATACAAATAAATGGGCGTGCATATATTACATGTACACTCACTTTCAGGTAGGAAGGGAGTACACTCCTTTTGTTAAGTATATGACAGGCTTTTGTGGAGGTGGGCATATCACTTATCATTTATGATGAAAAAAAAGTATGTTTGGTTTTATTACCACTCAATTAAGAAAAGATTCCTGGATTTTCCAATGTTCTACTTTCTTCTTCCAAACATCCGAAACCCTGAAGCTTCACCATAATACCATTGCCTGAGTCGATCCCATGGAATCATCTTTCTATGATTCAATTTTGATGCACTGAATGTTCCCATCATCAGCATCCATTTTCAACACCTACTGAAAGCTCTAGACTCTGAAAACATGTCTGCGTAATTGTATTACTTCAAAGTTTCCTCATGATATTGTGTTACTACAAAGTCATGTTCCAGCTCTCAGTGTTTGTTTTCTTCAATAGTACAACGATATTTAGTTGGCATTTGCCTGCCTTTAAAAGAAAGATGAACTCAGTTGTTTTCAAAATCCCCCTTTCTTAAAACAGTTCTGCAATATAAGGATATACACAGGAGAATTTAAAATCAAAAATAAGATTCTAATGCAATTCTAAAATCAAATATAACTCTCATTTTGATGCTGGACTCTATGTTGTTTGGTATGATGATGGTCCCATTGCAGCCTTCCTAATGTTTGAGAAAATCATGCCACATAAATTCCTTACATATGCTCAGAGAAGATTGTTTTTTGTAAAAGTCTTTGACTTTTCCTTCTATTTAAATAGACAGATGCCAGGGCAGTTTTCTCCCCTAGTTCTAAATTAATTCCATGCAAGGAGAAAATGTGAGTTGAACTGGCAAAAACATTAGACTTAGAGAACCCCATCAGGGTTCTGAAGGAAGGCTAGAGAGAGCCAAGTTCAACTGCCACATATAAATTCACTGTGATACATACCTGGTTGTTCTTTGTTCTTAGTCCTATCCCAGTTATTTCTGTGGTTTCTAGTACACATCCAGTCCAAGGCAGTCTAGGACTTAGGTTTCAAAACTCCTCATATGTTCCTGGTAAGTTTATTCTTACTATAGCTATGGATCTGTAAATATTCATTCTCTATCTGATGAGCAGGATATGGGGGAGGGGGTTGTCACAACAAAAAGATGAAGCAGACAAAGAATGTCACATGCATTGTATTAAAAATCAAAACTCCTCCTCTCTTGAATAGCAAATTGGAATCAATCTGATTTGCACAACAGCAGAAGAGAATGGAGATCTAAATACATTAAAGGGTGAACATTCAAAGGGGAACAGAGCCACACTAAAGGGACTGCTGCTGCCAAGAGCCGAGGCACTGGAAAATGTGCTGGTGAAGCAAACAAAGGAGAGGGTAATGTTTCCCAAGTTTACCCCAGTTTGCTTTTGTCAGCCTGTTCTGTGATCTCTCCCACTCCCAAGGAACAATAAAGAGGGTCTGGAAATGCGAAGCAGGGCACCAGAGTGACTGGTTCATGAGCACAAAAGTGGTTACCCCAAGAAGCCAAAGAGAACTTTCATGCTTCAGAAAAACCGTGCAGGGAAACACACGGAGCATAGATGTGACTCATTCACTTGGCTCAGACCTTGATACCTGTTTGTAAGCCATTAGACATAAAAGCATTGTGGCAGTAAGAAAATTATTTAGCCTTCTCCCCCATGACAACTATCAATATAGGGCCTCTTACCCTAAACATGGACGGGCAAGTGACTCCTTCCAAAAAGGGGGCAACACGGGCAAAAATTTCTAAGACGGAAAAACTGTAAGTGTATGCACCCACATAGCAGTGCTCAGTCTGGACTGTCCTTGTATATGAAAGTAGCTCCTTCTCTAAAGAGACTAAGAAATGTCATTTCTTGACATTAGTTGACATTTCTTGGTTCTAAGGGAGGCCACTTGCAGTTATTCTCAACCCCTATATTTTTTTTTCTTTAGAAGACATGACTTCCTTATATATCTTAAAGTGTTACACTCAAAAAGGTAAAGCTAATATAATTTAATTTACTTGTCATATAGCCTGAGCCAGGGTACTCTATCTGTGGTCTTAATAAGTAACTCTACAACAAAGAATCAAGAGCAAACTCCCCATTTTCTGGTCACTTTCATTTGGCATCCCAAATCACAATTCAAACAAAATTAAAATAAACACAGGGATTTCTGTGGAATTAAATTTTGCAGCAGCATGAAATAGTATTTAATAAAACAACCAACAGACAATAATGGCCTCTCTAAAATTAAAGCAAGATGAGGACTTACAAACATATGGGACTTATTTAGCATCTGTTATGAGATTGAAAAACTCATCAAAATGGACTTTTCCTTCTCCTTCTACTTCCATTAAGATTTATTTAGATTCTACTCTAGAAGAGATGGAATAATACGCCTTAAAGTAGAACTCTCCTGATTTGTACACTTGATCCTATCCCTAACTCAATCTTATCATCTACCCCAGTTGATTAAGCAGAAAGACCACACATCATCCCTTATGTGTTGCTTCCCTTTTACCATAATATCCTATCAATCAGCAAGCCCTGTTGATGATATTTCCCAAATTCATTCTCAGTCTACTTTCCACCTCCATTACAACCACTGTGGTCTAAACCAGAGCTCCAGCGCTATATGATAAAACTTTCCACAATGATGAAATGTGCATATGCGCACTGTCCAATATGGCAGACAGCATATTGGACAGCCACATGTTTCTACAGAGCACTTAAAATGTGGCTAATGTAACTGAAAAAATAATGATTTTAGGTTAATAAATTTGGGGTAGAGGAGAGGATACATTAATGTTTTTAAACTGTCTTTCCATATCCTATTTCTTGAGATATGTTGGATTGGTTCTCTCCCCTTCTTTTGACCCCAACTTCATGCTATCTTCAGAGAAGTATCTCCACTACTCTTTTCTACCTTTTTTCTCTTCTCATCTTTCTCCTACTCCACAAATTTCTGCTTATCTCCCAAGTTCTCATGTAGAAAATTTTAGCTAGTTTTTTGTGTGAGCTGTGCTTAGTCACTTCAGTTGTGTCTGACTCTTTGCAATCCCATGAACTATATAGCCTGCCAGGCTCCTCTGTCCATGGAATTCTCTCGGCAAGAATACTGGAGTGGGTTGCCATGCCCTCCTCCAGGCGATCTTCCAACCCAGGGACAGAACCCATGTCTCTTGCATCTCCTGCATTGTAGAATGCAGAATCTTTACTACTGAGCCACTGGGGAAGCCCTCAACTTGTTTTTAACTGTTCTTTAAAAAATTGTAGTAAAATACACTCCCTAGTTCTTTTTAATTGATATTTTAAAAATTGTAGCAAAACATACACATAAAATCTACCATTTTAATCATTTTAAGAGTACATTTAAGAAGAGGCAAGTACATTGACATTGTTGTGCAAGCATTCTCCAGAATTCTTCATCTTGCAAAACTGAAACTACACCTATTAAAACACTACTCTCCTCTGCCAGGCCCAGCAACCACAATTCTACTCTATGAATTTGACTACTCTACATAACTCATATAAATGGAATCATACAGTATTTATCTTTTTGTGACTCTTTATGTCTCAGTTAACATAATGTCTCCAGGCTCATCCATACTATATAGAATGTGTCAGAAAAACTATTACATATGGCTGCTGCTGCTGCTGCTGCTAGGTTGCTTCAGTCGTGTCCGACTCTGTGTGACCTCACAGACAGCAGCCCACCAGGCTCCCCTGTCCCTGGGATTCTCCAGGCACTGGAGTGGGTTGCTGTTTCCCTCTCCAATGCATGAAAGTGGAAAGTGAAAGTGAAGTGGCTACCAAATTGGACAGTCAAGTCTAAATAATCATCATTTTTCTCCTAGTCTCCCATACTCACTCTTTGCTTCCTAAAATGTATTCCGTACATATCAGTCAAACTGATCATTTAAAATTACAAATCACAATACACCAAATCAGGCTACACCCTACCATCAGCCTAAAACACTCCCCTGGATTCATTTTTTTCATAGCACTCATAGCCAACTAAAATAATCCTTAATTGTTTCTTTATTACCTGTTTCTTCCTCTAAAATATAAGGCCTATGAGAGCCAAAAGTGGTCAGCATGGTATACTTCCTAACTCGAGCAGTATCTGGCACCGAAGTAGAACTTAGTAAGTAATTGCTACAGGAATAAATAGATGAATTTGGAATAGATAGTTTTTAAAGTTTAATTTTATCTTCTATGTTACACTTTACATAGCAATCCTCCACTAATGGAAGTGATTAGTGAGTCCATCCATTAATATAACAAGTGCTTTGAGCCTCTGCACCTACCAGGCCAGGAGGCTGTCTTGAGATATTTATGCCCTCTTACACAGTCCCCTTTGACCACTGACACAAATCCAACAGAGAACTGACCAACATCAGGCACACAGGCTACAGACGCTAGATTTACGTCCTGGAACTATCTGAGCAGTTCAGGAATGCCACGCTCTAAACCTGAGCATCTAAAACAGTATGCCCTTACTAGGAGACAAGTGTAACAAGATAAGGGAATCTGAATATTCACAGTCCCCAGGCCTGTTTGACTGCATCCTCCACAAGTCTTAGCCATTTAACTTGGTGTGCTGAACAAATACACCATTTTCTATGTGCCTCAAGATATAAAAACTGTTGAAAAGTACTGCTCACCCACTGAACCGACTCTTTAATAAATGTGCTCAAACCCCAAACCCTCAAAATATTACTCAAATATTTATAAATCAGTCACTTCTCTCATATGCATAAAGAACAGGGAGAAAGATGAAAAAATACCAGTTACAAATGTGACTTTAGCTAACATGAGTACTATTCTAAGCATCTTTCAATGAAAAATATTAGTATTTTTTCAAAAGTCACAAATAATGCAGCTGAGCTAAGGGAAGGGAGAGGCCATGGCTGGTACAGTTAGCATGGGCAGCAGACCCATAATGGACTAAACAGGGAAAGTGGTTTGTCCCAGATGATGTGTTTATTAGCCATCTGTTGGAGAGGACTCCGTAGGTTCAAGAGGACTCAGGAGATAGCCCATATGGCCAGAAAGTTGAGAAAATAAGTAAATATACCAAGAATATAGGAGTAGGGTTCTCACTGTTTGAGAAGGAAAAAGATACGACTAGGATAAGCCTTGTGGTATTAAATTGGGAATTAGAGGCATTGGTATGAACTCAAGTTTTTTTTTTAGTACCTATAGTTAGATATGGAGAAGGCACTGGCACCCCACTCCAGTACTCTTGCCTGGAAAATCCCACGGACGAAGGAGCCTGGTGGGCTGCAGTCCATGGGGTCGCTGGGAGTCGGACACGACTGAGCGACTTCACTTTCACTTTTCACTTTCATGCACTGGAGAAGGAAACAGCAACCCACCCCAGTGTTCCTGCCTGGAGAATCCCAGGGATGGTGGAGCCTGATGGGCTGCACAGAGTCGAACATGACTGAAGTGACTTAGCAGCAGCAGCAGCAGCATAGTTAGATATAGAAAGACATATAGATGTTCGGAATGATGCTAAAGCTGAAACTCCAGTACTTTGGCCACCTCATGCGAAGAGTTGACTCAATGGAAAAGACTGTGATGCTGGGAGGGACTGTGGGCAGGAGGAGAAGGGGACGACAGAGGATGAGATGGCTGGATGACATCACTGACTCGATGGACGTGAGTTTGAGTGAACTCTGGGAGTTGGTGATGGACAGGGAGGCCTGGCGTGCTGCGATTCATGGGGTCGCAAAGAGTCGGACACGACTGAGCAACTGAACTGAACTGAACTGATAGATGTTCTTGTGTACACAGTATATAATATATACGTATATATATTTCCTAGTTCTTCCTGCTGAGAGGGCCTAGGAGCTATAATATCTCAGTAGCAATAAACACATCTACCACGCAGACCTTGGGTTTCTAAATACCACTCTCCACAAAAAGGAATCAGGGCTCTTTAGAGGAGTGACTGATTGCAGGGCTGAAGCAAGAAAGAGCTAAGTAAACCAAGAACATCTAATTATAGCAGAAAGTAAAATCTGCTCAAAGAATGATAGAGACATTTCAAAAGGACTTGAGACAGTTTGAAAGGGATCCCACTGGACAAATCTGGGACATACTGGACATCAAAATAAATATTGATAGCAATGGTTTATAATGTGTTGAGAAAATTAAAATCCATCACATACTATATAAATAAATAATTGTTACTGTGGAATTAAATTAATAAATTTAGAAGGAATGGTAAGAGTAGAAAATAATCAGTGTAACTAAAAGCAGAGAGTAAAAGTTTGATGAGGAATAAGATATTTAAAATAATCTCAAAGTATTTCCATACCAAAAGCTTGTTCCACTTATAAATTCCTGAATACAAAATATTAATTAACTTTAGAGAGGAGAAATCTGGCACACACTATCTTGACCAAGATACAGAAATTAACATTACCAGCACTGGACATATTGATGCCCCAGTTTGATTCCTCGAGAAGAACACAGCATCCCTTTGGAGGTCTTTAGACCCAAAGCACACAGCCATGAGCAATATGGACAACATGAGAAGCAAGTGCTCTTCAAAAACATCAACGCATCAAAGCGTTTAAAAAAAAAGAAAAAGGACTAAAAAATACAAAAGACTAAGGAATTATTCCTGATTAAAGGAAACCAAGAAACATGATGAAACAATGTGTGACATTCAAGGTTGCATCCCAGAGCAAAAAGGAAAAAGAAAGATAAGAGAAAGATTTTTTTTTCTTTTCTCTTCTAGGAAATATACACTGAAATATTTCAAGGTATTGGATCATGTCTACAACTTACTCTTAAATGATTCAGACACAATACATATATAGAGATGTACAGATATATGTCAAAACTTGACCTTTTTGAAGAGCAGAGGAAGAGAATAATAAGACAAGAAGGAGGTAAAATGCTAAAATTTGGGGAATCTGGGTAAGGAGCATGTGGGAATCCAAAAAGTTGTATTAGCCTTACAACTATTTTTTAGGTTTGAAATTGTTTAAAAATGTTTTGTTAACCAAAAATATACAGGTAAAAAATAAAACAAATTATTTTGTATTTGTAACCCTCAAGCATGTATAAAATACACATATAATACAAGGGCCATAAAAAATCTAAACAGACATTTTGCCAAAGAAGACATACAGATGACTAATAAACACATGAAAAGATGCTCAACATTGCTCATTATTAGAGAAATGCAAATAAAAACTGCAATGAGATATCACCTCACAACAGTCAGAATGGCCATGGTCAAAAAATCCACAAACGACAAGTGCTGGCATGGATGTGGAGAAAAGGGAATCCCCTTGCACTGTTAGTGGGAATATAAATTGATACAGCCACTATGGAAGGCAGTATGGAGGTTCCTTTAAAAACTAGGAATAAGACTAATATACAATCCAGAAATCCCACTACTATGTATATACCCTGAGAAAATCAAAACTGAAAAAGACTCATGTACCCCAGTGTTCACTGTTGCACTATTTACAACAGCTAGGACATGGAAGCAACCCGGACATCCATCGACAGATGAGTGGAGAAAGAAGTTGTGGTACATACATATGATGGAATATTACTCAGGCATAAAAAGGAATGTATTAGAGCCAGTTCTAATGAGGTAGATGAACCTAGAGCCTATTATACAGAGTGAAGTAAGTCAGAAAGAGAAAAACAAATATCTCCTATTAACACACATATATGGAACGAGAAGGATGGTACTGATGAACCTATTTGCAGGGCAGCGATGGAGACGCAGACACAGAGAACAGGCTGATGGACACGGGAGGTGGGAAAGAAGGAGACGGTGGGACGAACCGAGAGAGTAGCACGGAACTGCATACACTACCATATGTGAAATAGAGCCAATGGAAATAGAGCCAATGGAACTCAAACCGGGGCTCTGTAACAACCTGGAGGGGTGGGAAGGGGTGGGAGGTGGGAGGCAGTTTCAAGAGGGAGGGGCCATATGTATACTTATGGCTAATACCTATTGATGTATGGCAGAAACCAATGCAATATTGTAAAGCAATTATCCTTCAATTAAAAATAAATAAATTTTTTAAATATATTTTTAAAAATACAGGGGCCATGAAACTAGCTGGAAAAAATTTTTCGTCACATTTTCTTACAGGAGATTTTGAAAATTATCTAGATTTAATTTAGGCACCTGACCTAATTTTTCCCTCTTGTGATATCAAAGAATGCCTAAAGAAAGAACTACCAACACACAGAATGGAAAGTCTAACCCTTAACTTTGGCTAACATGAGATTACACCATGAGTGAAAGGGGCAAAGACAACATATGGAAATACCAAGAGCCAGAAACAATTGAGAAAAGCACTGTGTGTAGTGACAGTGAAAGAAAGAAGAGGCCAAGGCAAATGAGATGATAGGAATCAGATGATCTGAAAAGGCAGTATCATCTGTCTTTAAGCAAGAAGAAATTCCAGCACTAGGAATAATCTCTAAGAGCTCTTAAAAGGGAGCCCAGAAGCCACCCAGGCAAATTTCCCAATGTAAAGGGGAGGAAATTGATAACCTGACCTAGGTCATGGCTTGTCTCTAGTCCAACAAAACTAGACAGAACCTACAGCTCCTGCCTCTTGGGCTACCACAGCTCCATCTTCTATGAAAAACAGTTGGGCGAGGGTGGGGTGGGGCAAAGGTGATCCACCTTTTTGGCAAGCCTAAGAATAGTTTATGCCACGAAACTAGTCAGGAGTCTCCATCCTACATACAGGTCTGGAAGATGTCCAAATCAGCTGCCTTGGACAGAACTAGAAAGAGGAGGGAGAAGCTACATAGGCTCCAGGGATGATGGAGTTGGAGCTTTGCCACAGGCCCAGAGGACCCTCGAGGTGTCTTTGTATTTGACCTTTCATGCCACTGGTACTACCTCCAGAATCCTCTCCCTCCTTCCCTTTTCTCCACCCAGAGTAGTGAGACCATGTGTGTGACAATGCTTTGCAAGCTCTAAGTTTTGTATAAACATAAACCATTATGGACCACAACTTCTCTAGACACAGTAGCAACGTGTACCTTTCTCTTTCTCTTCTTCTGTTGCAACTCCCAAGCAAAATATTATTCTATCAACCCTGCTTTTCCCACTGTACACTTATCTAAAAGACAACCTCTCTGCATCAGATTCTTCATGACTCAATCCTTCCCAAAAGCCTTACACTGACTCACCTTACCTCCTACAAAATGGACACACAGAAATGAGATGCTTAGAATGGGCCCACCCTTGTGTTAAACCTTTTCATTCATGAATCACTTAACAGTCATCACCAACGACCATCATAAACAGATCCAGCCAAGACTTTACTTAACCCCACAGCATCAGAGCTCACCAAATATTTCAGGTCATGATGTGACTACCTAGTGTCAAGTGCTTGCACAGATCACTAATTCCGTATGCAAGTTTGGGGATGTAAGGGTCAAAGAACAGTGGTACTTTAACAGAAAGAATAAAGGCGTCACCTGAACCAAGTCTAAGCAGTACCAAGGTCATAGGAATGTTATACTTGACACGCTAAGCAATTTAAGTTAAAAAAAAAAAAAAAAGTAGTATATGTTTTGCATCTTAACACATTGGCTTAACAAGTGCAAATGTTTGAGATAAAAGACATCAAACTCATTTTGCTATCAGTAAGATGAAAAAGATGTGGCATTCCATTTCTTGAGCCAACATGTTCATTCACAGGGTTATATACCAAGCAGAAGGGAAATAATAGATTATGACTCCATTCTGTTCATCTCAGTAGCTTTCAGGTTAACTCCTTTAACTGCTATTCCTTACACAATGAGAGAAAAAAAAATATTTTTAGGTAGGCTTGAGTTTTTTGAGGAAAGAGAAAGATTACTTTTAAAGTACTTACATCTCCCACACCTATGCTCTGCAAGAGGGATTCTTTTTAGATTTATGAAATTGCTTTGAGATAATCTGGCCCAAATTGTTAATTTCTCAAATTAGGAAAGAAAAGACAGATGGAGAAAGGATGTAACATCTGCACTGTCTCTTCTTCCCCTCCACTCCAGCAATCCCCATACATCTTAGAGCTGGAGAGAGAATTTTCAAGTCCCAGTCCTGTGTGTCTCTTGGTCAAGCCATTTAAACTCTTGGGTGAGTTAGATATGATGTCTTCTCATAACCGATGCTTCCAGTGTTTACATTCTATGATTCACTACCCTATGTTAAAAGTTCATATGTGTGCCTCTCAAAGACACAAATTGCCTCACAAATTGACCAGAAAAAGTCAAATTTCTCTAAAATCCCTCAAACCCACGGACTGATTCTTTTGGAGACCCACTCTCATTTTCTCTAGAACCTAAGCCTCCTTGTTTATTCTCACAGCTGATTTCATGATTCCTTGATAAAAGAAGTTTATTTTACTCTGCCTGTAAAATGCTACAGGAACCTCTTAAACAACTGCTGTTTGTATTAGAAGCCACCTTCCATGAATGTGAGCAAATAAGTTCACTATAGAAGCCAATCTAAAATCCCTCAGGCTTTTAGCCAATATTTTAAAACTGCATCTATGTTTAAAAATTATGGTTTGGGTTATTTTTAAATTTTCATAAGACACTGATGCTTTTCTACATTTTCTAGTTATGTCTTTGACAATAGTGTTAAGTGTATAAGGAGGGGCATTCCAGGCAGTATAATTACAAATTTTAGAAATTATGCATTTTGAGACCTGTTCTCTGTAAATTTCAGATCCAATTTTGTAGGCTTAACAGTAACTTCTGTGAAAACAAAACAGACAATATACAAAGATGCTATCAAATTCAATGGCTTCCATACAACGAACAGCCAGAAAAAAACCCACCACAGTAAACTGCTAAACTCAAAATTAGAAACATGTTCAAAGTGCCAAATGGTAGGTATTTATACCAAGACAGGTAACGCTCCCACAGTCAAACAGAATGGGCTCAGAGGAAACTGTCTTCACTGAAGACCTTTGTGCTCTGATATAAACCCACCAACCTAACCCTGAGCCTTCACTCAACCCCTGCAGGCCACAGTTCCCTAATCCACAAGACTTGAGGAGGGAACCAAGGTGATCTCAGAGATTCTTTCTAGTCCTAACATACTTCAATCTTGATTAAATACAAGCAACTAAAAACTTGCTAACAAACAGTGAATTTGTCAATTTTTCATCTGGCAGTTATACCGATAACAACGTCAACAAATACACGAATACTTATCATCAAGACATCTTGTGGGATGTTGCTCACCACACACTGTCCTCTTTTATGACTCCCTGGGAAAATCTTTTGTCCTGTGTCTCATTAGGAATAGCCCTGCTTCACTATTGAATCTTAAGGGCAGTATGAGTCACACTGTTGATTATGTTTCCCTTCTTGCACTGTCTGCAGGACAACTGAGAACACGATCTTTGACTCACCTCTCACAAATGGTGCAGGACCCTATGAGATGTGTTGGGGAGCCTAACTTAACTCTTTGTTTCATCCCACTTTCCCTTAACTTCATTTCCTCGCTTAACCTTTTTTTCATCTTTTTCTATTGTTTATATCTTTGAAAGCTACTTTTAATCTTTTTTGACACAAAGGAGATATTTCAAGCTATTTTCATTCACTGACATCAACGCTACACAGCAGAATCACTCCTTTAGTCACTGGCATTTTTCAAACACTGTCACTATACCAACACATAAGAGCATCCAAACACCCATGTAATGTTCTCTCATTTATGATTCTATGCCAAGATTTAGATCACAGTCGTCACTTTGAGTATTATTATCATTACTACAAAACTTTTAAGCCCTTATGTTTACAAAGATCTTCATAGTATTTCTCTAGAGAGCCTTCACATTTGTTAACTCATTTGATTTTCTCAACAATCATATGAAACAATCATGAAACAGTTGCAGTGGTTATTAATATGACTATCTTCAGGCTTACAGATGAGAAAACAGGCTTGGAGGGGTTAAGTAGCTTGTCCACACTGACAAAGTTAATAAGTTAATAAGGCAAAACCACAGGCTTTTTTCCCAAGTCTAGTATTTTTCCCCATAACTATAAAATGTTGTCTCATATAGTTTACTCTTTGAAATTTTGTCCTAGGATCCCATGACTCAGATGTTTTATTTAGTTGGTTTTCTAAGTAGTATCAGCCTGCTAGTCAAAATCATGTCAATTACTCTTTGGTAATGGAACCTCAGCATGATGAGAACTAGACAGCCAAGACTCTGGAAAATGTTTTAACCATTAGAAAATGCATGAGTAATTTATTTCCTCCATTGGAATTCAGTGATGGCATTAAGAAAACTCATTCCTGCAGCCTAACAAGGAACATAAATGCTTTAATGTGGTCTGCTAAACTAGTCATACAGAGTAAAATTGCCTCTTGAGTCACTAGAACTAGTAAAAGCCATTTGGTAGTAGAAGATGAAATTTAGACAAGGCAGGCTGAAGAGAAGATCTAACTAACTGCTTCTTGATAATGAGCTCACACTACTTCAACCACATCTAAGAGAAAGAATCATAAAGTTCAAATCATATTAATTTCCAAGTCATTGACATTGCTAATGTGTGAGAGGATGAAATGTTGACAACTTGAACTCCTGAGACCCTGAATAAACCAGAGTCTATTCATTCTACAACTCATGAATTTGGGAAGTACGGGAACACTGCACATGCAATTTATCTGAGTTTTAATTTCTTCAGGGAAAATGAAGAACAGGAAGGTCAAACAACACTTTCTAACTCAACATTCTATGATTGCATGAATACCTATTAGCACCACCTACTTGAAATATTATTATTTCAACAACTGGCCAGAATTTTAAAATATATTTATATAATGTGTGGGTAATGGGTAATGTTCCAGCACATTTAAATCATTATTCAGGAATTTGACTATTTTCCTTTAATCAACTTCAAACATTACTGGTTTGAATTACAAATTCCTGCCCACGAGACAATGTATTCATATGTGTCTTTTTCAGCAGACTGTGCACTGGATGCTCAAGTTAATTCTGTTTTTCAATATCTTGAAAAATAAGGATGAACAGGAGTAAGTTTATCTCTTTTTTATATATATCTTTTTATATATACATATAGCCTGTATTCTCCCCAGCTTATCCATAAAACTCTATGAAGATACAACCATATATTTCTTTTGAACAATGTATGCTCAGTATTTAGTGCACAGTCATTAGAATAAATATATGTCGAAAAATGAAAAAAATTACCAATAAAAACAAATTACAAAACTCAAACAGGGAAATATGGGCTCTTCTGTACAGAAGTTTAAACAGTGCTATTGTTGTTGTTCAGTAGCTCAGTCGTATCCGACTCTCTGCGAACCTACAGACTGCAGCCCACCAGGCTCCTCTGTCCATGGGACTCTCCAGGTGAGAATACTGGAGTGGGCTGCCATTTCCTCCTCCAAAACAGTGCTATGCCTAGGCTCAAACTCTGTATCGCTACCTAAGGAGAGTGAAAGCCTAAGGGAGAGTGAATGCTAAGAAAAAGCTAAGCAAGGTAAGAGAATTATATGGCTTCCTGCTTCTTACTGAAGTAGAACTTTATACCACTGCTTCAAAGTATGGAGATAACAAGGCATGAAATGAAGAGCCAAGTCTCCTTCTGGTTACCCCTTATCTGTGCGACCTGAGGCAAGTTAGTTAACTTTTCTGAACCTTGACTTCCTCTACCACAAAATGAGAAAGGAGTAATAGTATTCACCTCATAAAGTTGTCGATGATGACTAAAAAGATAATGGATGTAAAATGTCTAGCTTATGCTGTTGCTAAGGCGCTTCAGTCGTGTCCGACTCTGTGCAACCCCATAGATGGCAGCCCACCAGGCTCCCCCGTCCATGGGATTTTCCAGGCAAGAGTATGCATGACCTTAATCGGCGGCTAGTATTATTAATTAATTAGTTTGAAGTAAGTTTCTAGACTATCACTCCACCAGGTATTTTTAAAAGAATCTGAATTATTCATCTCTGAAAGGGGCACAGTTGATCATATATATATATATTCTATATAATCATATTATATTTATACATATATATATATACATACATACATACAAAATCCAGTGAGAGTAAACATTGAGAGCAACCTTGGGGGAAAAAAGAAACAGAAGTCCTAGCACATAAGTAAGAACCAAGGGAGAGGTCTGCAGGAAGACGATACTGTGTTCTGTCCCTTCACTTTGCTGATGGGGAGTATGCAGAATGAGACAGGTTTCAGTTGGAACCTCACAAAGCATCCCTACTTTTCTCTTTCTCTCTCTCTTGGGTTTTCTTCTCTAAGGTAGGTAATCTTTCACGGGACAAGAAAGACAGGTCTGAGCTGCCAGACTCCCAAAGATGTCTCCAGGTCATGTTATGTTACACACACACACACACACACACACACAAAAGGTTAGCTCCACATAATGATGGTCTGTCTTGAATGGACAGTTGGGAAGAGCTATTGATGGTCTTAAACCAAAAACTGCAGAAAAGGCAGTGACTCCAGGATTATATTGGCCTCTTTGGTACAAACTCTTGTCCCAACACAATGGCAAAATATGAGTCTGAGAAACCAGCTTTCAGCACAAATAGTCTTAATTCTGAATGTGTGCTCTGGTACTTCTGCATAACTTATCATTTACTGAAACAGTGAATTGAATAAGCCATTGAAATATTTTGAAAAGTACCTGAATAAAACCTAAAAAAGCCCGGAGCTTCCCTGGTAGCTCATTGGTAAAGAATCCGCCTGCCAAAGCAGGAGACATGGGTTCAATCCCTGATCCGGGATGATCCCACATGCCACAGAGCAACTAAGCTGGTATGCCACAACTATTGAGCCTGTGCTCTAGAGCCCAGGAGCTGCAACCACTGAGCCCACGTGCTGTGAAGCCCATGTGCTCTAGGGCCTGTGCTCTGCAACAAGAGGTCATCAAAATGAGAAGTCCATGCATCGTAACTATAGAGTAGCCCCTGCTGGCTGCAACTAGGGAAAAGGCTACACAACAATGAAGACCGAGCACTGCCAAAAATAAATAAGTAAATAAAATTACTTTTTTAATAAAAGCCTAAGAGTAAAGCACTGATTTACAGAACATAAAGGAAGATCTAAGAAAGATCTGAAAAAGTATAAGGTCTCGACTTACACTGTTAGGTCTCAACAGCAGACCTAACAGGACTTCTATAAGATCAAAAGGTTCTATGAGGACAGAAACCCACAAATATAATCACGGAATGAAAGCAAAGCATGATTTCAGGTGAAGGCCAAGGAGTTCTGAACTCCCTTCAGAAAGGAAAAGAAAAGAGAAGCAATGCTTCTGCTTTTCTACCTTTTTCAAATGAAAGCCAATACTGTGGAGGGTTGTAGAACCTCCCTTCATTTCCTCATTTCCAGAGGTTGCCCAAGAACCAAAGGGATGTGGGGAAAGAGATGATGACATTAGAATGTACGTGTTCACACCTGTACTGAATCACGTAGTCCATTGGAATCAGTGAATGTTTAACTTAGAACATCTTGTTGAGGAACCCTCAATTGATTTCCATCCTCAAGAGGATTATTATTCCTATATTTGAAAAGAAAAAAATGGGAAGGGGCCGGAGAATTACAGTTATAATGTGACCAAAGCCTTAGACTACCACAAAACAGAAATAAAGGCAATTTTTTGAAATACAGAAGGATGAATTAGAAATCGGTGGAGAGAAGTCTAAGGTGCCAATAGAAAGAAAAGGGAATAATGATGAATTTAGTTTTTTAAAGGCTAAGAGGGACATTCTAGTTATAGCTGACAGGGAGCATGGGATACCAGGATGAGGTGAGACAGAGATGAGAACTGTCAACACAGATATCACAGATTAAGCATGAGAATGCATGACTCCTCACTGCAATGATAAACTTTCATGTGTGGCCAAGGAACAAATTTCCACCAAAATCAATCTCAAAAGATTCACCTGCAAAGATCTATTTTATATAAATAAAATTTTATTCATAATTAAACGTGTTAACCAAATGTCTGACCTCACTAGATGACTGCTACAAATTCAGAGCAAGGGAAGGAAAGCAGCATAGTATTCCAGGCACCTTTCTACAAAGTGCTTCTTAATCCCCCATGTATGTATGCATGCTTTTGCAAGCCTCTAGGCTTTCAGGTAAATACATCTTTGCTCTTAATAATCTGTGAACACAACGATATAAAATGAAAAAAGATCAAAATGATGATGCTTCCCATCTACATACAGCCAAAATACAGAAATTGCTGGTGCCACCTATTGTTGAAAATACAGAACTGAAAGGCTAATTTAGGAGCTGACTTTCATATAGTGAAACTCTGATCTATTATCTACTAGCATACAAAGTTCAAAATCTACTGGCCAGGAGAGCCAGATAGAGTCCATTCTACTCTAAAATAAAATAAATCTTTGATGGATATTAACGGCTCTCAGATAATGTTTATGGAATACAGAAGATTCTAGCAATAATTATCACTTTTAATGTAAAAAATCATGAGGCAGGCTTATATATTCTAATAGAGGATGAGCTCTAAAATAAGTAGTTAGGTGTAAAAAAACAAGGCTCAGAATGGGGTGTATGATACGCTTTTATTTTAAAAAATGGAATATGCACATACGTGCATAGAAGGTCTCAGGAAGAAAGCAGAGCAGCCACACTTGCTATGTCTGAGGAGGGGGAGAGAGAGATTCTATTCATCTCTGATAGAATCAGACTTGCTTTTACTGAATATGCTTTGTGTGAAAATTTTACAATTATCTTTTTGAAATAGTTTAAAGAATCATTTTAAATACATAATAATTTTGAAAACAATAGCTGACATTAAATTACTGTACACACAGAAAGGATTTCAAGCGATCTAATTTAGGTTGGTTACCATGATCAGTTCCCAGAGCTCAGGATCTAAGCAGAAAAGCACGAGCTACCGGAATGAAGGGAAAGTTACGGTAGGCCTTCAGCAGACTTTAAAGGAGGACTGGTGACGTTGCCGATAGCGCAATGTCACCTTTAAATTTGAAGTGCTCAGGTACATTTAAAAGTGCCTTGAACCATGGATATTTTTTGGCTCTTTGAATTTAATAAGATGTGAAAAAAAATAAAATATTTGTAGTTTTATTAACATTTGCCTTCTTAAAAGCTTTGATATCAAGTCTTTACTACCATATTATTTATTTTTTATAAAAAGAAAGAAAACCCTAACAACTCATGAAGCTTTTTCAGCTATTTCATAACAACACACATGAAAGGCAAGTGGAAGTTAATACCTGAGTACACATCATATCAAATGTCACATCTCCTGAAATTGGTTTTGGAGAATAATTTCTGTAAACTTACTTAGTCCTTAATATTATCATCTTTAACTTGAGAAAATACTGACATTTACACTAAACATGAAGTCTTGAAATAGATTCTTAATATTACCCAATCAAGGGTAACACTAGGAAGAAAGTAAGTCCCTTAATTTCTGAAGCAGTTCTACAATAGAGGGCAATAGGACAGGCAGACAGCAATACAGTGGTACCCTGGCATTTCTGGGGAAATAACTTTTTAAAGCAGGCAGACTGGCAAAGTGAAAATAGTACAATTCAGGTCAAGTCGGCCCTGTAAACCCAAGCTCCAAAACAGTTTCTCTGAGCCAAACACACATTTCACATTTTAAGATTTAATTTAAAAAAGAGAAAATCAATAAGATATCATCAGTCTCAAAGGCAAGATAAATCTCCATCAACTAGAAAAGAAACAGAAATAAAGTACAGTTGAGATTAAAGAAATGCAGGACTCCCAAATCAGAAGCAGGCAGCAATAAAAGAGAATTGGATTTCTGAGGGATATGAATGTCTAAATGGTCATGTGCTAGATAGAGATGAGCCTGGCTTACTGCTTGAAGCCAGAGACTGAAGTGAGGCTCCCTCCCTCCTCCGCAAATGTCTGAGTACCACAGATTTGTGAAAGGAACCTGGATGAAGTAACAGAGGATCTACTGCTTAAGACTCCTAAGCCTTACCAGCAGCTATGGGCTAGGGAAAGAAGAAAGTCTTAAGGGAATTGGGTCAGGCTGTCTGCTTATTCCATGAAGCTGCGATATTCCCCAAATCATCACAGAGCAAGGATAAAATACACACTGTTATAGTATTCTGTTATGGACTGGGCCTGAGGCACCAGGTAAAGGTAAATGTGAAACCACAAAAGCACTGAGCAAGAAGGACGAATGAGAGAAAACAATAGAAGAAAGCAAAAATACCTCATTCAAAATGAATGCACAAACTAAAATTCCAAACATATAACTGGATCTAATTCTAAGAAAGTCAAATCAACCACCAAATTATGAATTTAGCCCCAAAGAAATTAATTTCACAGAACAGACAGACAAGGAGTTTATAGTACACAGGTTTAGGGTAGTTAATAAATAAAAAAGCAATATTCTTTAAAAATAAGAACAGATTCATGAAAACAAAAAAGAAAAATAAAAACAGACATAAAAAAGGCTTCCCAGGTAAAGAACCTGCCTGCTAATGCAAGAGACATGAGAAGCAGGTCCGATCCCTGGGTAGGGAAGATCCCCTGGAGGAAGGCATGGCAACCCACTCTAGTATTTGTTCCTGGAAGATGAGCCTGGCAGGCTACAGTCCATGGGGGTCACAAAGAGTCAGACACAACTGAGGTGACTTAGCACACACACACACAGAGACATAAAAAAGAAACATTTTTAAAACTTTGCAAAGTATACTAACTGAACCAGAGAAATTCAATAAATGAGATAAAAACAATATTTTACATGCCCAAAGAAATGGTGAATTAGGAGATAATTACTACAGGGGTATTATTTTTCCATCCAAAAGGAAGCACAGGAGGAAAAAATGTGTTTTTTTTTTCTTTAAATATTAAAGTTCAGTTAAAAGATTCAGAAGAAAAAAAAAAAAAAAGATTCAGAAGACGACTGAAGGACTCCATTACATGTCTAATCACAATTCCGGGGGAAACAATGGAGAGAATTATAAAGGTCTCCTACAGTTGGAGAAAGAAATCAATCCTCAGATTGAAAGCATAAATAGGATAAGTAAAGATAGGTCTACACCTAATACCTGAGATAAAAACAGAAAAAAATCAGAAGAAAGCAAAACTCTTAAAGCAACTATAGTTAGATGAGTAGCAAACTTTAGAAAAACAAAATTGAAGACCACATACGAACATCTTAAAGGTTCCAAGGAAATTTCCTGTTAATCTAGAATTTTGTGTCCAACTAAACTATCATTCAATCAGTCAGACAAAATAAAGATGTTTTCAGACATTCAAAGATCAAGGCTTTACTACTTATAGGCAGTACTGTTAAATTGTATTTCAATTCATAGACCTTCATGAGAAATATTATTAAAGTATATACCACAAACAAACCGAATGTAAGGAATGGGATTTAAAACAGTGGCATCTATGAAGCTGATAAAGGTCTATGGTTGGCATCATGTTCTTGGTAAAGCCCTTCCCTCTCATCTACAATAATTTGCCCAAACTATACTTTTTTTGAGTTACCAGAATCAAAAGAAATAATTGCTTTAAACCTGTAGCTTTTTTTAAAGTAAGATTTGTATTAGTTTTTTTAACTCACTGTTTACAAGTCAAAAAATTTGTTTAAAAAAGGAAACAAAGGAGTCTAACTTGAGCACTATACTTTTTTAGGTTCCTGTCTCACTCTGCTACTATCTGTGTGACTTTGAGCAATTAGATACCTTTTCTGAATCTCAATGTTTTAACTAAAATATAGATGATAATACTCTCAAACTTACTGGTTTGTTTTGGGGTTAATATATAAAAAATCTTCCAAACACTATACAAGGACTAACATCAGGTAAACTATTATAAAACAATAGCTATCATCATCATTATCATCACCAACAGTAGGGGTTTCTGAAAGTGCTCATAATAAAGATGATAAAGTTACAAGATCCAGAAAAAAAGCATCCCATATAAGAATACTACCTATATTATTCCTATTCTTTCTTTTTTCTCCTAAAATTTCCATTTAATAAATCAAGTGTAAATATTTGGCACTATGATACAAGTAGGTGATAGGTTAAAATTACCCGGCAAACACTGACTATACCAAAGAGTAGAATGTTAATCCTAATAACTCCAGTGGAATTAGTATACAAAGGCAAAATGTTTTGTGTTTGGGCCTGTTTCTTTTCTACTTTAGAATGTCATCAATAAGTCTCTGCTTCCAAGACTACCAGATGATAGTAATACTTATATTATAAGAGGATGAGTTCCAAAGACCAATCACATAATTTTGGTATCAATGATACAAATATATTGGAGCCCCCTTTTTCAAAGAGAGAGTATTCCCAGATTATCTTCAGTTCTTAGGACTGGCAGATGAGGTGATTTTCTGATGCTCTTGGTTAACTACTGCTTCTCTTATGAAGCAGAACTTCCAGAACTTGCTTCAATTCCCTCACCTTAGCTAAAAGAAGCTCTGTTCAAGGACAATGAAGTCTACAGGGCTTACAGGATGCTCCAACGAGCATTTCCAAAGACTCACATTCCAAGAGTTGGTATAATGACTGTAGTTTAGTTACACATATCCTCATACATTCAGCCTTAGGGCTGAAAGACCTTTGACTAAAGTGACTCACTAGACCCTCATATGAGTCTTCTTGCATTGTCAATGATGTTACTACTTCATGGGCTCTCCCGGGACCATGTGACTATGGGATGCCTCAGCCTTTTATATTCCTTTCCATTTCTCACTACCCCTAAGCTGCTTGCTGGAAAACACTTTGACCAGCAATTAGTTAGAGTATCACTTCTTATAGGTCTATCCCCCATTCCCTGTTTCCCAACCATTAGAGGTTAAAAGTAAACACTGTTTAGAATGTGGGAAGATCCTTGGTCAACCATTTCTCCCTATCTCATCTATTCAATCTTTCAGAAACAGGAAACCTAGTATATAAAAAATCACAGCAGGGCATCTAGGGAGAGGCAGAGTGGTGTAATGGAAAGAATATGGTTCAAAAGATGCAGCTGATTGCTCATTTTTAACCTTTCTGGGTCTGGATTTCTTCACACACATAACAGGATGTACCTGGATGCATTGTCATAGCATTGAATGAGACAGCATATGTAACGTCCTTAAGCATAGTGCCCAGTGTATAGTGAAAACTCAATTAGTGTTAAACTGTTGTTATGTTAATACATTATTTGTATGTTGATTCATAATACTGAGAGGTTCAATGACTTGCTGAAGGTCACACAGCAGTTAGGAGACATTGACAAGACTAGACATTGTCAAGATTAGAACACAGGTCTATCTGCATTAGAGCCCACAGTCCTAGCTCTTAGACACTATACTCTTTGTCCTGTCACGAACACTCTCTGAAGTTGGAAGGAAGTTGGAAGTTTAAAACATGCCACTCCATATACTCCCTGGCACCAGTATCACTTGCCTCAGTCAGGCAAAGAAAGCTGTACCCCACTGAACTTAACAGAAATGTGATGGGGAGGAGAGGGGTTGGTCACTGAGTGGGAAATGCTGGGAAGAGTTTCCTGAAATAAGCACATAGAGAGAAGGCTCACATATGTATGACTCCTTCAGATTCAAAACGAAGCTTCTAGCAGCTTCAAATTTCTAACAACTTGATCTCAGTGATTCAGTCATGCTGGAATTAAGCTCAGAATGTTTCTTGTAGTGATTCAGTCCTTTTGGTAAGTGCCAAACAGAGCAGAAGAATTCATTCACCCCCACTTACTCCTACTGGCTTTAGACTAGCACCCTTTCTAATAGCCAACAGTCCTCCTTTCTGTACTTCTTGGAATCAAGGTCCTCTGTGAGTGTGAAGTGTGTATGTATGTGTGCTTGTGAAGGCATGACTGGGTGTGTGAGTGTATAAAAAATGCACTCCGTCAGGGCACTGAAGAATTTCCAAAGCTACAGAAATCTGTCATCTTGGATAGAAACCAAGATCATTATCATTTAATCACTTCGTTGTACTTAAACATCAATAGTAACAGGGCGATGCACTGGTGAAAACTGATCAAAGAGAATCAAAAGAAAGAAACAGAGGACTGAGTCAAGCTTTCTCTGTAGAGAGCATCTCAGCATACTGATGAACTTCTTTTTCAGATAGTGCCAATTGACAGAGACAACAATCACCCCCAAAAAGGAAAATATCTATGTAAAAGAGATTTTGAGTATGGCTCAAGCTGCTTACTGATTAACGCTTTTGCACACAACACTCTGCACAAACCTGCGTAGTCATTGTTCCTAGTAAAACAAGCCTTTGTTGACAACTGGAGACAAATGATCCTTGCTGACCAAGTTCACTGTTCTCACACAGCTTAATAGTTGGAGCGCTGCTCCCTGGCCACAGCCAGGAAAACTTGACGTGGTTGTCAGAAAAAGAAAAGAAAGAAGAGAAAGAAAGGAAAAAGAAAAAAACAGAGAAGAAGGAAAAGTTTTTGTTTTGAAGGTGAGGAGTCCGAACGATCTCATGCACTAAATATGTCTGTAGTTTATATCAGTATGTCTCCTTCACTTATTAATATTGTGAATTTTTAAATCATTGTTGTTCCAACCAAACAATTTATGACATTAAGAATTCCCACTGTAAAAAAGTATTTCCCCTTTCCACATGGGTTGGGATGTGACAGACTGAATATTTGTTTTTATGTTTAAACAGTCTTTTGTTACAGTATTTGGAAATACTGGCTGTAGCAATGAACTGGAGAAGCCCACCTCATTTTAAGAAAACTTAGTTGGAAAAATATCTTAAGTTTCAAGCATAATAGTCTAATTTCTGTTATGTTGATCAAAAAACAAAAAAAATATTCACTTCAGGGTTACTTTCAATGACAAGTTTCCCACAGCATTTCATTTATTCACAAATATTACTGAGTTCCACTCTGTATGAGGCCTTTTCAGGTGCTATCTTATAAAAGACAAAATTCAATTTATTAAAGTTGTATTTACTCCCAGGTTTTAGGCCACAAAACACTTACATGGGACAATGTAACCTAAAAAAAAATAATAAAAATAAAAATTCCCTCCACTAAAGGCTATGTAAAACTTCTGATTGGCAGATGCTTTCCTTTCTTTTGTCCATAGCAATTGATTAAAAGTATTTTTTGAGACCAGGATTCCCTTGGGAGATGACTCAACATCACCTCCGGTGAGAATCATTTTCAGTTGCATTGAATCTAGGGAATCTTTCACACAGTATAATCTCATTAGGCACCAGTGGCCACATCCAATCTTAACTTCACCACGTGAAAATCAGAGAAATGTTTTAGAAAGGAATTTGACAATAAGTATAGTTATCAAGATGCTCTTCCCTTCACCCATTCTACTTGAAAATAATTTTAAGGAAATAGTCCAAAAAATAAGGGGGAAATGTGTATTGTGCAAATATGTTAATAGTGGGTTACTTGTTATAACAAAAACACCCTTTGAAGTAACCTAAACATCTAACATAAGACATGGTTATGCAGAGTCTGTAAGCAGAATATTATGTAGCCATAAACTTACAAAAGCTTCCTAAGCTCTCACAACTTTTGCCTAAGCTTCTTATGGCTTAGGCGATAAAGAATGCTGTCTGCAATGCAGGAGACCTGAGTTCGATCCCTGGATTGGAAAGATCCCCTGGAGAAGGGAATGGCAACCCACTCCAGTATTCTTGCTTGGAGAATTCCCTGGACAGAGGAGTCCATTGGGTTGCAGAGACTGGGACACAACTGAGTGACTAACACTTTCACTTTCATAAAAATTATGACAACGTGGACTAACCATTCACAGCAACTTTACATTAACTGAGAAAAAAATTAGACTATAGAATTATAGAATTAAGTCTATACTGTGACACAAATATTTTAAAATATGCAAATAAGCAAAAATAGTAGTTCCTGGTGAAAGCAAGAAAGATCAATAGTGAGCCTTGAGGCGTGACTGAAAACTCTCAAAGTACGATCTTTATCAGGCTCCCTTGGTAACTCAGATGGTAATGAGTCTGTCCACAATGCAAGAGACCCGGGTTCAATCTCTGAGTCAGGAAGATCCCCTGGAGAAGGGAATATCAACCCACTCCAGTATTCTTGCCTGGAGAATTCTATGGATAAACCCAGGTCCACTCCTTAAGAAAGGAGTTCCCAGTCTGTTTCAGGCAAAGTTGATTCCCAAACAGAGCTTCAGACAGTATAAAACAATGTAGCTAAAAGGAAGACCAAAAGGGAGGGAGGTGATCTCTTAGTAGACACCGGGTATTTACCCCTTTCCATCTCTAACCTCTGCCCAGAATAGAATTGACACAGGAGAAAGAATTTTTACTTCACTATGAGGAAGAATAAAATATGAATATACTCTCCTTTGTTCGAGAATGAGAGCACTTAGCCGTATAAGATATTAATCATCCTCCAACATTCTAACTTCCTTCCTGAAATACACCTAAACCTATCAGTTTACAATTAAAAAAAAAAATCAAGTGCCAAATATCCCCCCACCCTGCACTGCTAAAACCACTGTGGCTACTTGAACTCAGAAGGCCTCTATGTAGCAACCAAAGGAAACTTAACCATTTGTGGACAGCATAATACAAGTGTTACCAGTACAAGTGTTACTGATAACAGGAAAATGAACAATTTTCTGAACAAGTGTTCTCCCTGTGTGTCATTCCCCATGAGTCAGATACCTTCCATCACTGTATTTTGTGCCTATTTGACATCTTTCTTTCAGCGTTAGCTTTCTTTAATTAAACCCTGAAGCACTCATGTCCCGAAGCATTCTTCTGTGAGTCAGGCTTTCCCTGGAGTTCAGACTTCTGAAATGGCTAGTAGAGAGATGTGCTAAAACCACTGTAGCTACTGAAGTGTGGCTGCTGCTGCTGTAAATTCTTCATCATGAGGAAATGAGTTTAAAACAAATTATTAAAGAGTTGTTCTCTCAAGCCACAGCAGTCGACAGCTTCTTTTCCTCTGTGACTAGGGATGATGAAGTTCTCATACTTTTGTATACCCATGAGCAGACCTAAGTTGTGGGTTGCAGACCCTGTACCATTTCTAGAGACCTGGGTGCCAACTCTAGAACTTTTGTCATTAATGAGAAAACAAGGTTGAGAATTACTACACTAGTGTTCTCTATCTTTTCTTAAATGCGACAAATAGAACAGAAGGCTTGGACTTTGGGAACTGTAGGGGATCTGATCATCATTAGGTCCTGGTTTTTTGTTTGTTTTTTTATTTTTTTCACTAAAAAAGTGATCTAAATTTTTTTATGGTTTTCCATCACCTATTTCCCTTCTCTGATTAGACTACATCTTGAATGTTAAATAAATATAAAAATTAAACTTTTGATTGTAGCAACAGCTGCTTAAAAAGTCTTGTGAGGTTATAACTAAGTGCAGTAGAAAAAAAGACCACGGACAATGAGCATTATCCACTACAATCACCAGATTTCAGGAGTATTAGCAAATGGTGTCTATTTCCTCACCTGAATCATTAGACCTTTATCAGAATCAAGGGTGATAGATCCTATCTCACTCATCTGAATTATATTATAAACTAAGTTACTGTTTTGACTTTAGTTTTTTCATGCAGAATTATTTCTGCAACCATTTAACTTGATCTTTTTACAAGTGCAATTGCAATTGATAAAATCATAATATGTCAATGATGGACATATATCTTATCTTTCTCATGATTATTTCATCACCTAAAGCCTAACTTTGACCCTCTGTTCTTAAGGTTTCCCTTCAGAAAACTTTTTTTAAAACAGTAATAATCATAAACAAGATTATAAAATAGCACCAGATCATAAAACTAACAGATAACTTTATCTATTCACATAGTTAGAATGTGTTAGTCTCATAATTTGAGTAAAGCAAAAATGTCAGAAAAGATTTAAAATATAAGTTGGATACATACAAATACTGAATCATCATGTTACATATCTGAAACTCATATGTGTCAACTATATTTCAATAAAATTAATTAACTAGTTAAATAAAATATGAATTGGAATGCTAAAAGGAATAAGACAACTATCTAAAAATCATATCCCTGTTCACTGAAGTTCACTAAAAGGAATATTCAAGTGAAAAGAAATGATATAGATTGAGGAAAGAGAACTATGGCTACTCTGGGGACGAAACACATACATGTGTATGTGTGGGGTAAATAATTTTTACACTAATTTCCATTGAAATTAACCTTTAAAGGCATCTGTTGTCCTTTTCTTTCAGAATATTGATTTCACAATAACTGCTCCTATCACTGGACAATTCCTCTTTATAATTATGGCCCTACCAGAGTTTCCTTGCCTTTTTGTGTATGCTCTGGAACCTGAAGGTGCAGTAAAGTCAAGACTGGAAGACGTGTGGTGGGGTACATAGGAGAGGCAGCACTTCTACAAGTATTCCCAACAAGCAAAGGAAAAGGAGCTCCAAGCCCGAGGAAAAAGATGGTGTGTCCCAAAGTAATTCACTCTCAACTGTTTTTACAGGACTTGTGTTTTATGTTTTAAAATGCAAGGGAATTTTGCATTGTGCTCATAAAACAGCCATATTTGTTTTAATACAAAAATAACACTGCTGTTCTCTAAGTCTTGGAGTAAAATTATACCATATTTATCTTGCAGTGTTGAGGCCCTCAGCAACGTAAAGCAACTCACAGGGGTGCCTCAGGAGTCTGAGTATCAGAGAAAAGACAGTTTGCTGCTATGGACCCTTCCTGATCCAACCGAGACCTCTAGAAATAACTTCCAAACTGGTCAGTTTCAGGTACATTGTGTCTTTTACAGTCCCTCATTGTAATACTTGGCTGGTTTACATCTTTAATTCTCCTGCATCTCCAGGAAGTGGGGGAAAAATAAAGTGTGCCAGCCAATCTATAGAAAACCTACTCAGGCTTGGCTATTCTCCAGGAAATCCTATACTTGTTGCTCAACAACTTTCTGAGGAACAATTCCCTTTATTCAGAGTTCTATAGGAATCAATCTGTTCCTCCTGAGGTAAAATCAGACACACAGTGGTATTCTAAAGTCCCAAGCTCAACAGAAATCCCTGAGTCCAGCTACTTATTGGGCATGACCATGCACACCATGGAAATGCCCTGGTTGATGGAGGCTGTCTGACAACAGGCTCCCTGTACCAAATGAGATCTAACACTTGGAAATGTGAGGCTCCCTGTCCTCACTATGAGGCACTCTCAGGTCTCCAGACCTACACTATGCAAATGAGTAGCCACCAGCTTGATGTGGCTACTGAGTGCTTAAAATGTGGCTAATCCAAATAGAGATGTATTACACAAAGCACAAACCAAATTCAGGAGCCTTAACATAAAAACAGTAAAACACGTAATTGGTGAAATTTTTCATTGATTATATATGTTAAGTATTACAGTATTTTAGCTATATTGGGTTAAATGAAATATATTACTAAAATTAATTTCAAAAACCTAAATAGACATTTTTCCAAAGAAGAGATACAGATGGCCAACAGGCACACAAAAAGGTGCTCAGCATTGCTAATTATTAGAAAAATGAAAATCAAAACTAAAATGAGGTACCACCTCACATCAGTCAGAATGACCATCATTAAAAAGTCTACAAATAACAAATGCTAAAGAAGGCGTGGAGAAAAGGGAACCCTTTTACACTGTTGGTGGGAATGTAAATTGGTATAGCCACTATGGAGTTTTCTCAAAAAACTAAAAATAGTTACCATATAATCCAGCAATCCCACTTAAGCATATATCCAGAGAAAATTGTAATTAGAAAAGATGTCTATGTGCTAAGTCACTTCAGTCGTGCCTAACTCTTTGTGACCCAATGGACTGTAGCCTGCCAGGATCCTCTGTCTACGGAATTCTCCAGACAAGAATACTGAGTGGGTTGTCATGCCCTTCTCCAGGGGATCTTCTCAACCCAGGGATTGAATCCAGGTCTCTTACGTCTCCTGCATTGGCAGACAGGTTCTTTACCACTAGCACTACCCGGGAAGCTCTATAATTAGAAAAGATACATGCACCTCAATGTTCAAAGCAGCACTATTTACAATAGTCAAAACATGTCAACAATCTAAATGTCCATCAACAAATACAAACAAGATACAAAGAAGATATGATATACATTTGTATACACACACACACACACACAAAATGGAATACTGCTGCTGCTGCTGCTAAGTCGCTTCAGTTGTATCCGACTCTGTGCGACCCCGTAGACGGCAGCCCACCAGGCTCTCCGTCCCTGGGATTCTCCAGGCAAGAACACTGGAGTGGGTTGCCATTTCCTTCTCCAATGCATGAAAGTGAAAAGTGAAAGTGAAGTCACTCAGTCGTGTCCAACTCCTAGCGACCCCATGGACTGTAGCCTACCAGGCCCCTCCATCCATGGGATTTTCCAGGCAAGACTACTGGAGTGGGGTGCCATTGACTACTCAGCCATAAGGAAATAATGCTGTCTGCAGCTATATGGATATGCCTCAAAATTATTATACTAAGTGAAGTAAATCAGAAAAAGAAAGACAAATACCATATGATATCACTTGTATGTGGACTCTAAAATATGACACAAATAGACTTATCTACAAAAGAGAAACGGACTCAGAGACACAGAGAACAGACTTGTGGTTGCCAAGGGGGAAGGCGGTGGGGAGGGGTGGATTGGGAGTTTGGGATTAGCAGAAGCAAACTATTATGTGGATAAACAACATATAATGGATAAACAACAAGGTCCTATTGTATGGCACAAGGAATTGTATCCAATATTCTGTAATAAACCATGATGGAGAATAATTTTTTTAAAAAAGAAGAGACTGATTAAGTCACAAAAAGATAAATTAATACAAGTAAATTTCACTTGTTTCTTTTTACATTTTTGTTTGGCTACACAAAAATTTAAATTACATACATGGCTCACATGTGATCCTTACATTGTATTTCTATTGGATAGCACTGCTCTAGATAAGCTATGCATACAGAAAAGCCCAGCTTTGAACATAAGTGGATGAAATTTCAATGTATCCCTGGCAAACTAGTGAGATTAACCCTTCAACTACTTGATCCCACATTAGAGATTCTAGGCCTTGGGTCTTCAGGACCTAGGTATTCAAGGACTTCTGTCCAAAAATCCTCCCTTAAGAAACAAATAACCCTACGGAGACTGATATCTTAATCCATTTTTAGTAGCAAATCCACTTAATAATCAGAAGGAGTTTAGCAAACTGATACAAGGGTCAATTCTTATTTAACCTGTGACAGAGTATAGAGCACAGAAAGGAGGAGGAAGTGGCCAGAAAGGAACAGCCAGAAATGATCAAGGTAAAAGGGCACCAAACGATCAGCTTACCCTGTCAGGTGACCCCAGAACCTCAACATTCTGATTTTTAAGTAACACCAGTAAGACTGCCTTTGGCACCTTTATCTTTTGATTTCTAATAGCTATGATGTGTGTGTATGTATGTATGTGCATTTGTGTATATATATATTTAATATTTATACACTGTTTAAGACACATATTTATGTTCATACATGCATACGTATGCAAAACAGATGGACTCATACACACAGAGTACTAACACAGATATATACCTACAGTACCAACATCCTTCATGGCTGATTTAAAATTGTGAATGGGAAATTTATGCTTTGTAATGTCTCTCTCTTTCTACTGAGTAAATTTAGAATAAAGAATATATGAAATGATGGTTCTATCACTTTGGAATAATCTAGCTTAGGCATTGGAAGTAGGCTTCCCTGGTGGATCAGCTGGTAAAGAATCTGCTTACAATGTGGGACGCCTGGGTTCGATTTCTGGGTTGGGAAGATCCCCTGGAGAAGAGAAAGGCTACCCACTCCAGTATTCTGGCCTGGAGAATTCCATGGACTACATAGTCCATGGGGTCACAAAGAATTGGACATGACTGAGTGACTTTCACTTTCTTTCCAGGAATTGGAAGAAAGATTTAATAATGACTTTTAAACATGTAAAGGATTATTACAGAGGGCCAGAACATCAGAATGGATTACTAAGAGAAATCATAAATGCTTCTCTGACAGCTTTCTTGAAATAGGGTAGCCCTTAATCTTCTGAGATGGGTTAGATGTAGTCCATTTTGGAGGTGGGAGACAAAATAGCTACCACAATGATTTTTAACTGAAGAATAGTTGATTTACAATATTGTATTAGTTTTAGGTATACAGCAAAGTGATTGAGTTGTTCATATATATACTTTCTTCAGATTCTTTTCCATTATAGATTATTATGAGATATTTAATATAATTCCCTGTATTATATAGTAGATCCTGGTTGTTTATCTATTTCATATATAATAATGTGTATCTGTTAATCACAAACTCCTAATTTATTCCTCCTCCCATTCCCCTTTGGTAACCATAAATTTATTTTCTATGTCTAAGAGTTTATTTCTGTTTTGTAAATAATATCTTTTGTATAACTTTTTTAGACTCCACATACAAGAGATATATGATATTTGTCTTCCTCTGTCTCACTTCCCTTACTATGATAATCTCTAGGTCCATCCATTTTGCTACAAATGGCATGTTTACTTTTAGAAAAGTACAATCTCCCAGTACTGAACCAGGAAGAAATAGAAAATATGTATAGACCAATTACCAGTAATGAAATTGAATCAATAAATTTAAAACTATCAACAAACAAAAGTCCAGGACCAGATGGTTTCACAGGTGAATTCTACCAAACATTTAGAAAATAATTAACACCTATCCTTCTGAAACTATTTCAAAACATTGCAGAGGAAGGAACACTTCCAACTTCATTCTATGAGGCCAACATCACCCTGATACCAAAACCATAACAAAAAAAAAAGGAAATTACAGGCCAATACTACTGATGAACATAGAAGCAAAAATCCTCAACAAAATACCAGCAAACCAAATTCAGCAATACATTTAAAGGATCAATACACCATTTGCAACTGGTTATTTATCCCAAAGACACAAGCATTTTTCAATATCTGCAAATCAATGTGATACACCACATTAACACATTTCATGCAATAAAAACCATAAGATAATCATGCAGAAAAAGCTTTCTTTAAGATTCAACACCCATTTATGATGTTAAAAAAACCTCTCCAGAAAGTGGGCACAGAGGGAACATACCTCAACATAATGAAGTCCATTTTTTCACAAACTCACAACTAGCATCATACTCAATGGTGAAAGGCTGAAAGCATTTCCTCTAAGATCAGGAACAAGACAAGGATATCCACTCACACCACTTTTATTCAATATAGTTTTGGAAGTCCTGTGTGCTGTGCTGTGCTTAGTCACTCAGTCGTGTCTGACTCTTTGTGACCCCACGGACTGTAGCCCTCCAGGCTCCTCTGCCCATGGGGATTTTCCAGGCAAGAATACTGGAGTGGGTTGCCATGCTCTCCTTAGGGATCAAACCCAGGTCTCCCACATTACAGGTGAATTCTTTACCATCTGAGCCACAAGGGAAGTCCTAGTGGTAGCAATTGAGGAAGAAAAACAAATAAAAAGAATCCCAGCTGGAAAGAAAGAAGTAAAACTGTCACTGTTTGCAGGTGACATAATACTACACACAGAAAATCCTAAAAATATTACCAGAAAATTATGAGAGCTCATCAATAAATTCAGCAAAGTTGCAGGAAACAGAACTAATATATAGAAATCTGTTGCATTTTTGTACACTAACAACAAGATATCAGAAATAGAAATCAAGGAAACAACCCCATATACCACTGCATCAAAAAGAATAAAATACCTAGGAATAAACCTACCTAAGGAGGCAAAAGATCTGTACTCCAAAAACTATAAGATGCTGATGAAAGAAATTGAAGGCAAGAAAAACAGATGGAAAAGTATATATACCACGTTTGCAAACTGGAAGATTAATATGGTTAAAATGACTATGCTGCTGCTCCATCGCATCTGACTCTACATACCACCCAATGAAATCTACAGATACAATGCAATCCCTAACAAATTACCAGTGGCATTTTCACAGAACTAGAACAAAATTTTTTAATTTGTATGGGAATCACAATGATTTTGTTTACATTAGGAAATAATCAAAATCCTCCTCAAACCTACCTATTATGAGAAGATTTCCTTCATGAGGTAGAATTTATAAGAGGATTTGAATAGATGAAGTTGGTCTGACTGTCCACATTTTTGTATTTCAAGGAAATGGACTTCCTTCCTTTGCTGAGAACACCAGACCCCTCCCTATTTATTCCCTACCTCTCGCTTGAGCACACACAAACCCACATACCCACACAACCAGAACTTCCCTTCCTAAATCCCTACCTGTCTTTCCAGCCCCAACTAATGTTCCAAGCCATCCATGAATCTTTCTAGACCACTTCAACCCACCCACACTCTGAATTTCTTTAGTGGTATATGTTGCTGTAGGTTACAATGGCACCTGAATTTCACAACCAACTGAAACAGCTTATACTGCCCATTCCCTCTATGAAATATACTGACTATTGCCTACGATACAGTGAATTTTCTTGACTAGGAAGTTACTTTCAAATATGCCAGTGTACTTCACTTTCGCCAACTGAGTAGGATATTTGCCAAGAGTCACTGTGTTTGTTCCCAAACCCATTTATGATAGGCATGTTTATGACAGTTGTATGCTGTTATATTTACATACTTTAATTAAATATTATATAAAGTGAGTAGAAAAAGAAGGCAGATTGGTTTTATATAAAAACCACATTGGAAAGAGTAAAAAATTCTCAACCACTTTTTCTAAAAAACCTATTGCTAAATTAGGTGTGGGGTAGATATTTGTAAAAGATCTTGGGGAAGGTATTAAAATCTAAAGTGATTCTGTACTCAAGATTGCATCACAAATGTTTTAAGTTCTCACTCCATGTTAAAGAAATCAATACTTTGGGATTATAGAAGACTTATACAAGACAGATGATTGAAGTAGACTCCAAGAAGAAGACCCACGATGATAAAAAAGATCTTGGTCCCAAATCAAAAGACTGGTAAATAAATAAACATTTAGATGCTTTAAAAGTTGCTATAACATGTTTAAGGTATTAAGGTAGAGCAGCTTTCTGGTTTCCCACATGAACAATTCTTTTAAAATCATCTGAACAATAACTAATCCAGATCATGCTGGCTAAAAGGGATTCTACTGCTTGGTAGGTATGTGACCTTAGACCTCACAAAAATTGTCCCTCTCTCAGAGAAAAGATTATTGTGGCCCACAGTCCTCAGCATTCCACACAGAATTAAGTCTTGTACAAAAGGAAGAAGTCATATTTGTTTAAGTAATCAGAAAATCTAAATTCTGATACAAATTTACTACTTCCTAGCTCTTTCAGGTTTTCTAATCTAAATATAAAATAAGAACCATAACATCATCCCTATTTAGTTCATAGGGTATTTACAGGAAACAAGACAGTATTATAAAGGCACTTTGAAAAGTGCCAAGGATGTAGCGGTATATGCTCAGCCTTTTTTCCTGAATGAATGAATAAAGAGATAAATACACAGAGGAAGAAGGATGGAAATAAATAAACAACACAAACACATGGCTATTCTTTCCCCCGATTATATGGTTATTTTCCACCAAAGCTGTCTTCTTAAAACAACATTCAATTCATGTCATTCCTTTCCTCAACATCCTTCAGGAACTTACCTCTGCCAACACAGTGAAGGACTCTGTATTGAAGGACTTCATAGTATGTAGCTCCACAGGCTTGTTTCTCTCACCATAAGTCACAAGAGACTACAGATTCTTCCTTAACATTTCCATATCCCCAGTCTTTGCCCCCCTCTTACTCTGGCCTGGAATGAACTTCTTAAATTCACCTCTAAGTTGAAAAGCTTGAAAACTCTCCACCTTTTCCATTCCTCCAGGTCCTCTAGGTTCCCACAAAACTACATATTTTTATTATTACCCTATCTCTGCCTTACATTACAGTTAAGTTTTCCCTTGTTAAATGCCTCCAGGATAGAAACCTCTCTTTTCAGCTCTAAGTGAGCACAGAGTATGTCAAAGTGCCCTGTGCTGAGCAGGGTAGGTCTAAATGCAGAATTCCAACTGACTATCAAAGTAGTTAAAGCTCCTGGGTTTTGTTCACTCTCGTATCTTCTGTTCATTATTCTGGAATTTATTTTTCCTTTTCCAGTTTGACTTAGCAAACTACATAAAGAATAATCAGGGAAAAGTAATTCTTGGCTGTGTTTCCACCTCCCCTATCTGCTAGAAAAGGAAACACCCTATTTCAAGGAGGGCACATATAATTTATGAGTCTAAGAAGCAATAACTTTTCTTAAAATACTTCTTTAATTTTTAATGCTTAACAATGCTTTTGCTGATCAGCATTTGGACGGCTTTTGCACACACAAAACAATGTATATGATGAAGTCAGTACCTGTCCATAGGACGAAATAGACCACATTGTGTGCCTAAGTATGCAGATGGGAAGTAGGCTTCTCAAGATCTTATTTAAGGTAAAATGTTTCTGCAACTCCATAAGGGATTCTGTATGACTACTATTTACATATATTTTCTCTAAGTGCCTCTTTTGATTGTTTTAGGATTTCTAATGACTCTCACTAAAATCTGAGTAGTAAGTAATCCCTGAGTAAACTATAGCCATCACTGTAGTATTTTCCAAACTGAAACTGGATTTCAGAATCCCCAATAACTGCTGCTGACTAAAGGCATCTACCTGATATGAAATTTGCTAAGGTTAAAGGAAAGAACTGGCCTCATCCTTTTCCTCCTGTCATTTCCTAAAACATAACTGCATTTTTTCCCATTGTAGAAGTTATTTAGAGCTCTTAAATGGGCTTTTCAAGTTTTGTTTCAACTCCTGAAAAAAAAACTGTAAACTATATTTAATTTGTTTTAATGACTATTGTCCAATGAAATAATCTCTATCATTTTCCTGAGGCTCTTTCACAGTCTTTAACCAAACTCTGACACCAAGGGAACTAAAAAGCTTTATCCTAAATAAACTAGCTGACACTTAGTTTGGTTTAAGCAAAAGATAAAACATTTGTGAGATGGTTATAGTCTCTATTCCATGTTTTGTCACTCAAACATCTGAATGCTTCAAACACTGTGGATTTTAAAAACACCTTGTCAGTCATCTTTCTCTTGGTCTTCATGAGCTCAGTGTGTACCAAAATGCTATTAAGATAATCTCTCCCTGTACCATTTGTATCTCCAGCCTCCTACAAAGTTTAAATCTCACAATTGCCTGGATTTCCTCAATAGCTATTTTCCCCTCTGCTAACAGTAGCATCAGCCAAAACCAGCTATTTTACAGGGACATATCCTTAAAGCTCAACAGACAGTTGTTTTAAAAAAAACAAAAGATGAACTCTAACAAAGGATAATAATCTCATGGTAAAAAGAAGTAAAGAAATAAAGAGATATATTTTATATGATTTAAAATTATAAAATTAATACAATATAATATATATAATTATATAAAGATAGCCATATAAATATAAAGACTCTCACACACACAATCTCTCTCATTGAATCAAATTTGCACATAAATTCTAGGGGTTAACAGACTCTCACTAAAGCCTATCCATAGATCTCTAAGGATATTAAGAATTTCTGTACCAGAAGCATCCCTATTAAAATTATGGAAAATAATACTACCACCATTGTACTTTAGCGTTACTTGGGAAGATATAAACAACTCAGTAAGATATGAAATAAAACATATAAATATTAAAACAGAGATATCATTACTTATAGAATATGATAGTACAGTGAGAAAACCCAAAATTAAGAACTGAAAACTGACACTTACAGCATGTCAGATAATGCACTAGGCACAAGGCGTAAAAAATAAATAAGGTCCAATCGAGTCCTGTGTAATTACCTCTACCAGCAAAAAATAAATAGAAGATACATGGAAATGAAGATTCCATTCACCATAAAAACAACATCAACAATAACAAAACATAACAACATTAACAAGAAAGGCGTTGGATCTATTTGAGGAAAATTACAAATCACTTTGAGAAACATGGAATTTTTTAAAAGACTGAATAGAGAACCATGCCATATTACTGACTCAGAAAACTAGCAATTATAAAGCAATTCCAATGAAATTGGACAGTATATATTCCTTTTTGAAAACTGGCAAAATGTTCCAAAGTTAATCGGGAAGGGTTGGAAGAGCTAGAACACATTGTAATAAAAAGATAAGGAATCTGCCCAAGCCCTGAATAAAAAGGGTCCTAATGGTAAAATAATATTGGTACTGGCCAAAGATACAGAGAAATCACTGGAACAGAGGAGTGATTCCAGATAGAAACACCCCTATTTTATTTTAAAAGAACATAATTCACTGAGAACAGGATAAGCAATATTCATCTGTAGTTTGGGGGTACATTAACTGTGTAGAAAAAGACCTTTTAAACCTTTACATCATACCATTAAGTGAGTATAAATTTAACCAGTGATGATTTAAAATTAATCATAAATGTTCATTTATATAAGCTACGAAAATATAGGACAACTTTAGGGACACAGAAATGCAGAGTAAAATAATAAAGATATACAACTTTTCACCTATCGTATTGAGAAGAATTAAAAATTATGATGTTCAATGCTGGTAAAGGTGAAGGAAGGTATCTCAAAGGATACTTTGGGAATATAAATTGGTACCATGTTTCTGGATAGTAACTTGGCAACATACACCAAGGCAGGTCCACTGATCCAATAATTACACTTGTAGAAACTTTCACTGAGAACCCTGTCAGAGAAGTGGTGAAAAAAAAAATTATAGTAGCTAAAATTAAAATCAGCCTAGGGGTTGTTTAAGCCCATATCAATCACTGGTTCCCCTTGTAGCTAAGTCGGTAAAGAATCTGCCTGCAATGCAGGAGACCTGGGTTCAATCCCTGGGTTGGGAAGATCCTCTGGAGAAGGAAATGGCAACCCACTCCAGTATTCTTGCCTGGAGAATCCCATGGACAGAGGAGCCTGGCGGGCTACAGTCCATGGGGTCGTAAGAGTAACAACTTAGTGACTAAACCACCAAGGGTTGTTTGTCAATAAATAATTAATCACACAATGGAATATAATTTTTTAAGAATTATACATTTGAAAAATTTTTAAATAAATTTCCCCTAAAGTATGTAGTTTTCAGAGAAAAAAAAGGTATTATTTAAATAAAGTAATATCACAAACAATATTAAACTTTAAAAAATAACTAATAGCTAAAGATCCACAATAGACTCATGAAATCTGAATATATAGCCTTGGGATTAGTTAATAACTATATACCAAGGTTGGTTTCTTAGTTTTGACAAATGTAATATAAAGCAATTTAGGTATGCTGCTAAGTCACTTCAGTCGTGTCTGACTCTGTGCGACCCCATAAACGGCAGCCCACCAGGCTCCCCCATCCCTGGGATTCTCCAGGCAAGAACACTGGAGTGGGTTGCCATTTCCTTCTCCAATGCACGAAAGTGAAAAGTGAAAGTGAAGTCCCTCAGTCATGTCTGACTCTTAGGGACCCCATGGACTGCAGCCTACCAGGCTCCTCCTTGCATGGTATTTTCCAGGCAAGAGTACTGGAGTGGGGTGCCATTGCCTTCTCCGAATTTAGGTAATATAGGTCAGTAAAATGTGGTTGGGAAATACCTTAAAATTCATTGTCAGTCCTCAAGTAAGCTTAGTCAGACAGCCCTCAGGGAAGTATCAGGGGCTTGTCTTTGGGCTTTATCTCTGCATTATCTTTGCAATATTTCTGTAAATCTAAAATTGATCCAAATAGTTTATTTAAAAAGAAAAAAAAAAAGGTAGACTCACAATGAGTAAAGAAGGAGCCTTTTGCTTCTGAGGATATCATCATCAAGGGGAACCATCAGTTCAGTTCAATTGCTCAGTTGTGTCCGACTATTTGTGACCCCATGGACTGCAGCTCGCCAAGCTTCCCTGTCCATCACCAGCTCCCAGAGCTTCCTCAAACTCATGTTAATCCAGTCAGTGATGCCATCCAACCATCTCATCCTCTGTCATCCCCTTCTTCTCCTGCCTTCAATCTTTCCCAGCATCAGGGTCTTTTCCAATGAGTCAGTTCTTCGCATCAGGTGGCCAAAGTATTGGAGCTTCAGCTTCAGCACCAGTCCTTCCAATGAATATTCAGGACTGATTTCCTCTAGGATTGACTGGTTTGATCTCCTTGCTGTCCAAAGGATTCTCAAGAGTCTTCTCCAACACCACAGTTCAAAAGCATCAATTCTTCAGCACACAGCTTTTTTTATGGGGAACCATGTTCACTTATAAATTAGCCCTTGAAACTCTCAGAATCAACAGAAAACTAAACTAGTTGGTTTTCTATGGCAGAATTGAGGGTGATTTTATGTTTTCACATGTTAACTTCTTTTTTTATTGCTACAGTAGTAATATATTTAAAATTCTGAAGTCCCTTGGAAACAAAACACTGAACTAACCTAATAGGACATTACTTGGATTCTTTCCTTCCTTTTCTCTTTTATCCAAGCAACCCTCCACACTCCTAACACGTGGAAATCATTCAATCTCTGGGTTTTTCCAATTCTATTTCTAAACACAGTTCTTTGGCTTATTATCACAAAGCCCCAGATATCATTCAGCAAATAAATTTACTCTGGTAAACACCAATGGCCCCTTATGGATTTTTCATCTCCTAACCTGTCCCCAGTTTGCCTGCGTAACACACTCCCTGACCAAGCGTTCTAGATATTTCTTTGTCTATCACTAATGGAGACCCCATCACTCAGATCCTACCTCTCTGTTGCAAAAGCATAGATGAGCAACACTTTAAGGATTCTACAAAACTCAGAAACCTGGAAACTGAGACTAACAAAGGTTACATGAGATCCAAGGGTCTCCAGTTGCTCCATTCTAAGAAAAGCCAGATAAATGGTTATAGAACTAGAAGTTCCCCATTTCTACTAGTTCAGGCAGCACCTTCTACCTTCCTCTTCACACATAGGGAATGGAAAATAGACCTTCAGGAGAAACACTGGAGGTTTCTCATCTAATCAAACTCATTTCATTTGGAAGAAAATAAATGGAAGTTTGGTATTCCCATTTACCTAGTTATTGACAACTCACCAACTCCCCACCCCCACACCCCTATCCCTTCATCTTCAGGGCAGACTCAGACCAAAGTTAAATGGGGGGGGGGGGGG
>NW_011495030.1:7792608-7793068 GCF_000754665.1 Bison bison bison
GGGGGGGGGTGCTTTCAGTTTATGCTGTGATAGTGTTATGCAAGAGTAACCCAAAGAATACAAGATAATGCTTAACCAAAGTGAAAGGAGCAGGGCCTGTTCTAACTTGTCTCTATTCAAAAGGGGCACCTTCTTGTCACTGTAACATGCAAACTATGAAAATACATTACTTAAATTTGCTGACTTTTGAGCCTTTCTGGGATAAGATATCATTTTGTAACTTCAAAGAAAAAGGGAAATCTCCTCCTTCACCACGTGAAAGAAGGTATATAAAGGAAGAGAATGTGTATCAGGACTTAAAGGATCTACTTGAGGTCTTAGCTCCTGAGTATTTTCACCAGAAGGACTAATCTTTATTTTTTAAGTCTAAGACTTGCAAGAACTGGGAAAATTCAAGCATGGCAGGGCAGGGGTGTGGAAAAGGAGAAGAAGGGGAATTGAGTGATCGTACAGAAAGACA
>NW_011495030.1:7793168-7793943 GCF_000754665.1 Bison bison bison
ACCCTTTCCCCACTCCTAGTCATGTGATCCCATGCATAGCTCCAAAAATGAGCCATGACTGGCTTCAGTCAATCCCCATATCAAAACCCATGCTTAGTGCTTAGTGATCCCATGCATAGCTCCAAAAATGAGCCATGACTGGCTTCAGTCAATCCCCATATCAAAACCCCTGGCCAGAGTGACTGATTGGTTCAAAGATGGGCAGGAATTCAAGCAGAGACAATGGGATGCAAGGAGATATTTGCTGGGGCTTCTGAGGGGAAAAAAAGACATTTTGGATATCTTTTTCTTGTAACATTTAATGTGAGAATGTATATCTGGAATTGCTTGCAAATATATCACTGTAAGAGGGGAAAGGCTAGAGGTGAGGTATGGCACTAAAGAGCCAAAGAAGGAAACCAAAACATGGAAGGCAAAGCAAAGACATGGAGACAATCCAGGTTCTTGGTGAATCATTTCAGGCACTGGGTTATGCCTCGCCTAAGGCCAGTACTCACTTCAGGATTTTAACTTATGTGCACCAAGAATTCTCCATTATGTTTAAGCCAGTTGGAGTTGGTTCAACAAGACAAGACAAAGAATCCTGGCTGATATAAGGGGTCACTAGTGACCTGAAAATCCCATGGACGGAGGAGCCTGGAAGGCTGCAGTCCATGGGTTCACTAAGAGTTGGACATGACTGAGCGACTTCACTTTCACTTTTCACTTTCATGCATTGGAGAAGCAAATGGCAACCCACTCCAGTGTTCTTGCCTGGAGAATCCCAGAGACGGGG
>NW_011495030.1:7794043-7809336 GCF_000754665.1 Bison bison bison
GGTCAAGTCCCCAGACCCACCCCCAGCCAACCAGCTATTTTATTAAGGTAATTAAAAGCTGACATTAAACTTGAAGGTACTTTCCAAGCTCACCCTATTAGTCGAGCACTTGCTCCATTCCCACAGAATTCTGGAAGCATGAAACTCAAGCAATACTTTCAGTTCTTAACTGCCTAAAGTCTATCTTTTTTCTCCACGTCCTACTACGTGGAGCGTCAATGTCCATGTGGTTCTTGGTTCACTAGTACATGTGGTTCCTGAGCAATGAAATGGAGCTCATCTAAACTGAGGTGTCCTTCAAGTATAAAATATATACCGGATTTCAAAGACCTAGTAAGAATAAAAGAATGTAAACTATCTTATCAATTTCTTTTTATTCTGATTACACATTGGGATGATAATGTTTTTCAATATATTTGGTTAAATAAAATACATTATTAAAATTAACTTCACTATTTGATTTTTTTTTACTTTTTCATGTGCTTACTAAAACATTTTTAAATTACTTCTGTGGCTCATGTTTGTGGTTACCATAATGTTTCTATACAGCAGTGCTGCTCTAGAGATAATGTGGTTCTAGTATTAAAGACATTTAAACCCAAGCAGCAAACACAGGCTGATATTTCCAAATTTTATGGACTTCAAGTAAACTGATGAGGGAACTGAAATCCAGTTAACTCATCCCAGGGTAAAATCCATTTATAGAGATCACCTGTGTCCCATCCACAGAAAATATTAATATCAAAAAGCTCTGATGGTCAATTCAGGTCTGGGGTAAGAGCCCACAATTCAACATGAGCAACTCTTTCCTTTGGTGATACGTCAGAGTGAGATATGGGGCTTGAAGACTCTGCTGTGATGGAAGCCATGAAGAGGAGATATGGAGATGGAGGAGAGGGAAGAATGAGAGAGGAGCATGGGAGAGAGAGGAAGAAGGGTAGATTGAGATGGAAAGAGAATAGAGAGGATGGTGAAAGTATGAATGGGAAGATGGAGATCAGAAGAAACAGACACGTAGGAAAGAATCTCTCTATGGTGGGTAAAAATCAAACACCCTTCCCACTACTCAGAATAATTCTGAAGGCTAAGAGTAAGAAGGTCAGTATCAAGAATAAAGTGACAAGTGACCAGGGAGACAATCCAAGAGAGTCATCCCACTCAGCAAAAACAGCACAAAAGTGAAGATAAAAGGATATACCTCTGGCATCCTGAGCCCTTATTATAGCCCTGAGCAAAATGGACAAAGCCACGTCATATAATTCCCTCTTTTCTCTGCCTTTCATCTTTGTCAATGACCATAAACCTACAATTTCACTAAGCACAATTCCCATTTCAGAAAGTCATAAATCACATGGTACTGCTCATGAACCTGTAAAATGGATCTTTTTCACTTTCTTCTCTTGAATCTCTCACACACACAAAAAGCACCATACTCCTCCAATGAACAGATATGAATTTCTTAAGGTTTTAAGGGCCAAACATTATACATCATAACTAAGTATATCCTCTAATATCTCCAGAAAGTGTTCTCAAGAGATCCAGAGCTATGCTCTGATAGCTCACGTGTAAGGTAGTTGTCTGGTGCTCAAAACATACTGCCATGGAGGGACAAATAAAATAGAAACGAATGGTTACAAGAGAGACCAGGTTAGTTCAAAAAGTCTCTTTAACCATAAACACAGTGCTCAAGGAGGAGAAAGGGGGAAAGGGGACAGAAAATGCTGTGACTCTTTCCTGGGTGAGAGGTAACATTGGCCACTCGTAAGTAGGACTGCTGACACACAGCTATAATATAAAAAATGTTCACCAATACCTGTAAATTTTGCAAATTCACCCAATCATTCACAGAAATGACTCACAGAATGCGAAGTGGCATGGACTTAGCTGAGATGCCAGGCAGCAATTAGACCAGGCTGGAGATAGCAGCTGAATGGTTCCCTCTCTCCTTTTCTTCCTGCTAGAAGCCTAAAAGGCTGAACCAGAGGTTCTCAAACTCTCTTAGTCCCTGGTGTCTTAGTAATTTTTTAATGGCACCCCTGGGCCAAGAGAAATAATAATAGTTCCATTGTTAAATAGGTAGATCCAAACAACTTAATGACTATTTATGTTCTAACAACTTGGTAGTCATTCATAAACTAGAACCAAACTGATACGAAAGTAATATTTTTATTTCATTCTTAAATAACCACAATTTTTAATAAGATGTGTATACTACTGGCACTTAGCAGCTTCTCAAATTTTGAAATGAGCTTGAACTCCCCCACCTCATTTTCTGCTCCACATTACTTTGTATACAATACTGTTTTTTAAGGACACTAAACCCCAAGAGCCCAGCTTTGCAAAGATATGATCTCATTAAAAAAGAATGTAGTGATCTAATATTGAAACTATGAACTACCTTGAGCCAGTGGTTCACAGAGTAACTGACAGATATTAACTATTTTGTCTTCTTTAAAAAAAAAAAAAATTTAATCCCACAGCCCCCCTGTGAATTCACAGTGTCACCCCAGGGTACTTCAGAAAACTGTTGGAGAAACTGCAAGGCTGGGATTTTCCTACTGCAACCAATTTAGAGTGTCCTCACTGGTTTACATCTCAAAGTAAGGGCAAAACATCTGTATGTCCCAGACTGAAATGGCCTGAAGTAACACCTGATCTGTTCTACTAAAAGTGGTCTACATTCAAGATACAGCAGCTTTTGGGTAACTGATAAACCCCAGGGTGACTCAGAGAGACCCTGCAGACTCAGGAACAGGGAGGGCAGTAGGTATGGTGTTAATGGATCAATCACTTCTTTACTTCATTCTAATGTATAATGTATTGATAGGACAGTGTTTTGAACTATGGTGGTTTGTATACTTTCAATTAATTAATACATGAGATAAATGTTCAGTCAATATTACACTGTTAGCTGAGAGAAAACCGTGTACATGTTTTACTATAATCATATGATTGTGTCCCTGATAAGACAGAAAACTAAAGTCTAAAATGAGCAAAGACGGCACTGAAACTAAAAACTAGAGGAAAGTCTGGCTTGCCAATTCATTCATTCATCCAGCATTCTACAGATGCTTTTAAGTTTCTATCATATTCCAGACACCCCGTATTTCACAGGACACAGAGCAGTGAAAAAGCCAGGCACAACAACATGGACTTTGTCCTCTTGTTAAGGCCAACAGTGACCTCCATCTTCCCCGATTCAATAGGGAACTTTCAGGCTTCATCTTTCCCAGCCTTTTAGGAACTTTTGACCAAGTTGATCACTCCTTTTTTCTTCAGACATTTTATTCATTTGGCTTCCAGGACATTTTCTATCTTTGTATCCCTCTTACTTAACTGGCTGCACTTATCAGCTTCTTCCTCTTCTCATCCTCCAACGTTGTTTTCCCAGGACTCAGTCCTTGGCTGTTTCTCCATCCTCACTCTCTCCCTGGGTGTGATATCAAATGTCATCTCTATGCTGTTAACTCTCACATTTCTATCTCTAGCTCCCACTTCACTCCAGAGCTCCAGACTTGTGTATCCAACTATGTACTTGACATCCTCATTTTGAAGGAGTAAACAGGTATCACAGATACAATGGGTTCAGAATAAAGTCCTGATTTCCTTCCTACCCTCAAACTCAATTTTTTTATATCATCATATCAAAAAATGATATGATGATCATTTTTGACTTCAGCAAGTCCTATCATCGAAACTCATCTCAAGTCTGATCCCTCTATCTCACTGGGGCAGTGCAATAACCTAACCGGTTTTCCTGTTTGTACTCTTGCCCTCCCACCCACTCTATTCTCAACATTATGACTAGAATCTCCTTTTTATAAGTTAGATCATATCAGTTATCTACTTAAAGTCCTTCAAGGGCGTCTCCATCACACTTAAAATCTCTGAACTCCCTACTTTATAGTCTCTAAGGACATAAATGATCTAGCTACATTGGAGTCACATCAAGTTCTATGCACTTGCTTTTATCCCTTCCAGGAACACTCTTTCTTAGATCTTCAGATACCTTACTCTTCACTTAAATCAGAGAAGCCCTCTCTGGACACTCTTCTAAAATGTTATCCCCATCCCTCCGAACCCCATTAATCTGCTTTGTTTCTCTCTATTGCACTTAACACTCTGAAAATATATCTTAGGTATTTACTTGATTGCTACTACCACTAGAACATTAGGTGAGATTTTGTCTTATTCACACGGGCATGCAGTGGGCTCTCAAATTCTTAGTGAAGTAACAATCTTCTGTCCTCACAAAGTTTACATCTGGTGAAAGATGACAAGGCAAAGACCTTGAGCTCAAAAGATCTGGTTATCTGGTCTAAAGTCTGTTGTTTACTGTGCTAATTTCACACTATACTACTTAACATATTAGCATGTCTTATGTCCCAATGAGGGCTTCCTCAGTGGCTGAAATGGTAAAGAATCTGCCTATAATGCAGGAGACCCAGCTTCGATCCCTGGGTTGGCAAGGTTCCTTGGAGAAGGGAACGGCAACCCACTCTAGTACTCCTGTCTGGAGAATTCCACGGAGAGAAGAGCCTGACAGGCTACAGTCCATGGGGTCGCAAAGAGTTGAACATGACTAAGCAACTAACATTTTCAATTTACGTACCAAAAATTATATGAAACTCTGAAAATATTTTCTTAATTTTTTTAAGTTTCTATGAGCTACATATAAATGTTGTATCTTAGTCACTTGCTCAAGATCCTAAAGGTGATCCTAGGGAGAGTTTAGATTAAATCTCAGGTCGATCATACTTCTGGTCTACACCTTTAACCAATAAGCCATGCCATGTACTGCCTCTACATGTCATTACCTGCAAATGGAGGAATTGACTAGAATGACCTCTAACGCTTCGATTCTACCTCCTATCACAGGAAAAAAAAAAAAAAAAACCGCTGTCACTTGTACTGCTTGAAATTTCATTTCTGTATTAAATCACAAGAACTCATTTAACCAAATACAATTCGCTGAAGACAACTGACCACAGGCCAATGCAGAAACACGCACATACAGAGACCACACACCATGTTATTTGATGAGGCATCAAAGAAGACATTTATCATACTACTTCATCACCCGTATTAGTCACATTATGAACACTTTCCCTCTAAAGATTATAAATTTAAATAAGAACTAGAGGTGACAGGTTCACAACCTGAAAAAGCCAGATATTTCAGTAAAATGCATTCATCCTGGCTCTTCATCTTTCATCAGGAAAATCAGCTGCCTGACTTATACAGAAAGAACCAAAACAAACTTCTTGCCTCAAGTTTCCATTAACTCCTAACTGTACAGGATGGAGTGCCTCAGATGGACCCCTCTTAACGTTTGACAGCTCTACGAAAATTCTCTGGGATCCTCCAGCTCAATTCTGGAATAGCACAAGACCTAAGAACAGGTACTACAAGTTCAGAGATGCAGTAAAGTGACATCACTTCCTTCTACTGCAATATAAATTAGGAATAGCCCATATGTGTACCCTATCAAGATGCCACTGGTTCTCATTGCCCATGCTATCTAGCATATCCACAACTGGAGGCATACATTTTACACACACACACACACATATCTTTCTTATCAGCCTTGTGGTTCTTGATTATATATGGGATGGATATCATCCATTATGATAATGATGCATTTATTTCACTGCACCTTAACAGAGATATGGGTTCTAGGCCTGCAGGCTCCTCCTCTCAGCTTCTAGGCTCGGGTAACTTAGAATTCCTTCCTTTCAGTCATCTAGCCCTAAGGTGGTACCTGTTTCCTATGTGTTACCTCAGAGTTATGTTCGTTTCCCCTTTCAGTCCTTCAATATATGCTTAATCCATTAATTTCTGATATTAGATTTTCTGTTAAAATAATGGATGTAGTTGTTCTTTTCCCAACTGGACCATGGCTGATACATCACTGGATGGCCATTTATCCCAGCTTCCTTACACTACACAAAATCACCCCTTATCATTAAAACAACAGAGAATGCAACACCAATTCTTTCCTGAAACATGTTATTAATAAAATACCCTTGTGTCCCTCAAAGGAAGCTCCTGTTAATGTCTTATTTCAACTTATCCACTTGAGATAGCTTATCTTCTTCTCTTGTCAATGTAAACTAAATATATTCCATGTGACCTAAAGTATCTATGTATGAAGATATATTTCTAATGTATAAAACAATGGAGGAAAAAGCTGTCCATGGGAACTTTACCCTATTAATTTAATAAAAGACTTTATATAAGTATTGTAATATATTAAAAAATATATAGCTGTATATAACTGTATATTATACAGTTCAGTCACTCAACCGTGTACCAGGCTTCCCTGTCCTTGAACATCTCCCAGACCTTGCTCAAACTCATGTCCATTGAGTCGGTGATGCCACTCACCCATCTCATCCACTGTTGTCCCCTTATCTTGCCTTCAGTCTTTCCCAGCATCTAGGTCTTTTCCAATGAGTCAGCTCTTCACATCAAGTAGCTAAACTATTGGAACTTCAGTTTCAGTATCAGTCCCTCCAATGAATACTCAGGGTGGATTTCCTTTAGGATTCACTGGTTTGATCTCCTTGCAGCCCAAGAGACTCTCAAGAGTCTTCTCCAACACCACAGGTCAAAAGCAATCAATTTTTCAGTGCACAACCTTCTTTATGGTCCAACTCTCACATCCATACATGATTACTGGAAAAACCATAGCTCTGACTATATGGGCTTTTGTAGGCAAAGTAATGGCTCTGCTTTTTAATATGCTATCTAGGTTTCTCATCACTTTTCTTCCTAGGAGCAAGCCTCTTTTAATTTCATGGCCACAATCACAAACTGCAGTGATTTTGGAGCCCCAAAAAATAAAGTCTATCACTGTTTCCATTGTTTCCCCATTTATTTGGCCATGAAGTGATGAGACCAGATGCCATGATCTTCATTTTGAATGTTGAGCTTTAAGCCAACTTTTTCACTCTCCTCTTTCCCCTTCATCAAGAGGCTCTTTAGTTCCTCTTTGCTTTCTGACATAAGGGTTGTGTCATCTGCCTATCTGAGGTTATTGATATTTCTGGCAATCTTGATTCCAGCTTGTGCTTCATCCAGCCTGGCATTTCACATGATGTACTCTGCATATAAGTTAAATAAGAAGGGTGACAATATATAGCCTTGATATACTCCTTTCCCAATTTGGAACGAGACCATTGTTCCATGTCCAGTACTAACTGTAGCTTCTTGACTCACATACAGGTTTTTCAGGAGGCAGGTAAGGTGGTCCGTATTCCCAACTCTTTTAAGAATTTTCCACAGCTTGCTGTGATCCACAAGGTCAAAGGCTTCAGTGTAGTCAATGAAGCAGAAGATGTTTTTCTGGAACTATCTTGCTTTTTCTATGATCCAACAGATGTGGGCAATTTGATCTCTGGTTCCTCGGCCTTTTTTAAATCCAGCTTGATATTATGAAGTTCATGGTTCACATACTGTTGAAGCCTGGCTTGGAGAATTTTGAGCATTACTTTGCTAGCATGTGAGATGAATGCAATTGTATGGTAGTTTGAACATTACTTGGCATTGCGCTTCTTTGGAACTGGAATGAAACCTGACCTTTTCCAGTCCTGTGGCCACTGCTGAGTTTTCCAAATCTGCTGGCATATTGAGTGTATCACTTTCAAAGCATCATCTTTTAGGATTTGAAATAGCTCAGCTGGAATTCATCACCTCCACTAGCTTTGTTCATAGTGATGCTTCTAACACCCACTTGACTTCACATTCCAGGATGTCTCGCTCTAGGTGAGTGATCACACCATCATGGTTATCTGGGTCATGAAGACCTTTTTTATATAGTTCTTCTGTGTATTGTTGCCACTTCTTCTTAATATCTCTGCTTCTATTAGGTCCATACCATTTCTGTCCTTTATTGTGCCCATCTTTGCATGAAATGTTCCCTTGGTATCTCTAATTTTCTTGAAGAGATCTCTAGTCTTTCCCATTCTATTGTTTTCCTCTATTTCTTTCCATTGTTCACTTAGGAAGGCTTTCTTATCTCTCCTTGCTATTCTTTGGAACTCTGCCTTCAGATGGGTATATCTTTCCTTTTCTCCTATGCCTTTAGCTTCCCTTCTTTCTCAGCTATTTGTAAGGCCACCTCAGGCAACCATTTTGCCATTTCTTCTTCTTGGGGATGGTTTTGATCACCACCTCCTATACAGTGTTACAAACCTCTGTCCATAGTTCTTCAGACACTTTGTCTATCAGATCTAATCCCTTGAATCTATTTCTTACTTCCACTGTATAATCGTAAGGGATTTGATTTAGGTCATACCTGAATGGTCTAGTAGCTTTCCCTACTTTCTTCAATTTAAGTCTGAATTTGGCAATAAGGAGTTCATGATCTGAGCCACAGTCAGCTCCCAGTCTTGTTTTTGCTGACTGTATAGAGCTTTCCATCTTTGGCTGCAAAGAATATAATCAACCTGATTTCATTATTGACCATCTGATGATGTCCACATGTACAGTCATCTCTTGTGTTGTCGGAAGAGGGTGTTTGCTATGACCAGTGTGTTCTCTTGTGAAAACTGTTAGCCTTTCCCTTGCTTCATTTTGTACTCCAATGACAAAGTTGCCTGTTACTCCAGGTATCTTTTGGCTTCCTACTTTCACATTCCAGTCCCCTATGATGAAAAGGACATCTTTTATAGGTGTTAGTTCTAGAAGGTCTTGTAGGTCTTCACAGAACCCGTTCAACTTCAGCTTCTTCAGCATTAGCGGTTAGGGCTAGACTTGGATTACTGTGATACTGAATTGTTTGCCTTGGAAATTAACCAAGATTATTCTGTCATTCTTAAGACTGCACCCAAGTACTAAGTTTTGGACTCTTTTGTTGACTATGAGGGGTACTCCATTTCTTCTAAGGAATTCTTACCTACAGTAGTATAATGATCATCTGAATTAAAATCACCCATTCCCGTCCATTTTAGTTCACTGATTCCTAAAATGCCAATGTTCATTTGTGCCATCTCCTGTTTGACTACTTCCAATTTACCTTGATTCATGGACCTAACATTCCAGGTTCCTATGCAGTATTGTTCTTTACAGCATGGACTTTACTTTTACCACCAGACACATTCACAACTGGGTGCTGTTTCTGCTTTGGCTCCATTTCTTCATTCCTGCTGGGGCTATTTACAGTGTATACAGTTATATTATATACATATATATAGTTCACATAATATATATCATTTGAAAGGCTTTATATACTTACATGTTATGAGTTACAGACAAGTACACAAATCCTATAAAATTCATTTATCCTTATTAATAAAATATCATTTATAAAATCTCTTGCTTTTTAGGGGCTTCCCTGATAGCTCAGCTGCCTGCAGTGTGGGAGACCTGGGTTCGACCCTTGGGTTGAGAAGATCCTCTCACTTTTTAAAGTTTCTCTTTTCTTCACATTTGATTGTGTTTATATGGATTCTCTTCATGATTATATGTATGTGTCAGCTCCCTAAAAGCATAAACATAAATGTATGTACATATATGTGTGCATGTATCATAGAATGCCTAGCATTGTACCTTGCCCTGTAAATGCTGTGCTACACAGCTGTAAATGCTGTGATTGAATTGCAATCACAAATATACTGAGATTTAAGGCTGTATCTTGTTCACCTTTGACTCCCTAGTAGCTAGTACAATATCATGTTGGAAACAGAAAACATCAGTTGATTTTTTTTGACAGCACTAGAAACATAAAGAAGCTCTTAAAAATACAATCAGAAAATGTAAAAAGAATTTTATTTAGAAAGACATCTATTTTGTCATGTAAAGTGTATATGGAGCTTACAGAAAAGGGATTTAAGAGGAAAGACTAGAATCAAAAATATAAAGAGTACACATATGCCAAGTAGTTTAGGGGCTGCAAAAAGGAGATCCTCTTCCTTCTTCACACTGCACTTCTCTACCCACCCACAAACAAGTTCTACCATAAATGATGTCTTTCTTTGTCTTAAGGAATTGACCCAATTAAAAAATACACAGCTCTGACAATTATGATACTTTTAATCAGTTGATCATCTCTTTTGCTAAAAGCAAACTTAGATTTATGTCAGTGGGTTTGGGGGACACTGCCTGGTAGCAGCCATCTGGAAGTTGTGGGGACATTCTGGGTTGTTACCATTATTGGCATTCAGTGCTGAAGGGATGCCACACAATAAAAAATTATCCAAGATGATTTTCAAGTGTCTCAACAAAGGTTCATGTAGGTAAAAACCTGTTAATAATCATCTGAGTTTAGAACCTAAGTCAATTTTATTTTCATAATTCTTATTTATACTTATCTAAAATAAAATAATAGTGAAAATCAAGTGAATTATCATTTTGATAGAAATTCTATGAAGTATTGTCCACCATTTCATGACATCCTATCACTGAAAGCAAACAACTAGGTATCTGAGTCATCAGTACAACAAATACAATTCTAAATCATCAGAATTCTAACTAATTTCACTTTTAGGTCCAAGCTTATCTACTTCATGATGTCTTTTAGTGTAGGTGTGCTTGAATAGTTTCATATTTAAATGCAATTTATTTTATTATAAATTGTTTTCATTTTCCTTGTACTTTAGTTATAAAATTGTATCAAATTTTTAAAATTATATGCATAGGTAGACAATACTGTTAATGAATTTTGTTTGAGAATAATAAAGAAGTTAATAAAAAGTAGGGCTATGAAATGCAGGTTCAGATGGAGATGGAGGGCAGGACGAGAGAAGCAAAAGAATATCTGGTGGGAACATGACACTGAGAAGAAAGACCAGGATGTGGGGACTGGTCCTTTCAACAAGCCACTGAGAGTACGTGGTTCCTTGGTGAATGCTTAAAGATGAAACGTCTTTGTTTAATCCTTTTTTTTTTAGGTAAAAATGTCACACCAGTGTTTGCCATAGCTTGAAGGAGTTGGCCAGATGCATGGAAGGAAAAGAGAAACTGGAGTAAGAGACATCTACATTCAAACCCTGATTCTGTCTCTTATAATTCATGTAAACTTGAACAAATAATTTCATTTCTCTGAATGTCTATTTCCACATTTGTAAAATGGGGGTAATAGAAAAAGGCCTTACAGTTTGGCTCTGCTGAATCTTAGAGCCTGTTACCATCTCTTCGATACCATGAGCCTTCAGCAGATGTTAATTCCACAACTCAGCCATAAAAAGGAATGAAATAATGCCATTTGCAACAACATGCATGCAACTAGAGATTATCATACCAAGTGAAGTAAGTGAGAAAGAGAAAGACAAATACCATATGTATTACATGTGGAATCTAAACTATGACACATATGAACCTATCTATGAAACAGAAACAGAATCAGGGACATATATAATAGACTTGTGGTTGCCAAGTGGGAGGAAGGTGGGAGAGAGGTGGATTGGGAATTCGGGATTAGCAGATGCAAACCGGTATATACAGAATGGATAAACAAAAATGTCCTACTGCATAGCACAGTGAACTATATTCAGTATCCTGTGATAACCATAATAGAAAATATATGAAAAACAATGTACAAATATATATAACTGAGTCACTTTGCTGTAGAGCAGTAATTAATACAACACAGTAATTCAACTATACTTCAATAAAAAATAAATTAAATAATTAAAAAAAAAAAAACCCAAAGGTTAATTCCTACCCAACTGCTTCTAGATGTTACATAATTTCTAGTGCTTCTTGAAAGAGAGAAAAGTCCAGATAATAATATGATTAGTTATCTACAGCTTTCCAGGTGGAACAGTGGTAAAGAATCCACCTGCCAATGTAGGAGATTTAAGAGACACTGGTTCTGCCTATGTTCTCCTCTAAGAGTTTTATAGTTTCTGGTCTTGTGTTTATATCTTTAATCCATTTTGAGTTTATTTTTGTGTATGGTGTTAGAAAGTGTTCTAGTTTCATTCTTTGGTGTTAGAAAGTGTTCTAGTTTCATTCTTTTACAAGTGGTTGACCAGTTTTCCCAGCACCACTTGTTAAAGAGATTGTCTTTTCTCCATTGTATATTCTTGCCTCCTTTGTCAAAGATAAGGTGTCCATAAGTGTGGGTTTATCTCTGGGCTTTCTATTTTGTTTCATTAATCTATATTTCTGTCTTTGTGCCAGTACCATACTGTCTTGATGACTGTGGCTTTGTAGTAGAGCCTGAAGTCAGGCAGGTTGATTCCTCCAGTTCCATTCTTCTTTCTCAAGATTGCTTTGGCTATTCGAGGTTTTTTGTATTTCCATTCAAATTGTGAAATTATTTGTTCTAGCTCTGTGAAAAATACCATTGGTAGCTTGATAGGGATTGCATTGAATCTATAGATTACTTTGGGTAGTATACTCCTTTTCACTATATTGATTCTTCCAATCCATGAACAAGGTATATTTCTCCATCTATTTGTGTCCTCTTTGATTTCTTTCATCAGTGTTTTATAGTTTTCTATATATAGGTCTTTAGTTTCTTTAGGTAGATATATTCCTAAGTATTTTATTATTTTCATTGCAATGGTCAATGGAATTGTTTCCTTAATTTCTTAGAACAGTCTTTTGGACTCTGTGGGGGGGGGGATGATTTGGGAGAATGGCATTAAAACATGTATAATATCATATAAGGAATGAATCGTCAGTCCAGGTTTGATGCAGGATATAGGAAGCTTGGGGCTGGTGCACTGGGATGACCCAGAGGGATAGTACGGGGAGGGAGGTGGGAGGGGGGTTGAGGATGGGGAACACATGTACACCCATGGCGGATGCATGTTGATGTATGGCAAAACCAATACAATATTGTAAAGTAAAAAAAAAAGAGAGACACTGGTTCAATCCCTGGGTCAGGAAGAGCCACTGGAGCAGGAAATAGCAACTTGTTTCAGTATTCTTGCCTAGAAAATTCCATGGAAAGAGGAGCCTGGTGGGCTACAGCCCATGGGGTCACAGAGTCAGACACCACTGAGAGACTGAGCACACACACACATAACAAATTACCAGCAACTTAAAAGCTTAAATAACATACATATATTATCTCAGTTTCTGTGCTTCAGGAATCTGAATATGGTTGGAGTGGGTCCTTTGTTTCAGGGTCTCTCACAAGCTTGCAATCAAAGTGTCAGTGAGAGATAAGAGTCTCATCTGAATGTTCAGCTGTGGAAGGATCTACTTCAAATCTTATATAGCTGTTGGTAGAATTCAGTTTCCAGACAGTTGACAGACTGAGGACTCAGTTCTTCACTGTTTTTTGGCCAGAGCCCCTTCTCTGTTACTTGCAACATGGGCCTATCCAAAATCGCAGCATTCTTCATCAAAGATACAAACCAAGAAAACAATTAAGAGAGTCTGCAAGCAGGACAACAGTGAAACCTTTTGTAACTTAATGATAGATGTGACATTTTATCACCTTTATCATGGTTAGAAGCAAGTCCCTACATCCAGTCAGTACTCTGTGGCTGCTGCTGCTGCTGCTGCTGCTGCTGCTAAGTCATTTCAGTCATATCCAACTCTGTGCAGCCCCATACATGGCAGCCCACCAGGCTCCTCCGTCCCTGGGATTCTCTAGGCAAGAACACTGGAGTGGGTTGCCATTTCCTTCTCCAACGCATGAAAGTGAAAACTGAAAGTGAAGTTCCTCAGTCGTGTCCAACTCTTCGCGACCCCATGGACTGCAGCCTATGTGGCTATTACCCAAGGACATGAATTCCAGGAGATGGGAATGATCAAGGCCCATCTTAGATTCTGCCTGTCACAATAATGTATAGATAATTGTACAGAAATTGCTTCTATGTATGTGGGGAAATTACCTGGGCCAAATATGTAAGAAAATACACTTTCAACACCCTATCCATGTACTCCAACTTTTAAAATATTTAATTCATTGATTAATCTCATATGTTTTGTGCCTGACAGATTCCTAATAAAACTGGCATAAAACTTGCATATACGCCAAGAGTATTCAAATCATGAATAAATACTCTCTTAATATATAACCCAAGGCAACAAGAAATAGCTATGCTGAAAATTTTCTAAACTGACAGCCAAACCACTTCAAATTGCTGCACTGTTCAAGGTGATTTCAAGTAGAAATCACAGGTCTGAGCATCTGAACCCTGGCAATCTTCACCTTCAATAAACTCTCAATGGAACATAAATATAAATGCTTAACAGATCAACTATTACATGCTCTTTCTTAATTCCCACATCCAGGATTGAAAATCTAGGTAACATTAAAAAAATGAGTTACCTTATAAACTTTAGTGGCCTCTACTGAAAAGTAATACAAAGTATCACAATGATAATCACAGTTTAGTAGTTTATCTTTTAAGTAGAAAGATAATTTTTAAAAATAACTTTCCTTAGAATTAACTTTTGCCCATGGCCATACTTCCAAAATCTTCTCCCTTACTTTGGAATCATGCCAGCTAAAGGACACCATTTACATGATACCTTTGGAAACATCACTGTTATTTGAAGCTTATCCCCAAACCACCTTTATTTAGGAGACTAAGTCTTAGGTATCACTCAATCTACATGTTCCTTTTCTGAGTAGATGGGACCCATGTTCATTCCATGAGTCTCTCCCTAACCCAACCAGACCTGACACAAGCTGGACCAACCAGACTCTCCTTCTTTCCAAGGAACCTAAAAACGGGATAGAGAAACACTACCCAGCAGACTCACAGCACAGAAGTTCTGAGTACATGCTTAGGGCTAGGGAAGAAAGTCATGTTGAGACCATACACATCAGGATGGTTAATTTTATGGGTCAGCCTAATTGGGCCATGGGGTGAACAGATATTTGGTCAAACATTATTCTGGGTATGTCTGTGAAGTATTTCTAGATGAGATTAAAATTTGAAATAGCAGACTGAGTTAAGGAGACTGCCCTCCCCAGTGTAGGTGGGCCTATTCCAATCAGTTGAAGGTATACATAGAACAAAAAATGAATCTTCCTGCAATCAAGGAAGAACTTTTCTTGCCTGACAGCTTTAGCTGGGACCTTGGTATCTTCCCATCTTTGGACTCAAACTGAAACATTTACTCTACTTGAATCTCCAGGCTGCCTGTTTTTGAACTAGCACTTATACCACAGGCTTTCCTGGTTCTCAGGCCTTCGTACTTGGACTAGAACTAAACCGTCAGCCCTTCTGGGTACTCAGCTTGCCAACTGAAGATTTTGGTACATCTCTGCCTACCTAATAGCAAAATTCCTTATAATAAATTGTGTGTGTGTGTGTGTGTGTGTGTGTGTGTGCTTAGTTGCTCAGTCGTGTCCAACTGTTTGTGACCCCATGGACTGT
>NW_011495030.1:7809436-7815047 GCF_000754665.1 Bison bison bison
AGAGACAGGTGTGTGTGTGTGTGTGTGTGCTTAGTTGCTCAGTCGTGTCCAACTGTTTGTGACCCCATGGACTGTAGCCTGCCAGGCTCCTTCATCCATGGGGATTCTCCAGGCAAGCATACTGGAGTGGGTTGCCATCCCCTCCTCCAGGAGACCATCCCAATCTAGGGATCAAACCCAGGTCCCCCATACTGCAGGTGGATTCTTTACCATCTGAGGCACCAGGAAAGCCCATGAATACTGGAGTGGGTATCCTATCCCTTCTCCAGGAGATCTTCCTGACCCAGGTATTGAACCATGTTGTCCTGCACTGTAAGCATATTCTTTTTACCAGCTGAGCTACCAAGGAAGACTGTAGTTCTACTTTTGGTTCTATTTTTCTGGAGAACCCTGACTAATACAGACACCAAAAAAATAATACAGGACAGCAATCTTCAGGAGAAGAATGAAGTAATATTCAAAAAGAAGTCACAGAGATAAAAGATCACATTGCCCAAGGAGAAGGAGTATGGAGAAGTAGCTTGTTCTTATAGCCTTCAGAAGATCTGATAGTTCATCTTCTTCTGAAGTGAAGGTAAGTGACAGTTGCTCAGTCGTATCCGACTCCCTGCAACCCCATGGACTGTACCCACCAGGCCTGTCTGTCCATGGGATTCTCCACACAAGAACACTGGAGTGGGTTGCCATTTCATCTTCTTCTGGGGTGCCATGAAACACCCTTGGTTCTTTACAATAAATCCCTTTTTACATGAGCTAGCACAGTGGATTTCAGCTACCTGAAACCAATAAGAGTCTTCAGTAAGATACTTGGTGAATAACTGCACTTGCCAGAAATCCCTGGTCTCCAGCTTGGCCCCTATAACCTGACTCATCCCAATGGAACATAGTAGGATGGTTAAGACCCAAGGCACGGGGTTCAAACAGTACCTAAATTCAATTCCCACATTGGCCACATACTAGCCATGTGATGGCTGCTAGATTACCTATTCAAACCTTAGTTTTCTTAAATCTTAATGACACATAGCGTTGTTACAAGGATTAAAAAGAAACTGAACTCCAGGGCCATCATGTTAGGGCTTCTGGATTGTTCTCTAGTTGTATTGGCCCAGCAGCTCTGCTCAGCGCAGCAGCTACCCCAGAGTAAGGGTTCAGGAAAATTAGCCATTATTGTACCTTTCTTTTTTATATCACCTTGCCTACCTGATTGCCACCAAAACTACTATCTTAATCAAGTAAGGAGGGACACTTTTAACACAAATTAACATAAGCACTTGCAAAATTTACTTGATAGTGGTTTTCTGTTTCATCTCACTGTTCTTTTCAAAATAAATATATACCAGATATTACACTACTCATAGTAGAAATTATGATAGATATGTCTTTCAGGAAACTGTACTCAATTGCCAAGGATCTAGTCTGTTAGGGCAAACTCTGTACCAAAAAAAGCAGAACATCCTATACAAGTACTTAGGGCTGTGAAGTCAGTGAGGCAGGGGCTACAATACCCATACATTCTTGGTCAACTTTCTTAATCGTTTAAGCCTCTCTTTTCTCATGTTTTCAATGGGGATACTCCATAGAGCTGGGAAGGATTAAAGTCAAATACGTAAAGCTAAGCATAGTTATACAAAATGCTAAATAATTGATAGCTCACTTATTTTCAGTCCTGTAACAACTAGAAACTAATATATTCTACATAATAATATACTAATAATCACTCAATAGCCCCAAGAAAGAACTTTGAAAAAATAACTTAAAATGGGGCTAATCCTGTCAAGCAGGTTGAACTACTTTACCTTAAAGCAGTTGAGTAAGATGCTGAGTCTAAACACAATAAGACTTCCCCCTAAATGTATAGTGACACTGCCTTCATTCCAGTTTATCCAGGATAGTCAGGCATAATTATCAATAGGGCTCCGTTTCACTTTTGAGAGTATTCTGGTTTGGATAATAAATTATATGATCACTCTATCTAGAGTAAAATCTTTAGATGGAAGACAAGTTTAAAAGCTATTATCTCATCTCAGTTCAGTTCAGTTCAGTCGCTCAGTCGTGTCCGACTCTTTGCGACTCCATGAATTGCAGCACACCAGGTCTCCCTGTCCATCACCAACTGTCAGAGTTCACCCAAACTCATGTCCATTGAGTCGGTGATGCCATCCAGCCATCTCATCCTCTGTCGTCCCCTTCTCCTCCTGCCCCCAATCCTTCCCAGCATCAGTGTCTTTACCAATGAGTCAACTCTTCATATGAGGTGGACAAAGTATTGGAGTTTCAGCCTCAGCATCAGTCCTTCCAATGAACACCCAGGACTGGTCTTCTTTAGGATGGACTGGTTGGATCTCCTTGCAATCCAAGGGACTCTCAAGGGTCTTCTCCAGCACCACAGTTCAAAAGCATCAATTCTTTGGCACTCAGATTTCTTCACAGTCCAACTCTCACATCCATACATGACCACTGGAAAAACCATAGCCTTGACTAGATGGACCTTTGTGGGCAAAGTAATATCTCTGCTTCTGAATATGCTATCTAGGTTGGTCATAACTTTCCTTACAAGGAGTAAGCATCTTTTAATTTCATGGCTGCAATCACCATCTCAAGGTTTGGTTATTGTGTTTTAATTTTTTTCTCTCTAGCTTTGAGGCAAACTGTGAAAACAGAATTTAGGGTTCTCAGCCACACAACAAGTAGCTTTTCAAACTGCCTAGACTTAAAAAAGGACAAATCCATGAATGAATTGGTATCGGGGTGAGGCCATCCCATTCAGCAACAAGTGCTGTGGATTATGGAGATTCGTGTGCTGTGTTGTGCTTAGTCAGGTCCAACTCTTTGTGACCGCATAGACTGTAGCCCACCAGGCTCCACTGTCCATGGGGATTCTCCAGGCAAGAATACTGGACTGGGCTGCCATGCCCACCTCCAGGGGATCTTCCCAACTCAGGGATCAAACGCAGGTCTCCCGCACTGCAGGCGGATTCTTCACTGCCTGAGCCACCAGGGAAGCCCAATAATACTGGAGTAGGTAGTCTATCCCTTCTCCAGGGGACCTTCCTGACCCAGGAATCGAACTGGAGTCTCCTGCATTGCAGGCAGATTCTTTACCAGCTGAGCTACCAGGGAAGCCCCATGGAGATCCATACTGCCCTTATAATAAGGGAAGAACACTACTTTACATGTCTCTGGAAGTTGACAGTGTGAAATATATTCTCATATTTAACATCAAATTTAAGTCTCAGGAGCAAACATCTTTTCTCTTCCACAATTTCATGTGTGCCTGAGATTTCCACACAAGTGGGTAACCACTTGGGAAACCCATATGTGCAGCTCACAAGTTGTCTGATGCTCACTTCTCCCTACCCATAATCCTCAGTTCCTGCCTTCCTCAATTCTTGACTTGTGCTTTCCATCCACTCCCAAGGACTTGATAATGAGGTTTTTGACCTTCTTCTCCCATTCTGAACCCTGCCCTTCACCTCCATCCCACTCTTGGGCCATGATGCCCAGGTTTGCTTATCATCTGCATGAAACCAAAGCCAAAGATGAGAGGTGTTCTGGACACATTCCTACTCAAAGACATGTTGCCAGGTCTGCCCTTAACCTAGACCCAGCCCATTTGGAAAGGGGCATAAGACATCACCCTCATTTTACAGATGAGGAAACTGAGGCAAGGAGGTCTAGTGACTTGCCCAACATCACACACCAGCAAAACATGAACGAGAGAGAGATGTGGGTCTTCTGATCGTGCCCATGCTCTTTCTCTTATATGTATACTCACGCTCAATCGATAAGTCCTGCCTGAATCTTTTGCAACCAATTGCAGTCCTCCAGGCTCCTCTGTCCATGGAATTTCCAGGCAAGAATATTGGAGAGGGTTGCTATTTCCTTCTCCATCTCTTATACTAAAGCTTGTCAAATTTCAATGAGCATAACTTACAAGGACCAAAACGAAAATGCTGGATTCCTTGTCCAAAGAGCAGGAAAGTAGCATTTTCCTTTCTTCTCCCATCTTTTGACTTACCATGATATTTTTTATTTGCCATTTAACACTGTGCTGATTTCATACAGGGATACCGACAGAGAAACAGGCCTTCAAAGGTGCCCAAAGCATCACTCATGATTGAGCACATGGGGCATTCGTATCTGACCTTGACGTCACCATACCAATGTTCAAGGTCCCTGCCGAGGGCACAGGGCAGTAGTGGATGCTGAGTGGGGCAGGGGAGCCAGTGGCCATCCTGGCAAGCTGTGGAACTACAGATGTTTGAACTAAGACTTCAAGCCCGCTTCCCTCACAAGTTTCAGTGTCCCACCAGATTTCACTCACAAAATATAATTTCAAAGATAAAATTAGCAAGAATGTCAAGTCAGTCACCACAGAGCATTATACCCCAAGCATGGGGCACCCCTTTTGAGACAGGGCTTTGTGCAGTCACCTTTTAGCCAAGGGGATCTGGGAATCTTATTGATGATCTGGGGATCTTATTAAAACGCAAGATCCAACTCAGTAGATCTGGGGGAGTCTTGAGACTGGGCATTTCTAACCACCTACCAGAAGATGCTAATGCTGTTGGCCTCATAGTATCCTTGACTAACAAGATCCTCTTCCACAAGTCTCATTTTTTAACTTGTTTATTATATCAGGTCCAATTACAGAAATTCTATTTCTTTCATTATCCAAATAATGCAGCCATGAAAATAGGTATTAAATATAAGTCACCATCCATTGTATCCTTAAAACATGACACGTCAGAAGGAGCAAATCTATTAATGTATTTATGATATCCTCTGGCCTGGGTTTAAAGACTTCATGCTTGTACATATACTGATGTCACTCAGGTACCCATCATGTAAAGGCTGCCTAATGTCTCTTGGGTATACAATGCCCCCACTGCTCAGAAGGACCGGTTGTTGAAAATTGTCAAGTACAATTTTCTAAAACAGGAGCAAGGGCCCAGAGCCTCAGCTCATGGATAGAAATGACCACTGAACAGTTTTGAGTTTATAAAGGTATACCTACTATTTCAGGAATAGCAGTAATCTTAGATTCTAATGGATAAAATAGGCAAGATTTCTCAGCACTCTTGTAACAGGAGCTCTCAGACTGCGGAGTCCTATTCAATGTCAATCCATGCAGCACATGAAAAATGAGATCTCTAGAAAAATGAGCCTCAGTCTCTTCATCCCTAAAATGGGACCAGTTATACTTACCTTACCCTATGGGATGATGCCTTTGATCAAATCATACAAAATGGTCACTATCAAAGGTTATGAACTACAAAGTACTGTACAAATCCAAAGTTGTTGCAGTTTAGGGACTTCCTTGGTAGTCCAGTGGTTAAGACTCCATGCTCCCAATGCAAGGGGCTCAGGTTTGATCCCTGGTCAGGGAACTAGATCTCACATGCCACAATGAAAGATCTCTCATGTAGCAACAAAAATCCTGCACACTGCCACTAAAACCCAGTGTAGTCAGATAAATTAAAAAAGAAAAAAAAAGTGGTTGCTATTTAACAGCTTTAGAAAATGCTGTGGGTAACTAACACATGTAACATTTCAACTTCATGTCCCATAGCATTTGAGGTATACGTAGAGGGCAGGGGTGTTAAATGGA